>NC_135324.1:6632017-6955987 GCF_048772815.1 Callospermophilus lateralis
CCTCATTGCCCTAACAGCATTGTGAGGCCCAAGAGGGAGGCATGTCATTCAGTGGCTCAAGCAGAGCCAATCAGAATCCTTCTTTGAGAGTAGGTGAAACTGAGGGTAGTTCTGCTGGGTGTAGTGGGAAATTAGGGCCTACCACTCTATGTTTCCTACCAGGTAGAGAATATTAACTGACAGAGGAGGAAAAACTAAACATGCAAAAAGAAATTGAGACAAGGAGAGATGAGAGAGAAAGCAAATTCTAAGAGCACTGTGTCTCTAGTTTCAGTCTCCAAGATCCTGGTCCTTGGTGTTTTTTCTTGAATCTTGTGCCATCTCTGGTCTGGTGAACCATAGATTCCTGTGTGTGTGTGTGTGTGTGTGTGTGTGCGCGTGCGCGTGCGTTGAACTAGAGCTTTTTTTTTTTTTTTTTTTTTTTTTGGTACTGGGGATTGAACCCAATGACACTTAACCAAAGCTACATCCCCAGCCCTTTTTTATATTTTATTAGAAACCTGGTCTTGCTAATTGCTTAGAGCCCTCCTAAATTGCTGAGGCTGGCTTTGAATTTGTGATCCTTCTGCATCAGCCTTCCAAGCCACTGGGATTACAAGTGTATACCACCATGCCCCGTTGAACCAGAGACTGAACCAGAGATGATTCAGTCATTGAGCTACATCCCCAGACCTTTGTGTTTTTCATTTTGACACAGTGTTTTGCTAAATTGTCCAGGCTGCCTTGAACTTGCACTCCTCCTGCTCAGCCTCCCAAATCACTGGGATTACAGGGGATTACGAGCATGTCCCCCTGCATCCAGCTCATAGATTCCTCTTTGATGAAGTTGGTTTAAAGCTGGGATTCTGTTACCAGGCAAGTAAAAGAATCTCACCAAGGGCAAGGATAGTCTGTGTGTTCTTAATATTTTATGTAATTTTCTTGCAGTGACCCATGTATTACTTACTTACTAGAAATATTTTTTAAAAAGGAAAGAATGTCAAAGGAGGGGGGAGCAAAAGTGCCCTCAGAAATGCTTAAAAGCAACAGAATATAAAAGGGAACAAAAGTTGTACAAGTTCTCAGCAGGACAGAAGCCACCTTATCAACCAGGGAGTGTTGTCATAGAGATAAACAGGAAATTGGTGCTGAAACAACTCAGCTCAGTGGGTGTGGGAGATGGGTGAAGGGGAGAACAGAGGCTCAGCCTTGGGTCAGAAGTTTTTTTTTCATGGGCCAGGGAGTCTGTGATGCTGAGATTTGAGAGACAGAAAGTATCCCTTGGTCACCATCTCTGGCCAGATCAGGTCCTTTCTTAAGTCTTGGTTTACAGAGTCTCACTGTCATGTTTTGAACTGTAGTTTTGAGTATTTTTTATTCATTACTTCATAGAATTCTTAGAAGAATCCTAAGTCAGTCATCAATATTTCCATACTCCAGAGGAAAAAAAACTGAGACTCAGAGTAAAGCAAGGGATGACACAAACTCCAAAGCCCTTCTAGGAATCTCAGCCATTATCTTCTCTTGTCTGTAAAATGGGTATAATAAATTGACCACCCTGTGAAAAGGGAAGGAAAAGCCTGCTGAAATGTGTTGGGGGTCAGCACCATCCTGTCTTCATCTTCAGCTGGAAAATTCAGGAATCCAGGAGAGAAAGTGGCACTGGAAGATGGGTGGAGGTAGGGTGGGGGTGTCAAGCTGTATGTCTTCTCTAGCCCCACTCCAGTCACACCTTCCATTCCTATGAATTGCTCCCCCTTCCTAGCCTGCACTGAATTTATTCCCAAGGAATGGCTTGCATAAGCCAACTTGGGTCAGGTCCCTTGGCCCCTTGCCTGCAGCCCCAGGAACTGGCTTCTGCTCCACCCCCTAACTTGGCCTCCAGCCATGGGTCTCTGGCTTCTGCCCAGTCACGTGGCACCTTGGTCCTCTTTGGCCTGCTTCCTTCAGGATCCAGACTAAACTTCCCCCTCCCCGTTTCCCTCTCTGCCCCTGTCCCTCTGGCCAGCACGTAGGCTCTGAGGGGCAAGTTCTGGGGACTGGAGACTCATCTCAGTCTCTCTGAGGGACCTCAGGCCTCAGATGTCCCGCCTGTCAATGGGGCCTAGACTATCCTCACTGCCTGCTCTTGCCTTGTTTCTCCCTACTCCCCCCATCCTCCTGTCTCCACTAGTCTTTGGGCCCTTCTGTGGGCCTAATTCCCTTAGTCCAGGAGACTAGGAGCCTTAAGGGTGACTCTAACTGGTCTGAAAAAAAAAAAAGAAAAAAAAAAAAAAAAAAAAACATGAGCTGGTAGTGAAACTGGCCAGCCTCTGGCATCAGTCAGTGCAGGTTCGAATCCTGCTTTTCCACTGAGCAGCTGCTAATTTAGAAACCCTCATCTCCCTGGACCTCAGTTGTCCCCTCTGAAGTGGGGCTCTGCTGCAGAAGAAGGGCATGAAGCATCTAGCAGAGGGTCTAATCAGGCCCCACGGGTCTCCCCCGCCCGCCCCTTTCCCCAGCGGGGTAGCGGCACCACCCACTGCTCCCAATCCCCGTCCCTCCGCCACAGGCTCCTCCTCCATTGACATCAGAGCCGCAGGCGGGCGGAGAGAGCAAGCGGAGCCAGAGCAGAGCCCAAGAGAGAAACGGGCTGGCGGGCCAGGGGCGCAGTGGCGGCGGACCGCGGCCGGAGCTCGGCACCAGCCACCTTGGGCCTTCCAGCCAGCCCCGCGGCGGGGCAGCTGCAGGTACGAATGGGGTCTGCCCGCTTGCACCCCTGCGCGCTGAAGGGGCAGCGGGAGCCTCCAGCAGCTGGTACCCTTGTCCAAGGATGGGAAGGGGTGCCCGGGAGGGCTGCACCCGGGAAGGACAGGGCTGGGCCTTTCTCCCGGATCTCT
Organism: Callospermophilus lateralis; assembly: GCF_048772815.1. Taxonomy (NCBI): domain Eukaryota; kingdom Metazoa; phylum Chordata; class Mammalia; order Rodentia; family Sciuridae; genus Callospermophilus; species Callospermophilus lateralis. The sequence goes on from NC_135324.1 coordinate 6,634,876, forward strand.
GTTGTAGGACCAGCAGGTGCCAAGGAGGCCCGTGGAAAACTGAGAGGTGACAGAGTAGGGTGGGGAGAGGTGGTCAGTGCCCTAGCCGGAGTTCTTCGGGGCCTGAATTTGCAAGGGCGTAGGCATCTGGCTGTAGATGTGTGTATGTGGTGGGGGGGCATGTTAAGGTGTCCTAATGTCAATGCTGATGTGTGGATCAGATATGGGGTTGCCGTGCTAATGTGTGAGGGTACCTTCATGGGTCGTGGGTGGGATGTCGCTATGCGTTTTTTGCTGCAGAGGGTGGTGTCCAGGTACAGTGTGCTGGTGTCTGGCTCTAAGGATAGTTAAGTCAGAGTTGGGGGGTGGTGTTGAATTGTGAGGTACTGTTGGGGTTTGGACTATAGGAGCTTCTAGGGTGTGGGTGAGGAGCTGGAGGGTGTGAGGTATAAGTGAGTTGGGGATGTCTGGTGGATGTGAACGTGTGTGTGTGTGTGTGTGGATGTGTTTTGAAAAGTGAAAGGGGTCTGAGGAATATATGGATGGTGTGGAGGTGTTAGGGTGTGAGGCTGTCTGGGGAGTGTCCTGTGCACATGTATAACCAGGTGCTGGGTCTGGGAGGCAGGGGTTTGGGTTTGGGTTTGTGGAGGAGGCTTGGCTGGAATGGCTAGTACAGGGTGTGGACTGTAAGGGTCATGATGTGCCTGCCTTCAGATGGGTTTAAGATTGCCTCTGGAGCTTATCATGAAGTCTCCTTTCTTAGAAGTTTCTGTCCCTGGGAAGGGTGGTCAGAACCCTGGGAACAAACTCCCATCCAAGGAGTGGGATCTCACACCAGGGCTCTGGTCAGGACACCTTCCCCTCATTGTCCCACAGAAGAAACAGAAAAGGAAAGCATCCTCCCTGAGACCACACAGCATACTAGGCTGTTTTGGCCTTACCTTCTGTGGTCCTGGGATGGGCACCAGTCTAGCTTCATATTGGAAAGACTAGTTAAGAACAGCTCCTCCATGGCCTCTGCCCTAAGCAAGCTTAGCTTGGGCCCCAGCTGGGTGTCATTTGGGCCACTCTGGACCCATCACTACCCATTTCCTCAATCTCCCCTGTTCTCCATCTGAAAAATGGGAAGAGAACTCACCCTCTCCTGAGTGATGAGACAGAGGCCTCAGTGGGGGGAAGATCCAAGCTGGGTTCAAGGTAAGATGAGGCCAGGAGGGGACATACTGGGTGGGACCATTTAGGGAGTCAGGAGGGAGAGGCCTGGGGAGCTCCAGCTGTGGCTGTTGTTGCCTTAGTAACAGTGAGAAAGAGCTATTTAAAAATGTGGCTGAGATATTGCTGGAAGCCCAGGCTGCCGGAAACCTGATTTCCGAGAGGCCAGGGTGGGGAGAAGGAGGAGGGAGAGGAGACACCCCAGCAGTTCCCAGGGTAAAGCTGGGACATGACTGGTTCTGGGGATGGAGGGATCCTCCAGAGCCCTATGCATGTACAAGTTGTCCTTGGGTTTTATCTGTTGCCCTTCCAGGGATCAGGGTTTCTCTGGATGTTTGGATTTGGGGAGGGAGAAACTGGGAAGTGAACATGAATACAAAAATGAAGGAATGCATGACTTTGTTGAATAAAGAATTTTGCTGCCACCATGAAATATATTTCTCTAGGCAAAGAATTTGCTGAATGGATGTTGTTGAATGAACAAATGACTAGTAAATGAATGAATGTTGAATGATTTTGTCAAATGAATGGATCAAAGAGTGGATGAATGCAGGCTGAATAACTGGATGAAGCATGCAGCGCATTCTCAGAGAAGGCTGAACCCTATTGAGTCTCCTTCCTTCATTCTCCTTCCAGGAGCCCTGGCTGTGGCTGGGGGGCAGTGGGCCATGCCGGGGGCAGTGGAAAGCCCCAGCTGGAAGCAGGCGGAGGACATTAGGGACATTTATGACTTCAGAGATGTTCTGGGCACGTGAGTCTCGGGGTGGGTTGGGAGGCTGTTTCTGAGCTGGGGGTAGAATTGGGAAGGGCCTCAATAGCTGGGGGAGGCTGAGTCCAGGATGGTGCTTCCTCTGGCCAGCCAAACAACATTTCCTGTTTCCTGCAGACTAGGGCCTATGGCAACCTTCATAGCACAGAATGGACCACACTTTCCATTTCTGTCTGGCAATGGTTGGGACAGGGACTATTCTTGCACAGATAGTTTCTAATGAAGAGAAGGAAGTGGGGGAGAACAAAGTGCCATTTATCCAACTAGTCAAGAGCTGGATATTCTGACCTAGGTTTGGAAACTGCATACGTAGCTCTGTTACTAGTACTGGGTCAAGACTGGAAACCAAAGATGAAATCACTGCAGTCACTAGTTATCCCTGATTATTGAAATGTCACCATGAGAGATGCTTTTGACTTATTATTTCTTATTCTCCCCAGCAAAGCTAAAGATGTACAAAGAATACCCTTGAAAATCTTCCTTAGTCAGTGAACTTGAGTATAAATGGATTTATCTGTTCCTCAGAACCTACTTCTTAAACTTTGGTACACACACAAATCCCTTGAGCTCTTTGTTAAAATGCAGATTCTGATCCAGGAAATCTGGGATGGGGTCTAGATTCTCCATTTATAAAAAGTTCCCAAGTAATAATAATGGTTCTTCAAAGTTCTAAGGGTATTATTTATGTCTCAAATTTGCTTTAGCAGAAAACAATGAATGAATTAACCATGCACATAGTAAAAAAGTTCAGGGGATTTCAGGCCTGGTTGTATCCAGGGATCCTCATGTTATCAGGAATTATCTTTGATTATAATTCTCAGGTCTGATTTCTTCTGTGCTATTCAATCCCAGATAGGCTCTTGCCAGTAGGTGGTACAGATGGCCACCATCCACTCCATCCACCTTGGGCTGGGGATGTGGCTCAGCAATATAGCACTTGCCTAGCAAGTGAAGCTCTAGGTTTTATCCCCAGTACCATGAAACAGATGGAAAACAAATGAATGAATAAATAATATAGGAATAAGTAAAAAATAAATGAATAAACAAATAATATAGGAAAGAGAACCACATTCTCACAGTACCAGTAACTTGGCTTATACCACATGAACAAATAGTGTGCCAGGGGCAGACTATTCTAACTGGCCAGGTCCAGGTCATGTGGCCACCTCTAGAGCCAGTGGGTAGAAGAGTATTTGGTCTAGAGACATACAATCCATAAGGGATGGAGGAGAGGCTGAAGGGAAGCAGGGCTTCCAGAACCTCACCTTTGGAATCCTCTCTCCCTGCAGGGGGGCCTTCTCGGAAGTAATCCTGGCAGAAGATAAAAGGACTCAGAAGCTGGTGGCCATCAAATGCATCGCGAAGAAGGCCCTGGAGGGCAAAGAGGGCAGCATGGAGAATGAGATTGCTGTCCTGCACAAGTGCGTGGGCCATAGCTTGTCCCTGCCCCAGGATGACCCTGCTCTGACCCCTCCTGCCCTCCTCCTGCCCCCCTCCTTCCCCTGCTTTTGGCAACTCATTCAACCCTCCAAGCCTCAAAGTGCTCATTTATAAAGCAGGAACAAGAACTTCTGTGGGAAGGGTATGGAGAGCACTCGAGGCCCTTTATTTCAAATGGCTGGCACAAAAGCTAACATGACAGATATGACTGAGATGTTGGGGATTAATCTGTTCAGTCAGGTCTCAAGGTCAATGCTTAAACACAGCTTGAACTCACATATCTTAATTACTGTTAACTCTGGACCTACCTTGAGTTCCTCCAATATATTAAAGTCACTCAGCAAGTTTAAAACTGTCTGCCAACCCCTCTTGTCACAATGGACAACCAACTGTTCTATGAACTGCTCATGCCAAGAAATCTCCTGCTCTCTGTAAATCTCATAGTCTTCATTTCCAATGTCTTTCCTGAACTTCCCAACCACCCTGGACAGGGAGGAAACATACCATTCTCATTATCAAGGGGTGACGGTTGGCGAAACAGGCCCAGAGAGAGCAAGGGACCTTCCCAAAGGCACAGCAAGTTTCTGAAACAGCCAGGTCTTCCTCATCATAAAGATCAACCACCAGGCAGGTGTGGTGGCACACACCTGTAATCCCAGCAGCTCAAGAAGCTAAGGCAGGAGGATCTTGAGTTCAAAGCCAGCCTCAGCAACAGCAAGGCGCTAAGCAACCCAGCTAAGGGCTGGGGATGTGGCTTAGTGGTTGAGTGCCCCTGAGTTCAATCCCTGGTACCCAAGGTTAACCACCATTATCAGTTCATTTATTGTTTACATTATGCCAGGCACAGTGCCAAGCTTGTCATCTGAATTATCTCAATATGATCTTTTTTTAAAAAATATATTTTTAAGTTGTAGGTTAAACTTTATTTTTATGCGGTGCTGAGGATAGAACCCAGTGCCTCAGGCATGCTAAGCAAGCACTCTACCACTGAGCTACAACCCCAGCCCCTCAGATTTCTTTCTTTTTTTTTTTTTTTGTGGTGCTGGGGATTGAACCCAGGGCCTTGTGCGTGCAAACCAAGTACTCTACCAACTGAACTATATCCCCAGCCCTTTTTTTCTTAATACCTTTATTCTATTTGTTTATTTTTATGTGGTGCCGGAGATCGAGCCTAGTGCCTCAGGCATGCTAGGCAAGTGCTCTACCACTGAGCCACAACTTCCCCCAGCCCCTCAATATGATCTTCATACCTGGTCTTTGGGAGAAGTACTACCACTAGCTTCATTTTATAGACAAGGAGACAAGCTCAGTGAGGTTACATTGAATTCTATCTGTATTACTGAGCACCAACTCTGTCCCAGCGCCAGAGAACACTGGAGACTGAGACAAAGTTTCTGAACTTGTGGGACCTGACCTTCTGATGGGGAAGGCTGACAAATGTGTAGACACAGAAAATTCTTAGAAGTCTTCTACTGATCAGTGCTACAAAGGGAAAAGAAATCCAAACAGCATGTGACAGATGCAGGATTTGGACCCAGTTCCATAGAATGCTCAAGCCCAGTATTTGTACCGCTGCCTTGCCTTCTAAGAAATTTTAATAAATCTTGGTACATCTGCTTTTCCAGGTGGTGGTAGGGGGAGATCGTTGGTTGGCTTGCCTGGGTCTGCAGGCACTGGGGAGTCCCCAGCTCTGAACTGCTTTTTTTCCTCTCAGGATCAAGCACCCCAACATTGTAGCCCTGGATGACATCTATGAGAGTGGGGGCCACCTCTACCTCATCATGCAGCTGTGAGTGGCCCTGCCCCTGCCCTGCTCACATTTCTCTCCCTGCTGTCCCCACTTTCTTGGCCAGACTGTCCTGTCCCCTACTGCAGGGTGTCAGGGGGGGAGCTGTTTGACCGCATTGTGGAAAAAGGCTTCTACACGGAGCGGGACGCCAGTCGCCTCATCTTCCAGGTGCTGGACGCTGTTAAGTACCTGCATGACCTGGGCATCGTCCACCGTGATCTCAAGGTGGGTGTGAGCTGGGGGACAGTGAGCAGGGGCTGTGGGGACAGGGCCTTTGGAAACCCCTCAATGTCCGCCCTTGGGCTGCTCTCACCTCCTCACTGAGCCTCAGCTTCCAACCTGCAAAATAGACCTTGTGACCTCCAAAGTGCCTCTTCCCATTAAAGTTCAGACACTCGAAGCCACACAAAAGTGAACTGGAATCCTACTCCTCAGAGACAATGATGGGGTGCATGTTTTGTAGTACATCTCATTCTGGTTGTGCTACTCCAAACTGGGCTCTTAGGCAAGTCACTTCACCTCTTGAGGCATCAGTTTCCTCATTTGTAAAATGGGTTTGTTCAGATTGACCTGGAAGAGAAAGTGGGAAGGTGCAAATCCACCAAGCACTACAGGGCCTGGCATACAGTAACTGCCAGAACTTCTTTAGGGCTTTGCAATACACACCTAAGGTTTACATAAAAATTCCTCCCATACCCCTGGGGCCCTTGTCCTTTCTGGAACTTTTGGCCTTCCTGAGAACTTCCTTACATTTCCAGCCAAGATGGCAGCCACAGTGGCTTTTGTGGGAGATGGGGATCCCATTGCTTCTCAAGGGGTGCTTGGGACGGTTCTGCCAGCCTCTAGCCATCTGACTGCTCCTTCCCCCTCCTGCCTGCCCTTCAAGCCAGAGAATCTGCTGTACTACAGCCTGGATGAAGACTCCAAGATCATGATCTCCGACTTTGGCCTCTCCAAGATGGAGGACCCAGGCAGTGTGCTCTCCACAGCCTGTGGGACACCAGGATACGTGGGTGCGGAGGGCCCTGGGCTGGGACTGTGGGTACGGGAGGAACCAGAAGCTGCAGGGCAGAAATTTGTCACTGCTATGTCCCATTTTCTCCACAGCCCCTGAGGTCCTGGCCCAGAAGCCCTACAGCAAGGCCGTGGACTGCTGGTCCATTGGGGTCATTGCCTACATCCTGTAAGTGGGGGTGTGGCCAAGCAGGGTGTAGCTCCAGAGTAGACCTTTCCCCTGCTTTACTATTCCACCCTGTTATTCCTTCCTTCCCTCCATCCATAGTTAATCTACCTATTAATTACTAATATCACTTCATTCAATAGATACTATGTTTCAGGAACTGCGCCAAGCATGAGCACTTAGCAGAGAACAAACCAGACCAAGTGCTGGCCCTTGGGGAGCTGATATTGTAGTAGAGGAGACAGAAAATCAACAAGTAGATAAATCTATACAATAACATTAAATGGCAAAAATGAATAAACAAACAAACAAAAAACAGGAGAAATGGGGATTGCTACCATTTCAGATAAAGTCAGGGAAGATCACTTTCTGTGGAGGTAACATCTGAGTGGCCTCTTGAATGAAGTGAGGTAGACCACTCATTTGAGGTGTGGGGTAAGGTTTGGGAAGAGGGAACAGCAAGTACAAAGGCCCTGAAGATGGCAAAATTGGTCAAGAAACAGAAAAGGCCAGTGTAGCTAGACAGGAGCGAGCAAGGCAGGGAGGGGCAGATTTTACAAAGGGGTAACTCTTTTCCATGAGTCCTGCCAAAGCTGTCCCAGAGCCACTGGGTACACTGAGAGTGGAAATCAGGATGAGTTTCTTCCTGCCCAGGCTCTGCGGTTATCCCCCCTTCTATGACGAGAATGATGCCAAACTCTTTGAACAGATTTTGAAGGCCGAGTATGAATTTGACTCTCCTTACTGGGATGACATCTCTGACTCTGGTATTTTGGATTTTGCCTTCTTTCACTGGGCCCTGCCTCTGGCGCCTTCCTCATCTGCTCTGGGGGGATCTTCCTAGTCAGGTTCCCCAGTCCCAGAATAAATTGTCTGAGGTCAGAACCCCTACTTCATGGGTTTCCCTCTGCTTGGCTCCTAGTCTGAGAAACTTGTAGGCATTCATTGATTCAGTCTTCAAACATAGTATTTTTGAAAATACCTCCCCTACTGACTTCCTAATGCCTAAGACACCACCATAATCATTTTCATCCCTCCCTTTGTGCCCTCTATTAAAAGCAAGCCAATGAAGGCATCTCTAGCTGTTCATACATACTTTGAATATACTGAAGGGAGTCTTCTCCAAGAACATGTTTTTGAGAGAGAATGGAGAGAGCTAGGAGGCTGGAGTGAAGTGGGGTGGTGCATGGACAGATCTGGCCCCTATGTCTTGCTTTGCGGTCAGACTGGACGTCAGGAAGTGCTGTCCCAGGAGTGTTCACAGGCACTGCCATGCCATATGTCTTTGCTTTTTTCTTGGGGGTTCAGCCAAAGATTTCATCCGGCACTTGATGGAGAAGGATCCAGAGAAGAGGTTCACCTGTGAGCAGGCCTTGCAGCACCCATGGTGAGGAAAGTCTCCACGGCCTGTGTGGGTGGGGGTGAGGCCTGGCCCCACAGGCCTGCTTCTACCCTTATTAGCAACCCTCCACATATACCCACCCTAGGATTGCAGGAGATACGGCTCTAGATAAGAACATCCACCAGTCGGTGAGCGAGCAGATCAAGAAGAACTTTGCTAAGAGCAAATGGAAGGTGAGTCCATAGCTCTAGTCCTGGGTCCCAGCCTCCCCAGGACTCCTCCCCACCTTGTCCAGGCTGTTTGCACATTGCCAAGTCAGACATGCAGTATCCACAGGGCTGCTTCCACTCTTTATTCAATAAATACTTCCTGACACCTACTCAATTTGAGAGGGTCCCTGACCTCCAAGTCTAGAGGGAAAATAGTATACTTCAGAGGCATTTGATGCAGCCTATGAGTTCCAGGAAGGGTCATAAAGGTAGTAATGGCCTGAAGAATCTGTCAGTTGAGTAGCAATTAGTCAGACACATGGAATAATGTCCAAGGCACAGAGAAGAGGGGTGCAAAGTTCCAGAAGCAAGAGAGTGGAGCTGGCTACCCAGAAATGCACATGATAAGCCTGGTTACACTGGAGGGGCGGAGGAGACTGACTGGCAAGAGGGAAGCCTAAAGAAGTCAGTAAGGGCCGCACAACTCAGGACCTCAAATACCACAGTAGAGCACCAACTTGACATTGAGGATGCTGAGGAGCCCCAGAAGGATTTCAAGTAAGAAATGGCCATTTAGAAAGAGCTCTCAAGCTACAAAAAAAACAGCAAAGAGTGAAGATTGGGAGACAAGTAGGAGGCTGTGGCAGAGATGCAGGCAGGAGATGGGAAGGACTTGACCTGGGGTGGCAGCAACAGGAATAGAGAATAGTGGCTGAGAACAACAATTATTTAGGAGGTAGGATCAACAAGAAGTGATAGTGGAATGAATGCTGAGGGTGTGAGTTGAGATGTCAAGGGCTGTCCCAACCTTCTGGTTGGGGATAGATTAGCCTAGAAATTATCGTAACTGATCCCAGGGGCAGGATGTGTCTTGGGGAGAATGCTTTTAATTTTCAACATATTTTTTGAGGGGTATATAGGAGAGTCTAGGGGGATATGATGAAAAGAAAATTACATACACAGCCAGGAGTGGTAATGCACATCTGTAATACCAGCTACTCAGGAAGGTGAGGCAGGAGGATTGTAAATTCAGGGCCAGCCTGGGCAATTTAGAGAGACTCTGTCTCAAAATAAGAGGGACAGGGTGTAATTCAGTGGTAGAGTGCTTGTCTGACATGTGCAAGGCCAATATTGAAACAAAACAGAAAAACGAAAAAATCACAGACAGAGGTTAAGTTTCTTGACCTTTCTATACCTTAGTTTCCACCTTTGAAATTTGTGATATTAAAAGTGCTCACCTGAAAATTTTGGAAAGATTAAATGAATCACCATGCAAAATACTTAAAACAGTGCCTGACACACAATGCTGAGTAGTGTTTGCTATTACATATGATATGAATAATTTTATTTATATGTATACATATAAACAAAGAATGTTTATGTATACATTCTATATATATGTGCAGAATTCTATATATATTGAACAGAATTTTACAAAGCTTTGTAGAGGCTGAGCTCCGTGGTACATACCTGTAACCCCAGTGCCTTGGGAGACTTGAGATGGGGATTGCAAGTTGGAGACCACCTGGGTAACTTAGTGAGAATCTGCCTCAAAATAAAGTTTAAAAATGGCTGAAAGGGCTAAGGTTGTAGGTCAGTGGTAGAGCACCCTTGGATTCATTTCCCAGTATGATTTAACAGTATGGTCTAAAAAAAAAAAGCCTTGTAGTGGGGTTGGGGGAACTTACAAGAGTCACCAAATAACCCCTGAATGAAGAACAAACAAATAAAAAATACCATTGAAAGAATTCTACTGCCAGGCCCTGACCTATAAGCTCCCACCTTCTCAGAAGTCTCTTCTTCCCTTTCTCCACAGCAAGCTTTCAATGCCACGGCTGTGGTGCGGCACATGAGGAAGCTACAGTTGGGCACCAGCCAGGAGGGTCAGGGACAGACGGCGAGCCATGGGGAGCTGCTGACGCCAACGGCTGGGGGTGAGAAGCAGGGATGCTTGGAAGAGTGTGGGTGGGCCACGAAGAGACACCCAGCTGGAGTGCAGGGTGTGCCCTACTGCCAACTGTATTCTGTCCTCCCACACAGGGCCGTCAGCCGGCTGCTGCTGTCGAGATTGCTATGTGGAGCCAGGCCCGGAACTGTCCCCCACAATGCCCCCGCAGCTCTAGGGCTCTGGATCTAGTCAGGGTTTCTTTCATGGGAGGGGCTGGGGGTAGCCTACTCCCTTCCCTGCGTGAACTGGGGAGTTACCCTACCCACTGCCCTCCCCACCCTTTCTCTCACTCCTCACTGCATTTTCCATACAAATGTTTCTATTTTATTGTTCCTTCTTGTAATAAAGGGAAGAAGATAAAACCATACAGCTCTTTCTCTCAGAACAGCCCCCACCCTGTCCTGCTGTGCAAATTGATTGCTTATTTGGGGGGTGCCTGGCACCTGAGGTAGTTTCAGAGAGCTCTCCCCACCATAAGCCTAAGGAGGATGTGGGGAGAGAAGCAGGGAACAGAGGGGAAAGGTTTTGGGGAATTCCTTTGTCCAATGCTCCTTGCCTAGACTTCTGGCCCTTTAGACACCTTTTTGCGCTTTGCTGGTGGCTCCTGGGAACGGTGGGGTTGGTGCAGGTCAGCACTGAACAGCACCTGTGGGAGGGGGGAGTGTGTGGGCAGAAAGGTACACTGGTTTAGGAGTAGAGGGGCTGGTGACAGTGCAGGAAGATGGAAGAGTCCATGGGGGTCAGGGCTGGACTGGTTGGAGAGGCCATTAGGGTCACCTGGGATGGTGGAAGTGAGAGTCCATTGGGACAGACTGTTGAAAGAGTCCACTAGGGTCAGGGACAGGGGAGAAGTTCTTTGGGGTCTGGGCTAGAGAGGAGAGGAAATCTAGGTACACTCACTGCTTGGGCCCAGCCAGCATAAGGTCCCCACAGGCGCCGGAAAAAGTTTCCTAAATCAGAAGTGAGGAGGCTAGATTAACTGGCCCAACCTGCCCCCCAATCCACAGAGGCGGGGATTGAGGAAGAGGTGATTAAGAGATAAATTTCTAACATCTCAGCCCAATGCCCCAATGTCCCACTCTCTCCTCACCCAGTTCCTTGTTAGCCTGAGGGCTGGGGCCCTTGGCCTGGGATGTGGTAGGATGCCAGCTGTAGTCACGTTGGGCTATCTGCCACACATGGACGTCCACGGGCACAGCCTGAGGTTTTTCTAGGGCCATGAGGCAGATGCAGTCAGCCACCTTTGACAAAGAATACGCCACTGTGGAGGAATGGTAGGATCCAGCCACTGTCCTCCATCTATCCCCAAAGCCAACTGCTTCCTCCAGTACTCTGAGGTCACTATTGTTCTGTATTCTCAATCGGTATGTATTGATTTTTCTAAAAGTGCTACTGAATAATCACTTCTGTGGCCCACATTCTCACCATAATCTAGGGAGAAGATATTACCATACCCACTTAAAGACCACTATTAACTTCCCTGCCATTCTTTCTGGAAATTTCTGTATACACAGAGCAACATACACATGCACTGACACAAACAGCCTTTCTATGAAGGCATTTAAAGGGTAAAGTCTTTCATACTCTCCTGGCACCCTGCTTTTTCTAATAAAACATTTGCTTTTATCCTTTTTCTTTCCTGCCCTGCCTCCAAAAGCCAGGCCTCCACCCACCTCTCAGGCTTGCCCTGTGTCTGACTCCCTCCTCTCAGTGTGAGTGGATGGGATAGCTGCTACCTTCTTTGGGCGCCTCACCTTGGTGCCCACTCCAGGCAGGGTGCAGAGGGCCTTGTGTGCCTCCTCATAGGGGGCTTCTCGAAGCTGCTGCAGCCAGGCCAGACCACCCTGTTCTTCCAGGATGGCTCGGGCACTGGCACTCACATATTGGGCACGGTACCCCAGACCCAACTTCCTGAGGCGGGCTTCCACCTCTGAACCTGTGGGGGTGGGGAGAAGAGCAAGGATTAGGCATCTTCAAGTCCTTCTTATACAAAGAAGGGATAGTATATGAGCTCTTTATCCCAAGGGATTGCTTTTCCTAAAGTATCCCTCTCTCCTCACTGCCCTCTAGGAGACAGTAGATAAAAGTACGTGCCAAGCAAAGGAAAGCATGGGTTCTCCCCTCTACAAGTGTTTTCTGAACATCTATTACATACTGGGCTCTAGAGAGAGATGGATGCGTTGCCTTGAAAGAGCTCCCTATTTTGAGTTTCTTAACCTTTCCCAAGAGTGTTTACAGTTATGACCTAAAAATGTTATGGTAATAACAGCAACTGCTTCTATTATCAAGTTCTGGTATCATGCAAGGGCTAAGTGCCTTAGGTACATTATCATCATGCTTTCAAGGACCCCGATGACAGCACTGTTGTTTCCCCATTTCCCAGATGGAGAAAAGGAGGGCTTAAAAAAGGCAAAGTAATTTGATCAAGAAAGGACATAGGTTGTTTATAATCCCAGCTATTAGGAGGTTGACACAGGAGGATTGTAAGTTCAAGGCCGGCTACACAACTAGGTGGGACACTGTCTCAAAACACAATTAAAAAAGAAAGAAAGAAAGAAAGAGGCCTGGGGATATAGCTCAGTGGTTCAGTGCTGGCCTAGCATGTGCAAGGCTATAAGGCCCTGGATTCAATCCCCAATTCCACCAAAAAAAAAAAAAAAAAAAGCAGCAGCAGCCATGATATAGATGGTATCTTATACCCAGGTCTGGAAATCAGTACCTGTGTCCTCATTACTCTTCACTGTCTCAAGACTGCTATATTAACCAGTTCCCTAACCCCTTCTAGATAGAAACTTATTTCCATGCTATAAACAAGAGAAGACTGGAGTGGTGAATAAATTCCTTTAGGTTATGACTACTAAACTAACAGCTGAGACTCAAGACCAGGTTTCTAAGCACCAAAAACATTCTGTTTTTCTTCTGAGGCAGGTTCTTCCTGCTATGCAGTCCCCAAGCACTTCCCCTAGCTTAGTTCTCACACCTACCTACTGATACACTTGCTTCTGTAAAACACTTGCCTCAAAGGGCTGCTGTGAAGATACCCTGTGTTCCTGAGTGCAAAACTGTTGGGTTTACTGCAGTGATAGCAGCTTGAGTTTTCCATATACTTCCTGTGTGCCAAACACTGCTGAGTGCAGGATGTGTATTCCTTTATTCAATTCTCATAATGACTATAATTACCCCATTTCACAGATGTAGACACTGAAGCACAGAAATGCTAAATAATGTGCCCAAGTGATAGGGCAGGGATTCAGCCCCAGTGAATCTGTCTCCAGAATGTGTGCTCTTAACTCCAAACTACTGAACACTGCATACAGATATTTCTCTGATGAGGCATCAAAACTATTGGCAAAAAACACACACTAGACCGGGGCTGCAGCTATATGGTAGCGAGCTTGCCTAGAAAGCTCGAGGCCCAACCTCGAGGCTCGAGGTTCAATTCCTAGTACCACAAAAACAAAACAGAACAAAAGGCACAGACTAGTAAGGTGCTGACATTTTTTTTTTTTTTTTTTTTTTGTTAATTTGGTACCAGGGATTGAACTCAGGGGCAGTCGACCACTGAGCCACATCCCCAAACCTATTTTGTATTTTATTTAGAAACAGGGTCTCACTGAGTTGCTTAGTGCCTTGCTTTTGCTGAGGCTGGCTTTGAATGCAAGATCCTCCTGTCTCAGCTTCCTGAGCTTCTGGGATTACAGGAGGCGCTGACATTTTAAGGAGGTACAGCTGGGTCTCAACAGACCAGGCAGGGTGGTTCTAGATGGGGAAAGTGTTTGGGAAGGAGGAAGCTTTTAGATGAGAGATGGTGACCACAGAAAACTGAACAGATATCCTTGTTCAAAAGCTGTATAGAGGGCTTGGGGGAAAGGGATCCACCTACTCACCAGCCAGGGCTTGCAGGGTGGGGAAGCCATGGTAGGTGACATCATCAAGCTGAATGAGCCGAGGTCCAAAAGCCTGGCACAGCCGCTCCACCATGCCAGTGATGCGGGTAATGTTGTTGTTGGAAGAACAGATAAATGAGAAAAGGCATTCGATGGGGTCAAGTCTCAGCAGTCGCACACCTGGAGACCAGAAAGGCAAGGGGCAAGAGAAGCATCTGCTGTAGGTAGTGGCTTCCTCCCACCCTCAGATCAGATTAGGGAGAACCCAGGATAATGAGGGGCAGCACCGTTAGAGAAAACACCACCAGATTTCTCATTCCTAATAGCATCTTGTGAAAGCCAGGTTACTGATATAGAAGCCACAGTGTAAGCACCGTGTGAGGAGGAATTTGGATCCAATTTGTTCTTGCTACATTCTAGTCACATAGCAGATGCTCTGTAAGTTTACAGAATGAATGAAATCACCTGCCCCAAGTCCCATGGCCAGGATTAGGCTCCATATTCTTGTCACTTCACTATGGTGATCAGCAGGATAATAATAATAGTAATAATAATTACAATGTGTCCGGTATAATCCTAAGTACTTTACATATATTAGGTCCTTTAATCCTCATCAAATCCTATGAAGTAGATACTACCACCATTTTACAGATAGAATTTAAAACATTCTCAGGTACTTAACTAATGTACCTGAACCCCAATCCCTGCCCCAGGCCTGTACTCACCTTGGAATTTCTGAGCCATCTTTTGGAAATGGGAGTCCACGGAACTCCAATGGCTGTACAGTTGAGCCAGGCTGACATCTAGCTGGAAGTACTTGTGCACTGTCTCCAGCTCCTCAGGTGTGGGTTTGCCAATCCAGCCCTTGTCCCCTCGGTACACAGTGCAGTATAGCAGCTCCTCAGTTTGAGTCAGTGTCCACACTTGATCCGCCAGCACGCCACTCCAGTGTGCAGGGCTTTGCTCCTTCCACCTGAATTCCCAGTGCAGGCAACCCTAACACTCAGTTTCCCTTCCCACACACTCTGGGAGTCTCTCCTATTCCCAAATGCCCCATTTATAAAACTGACTTAACAGTTACAAAGTAAAAGTAGCAACTTTGGTTTTATTGCATGATACTAACAATATTGCAGACTTACTACCCCTACTTTGAAAGGCGGCAACAGGCTCGCCACCAGTGCTTATTTCCTTAATATCCTGAGAGATACTATCCCATCCATCACCCCCAACATTCCTTTGCATCTTTGGTGGGCTGTAATAGGCAGTCAGGAACCAGGGTCCCAGGGGAGGAGCCTCCCAGGTCAGCCACTTACCGGAAGGACTGTCCCGAAACTAAAACCAGATCCAGGCGCAGTTCAGAGCGTGGACACGGGATGGAGGCCCAGAGGGCCGGGCTCGAGGATAGAGTACGATGCTTCATGCTACCAAGCAGAAGGGACCGGGCCACCATTTCGGGCTCCGCTCCACCATAGCCCCGCCGGCTCAGAACCAAATCACCCGGACGGCAAAGACCCCCGTTTACACAATGACCATGCCGCTTAGGGCTTCGCCCACAGTCACCAAGGCCTCTTTCCCCTCTCCCTCTATTTCCTCCTGCTTTCCTGAGGGGCAGGTCCCCTCCCTTCTTCCTCACGTATCCCTCTACAGCCTCTAGAGCCTCCGGGCATTCACTGCAAAGATGCCCTGGATTTTGGAAGCTCGCGCGAGTGTGCTCTTCCGGCTTCTCCAGGGGGTGGCCTTGCCGAGACCGGAAGTAGAGCTCCGACTCCTCTTATTATAATCCGAGAAGGAAGTGGGAGGGCCAATGAGGAAGCAGGCGTGGCGGAGGGGGCGTGGCTTTCCGCGGCGCCCAGGCGGTTGGCGCGCTCTGGGCTCGCTGCCGACTATTGGCTTTTCCTCCGAGATGCCTTGCACTCGCCCCGCGCGCCTGCGAACCCGGTGCTGCGCGGCCCCAAATCCTGCCCGAGATTCACCGAGCCGTCAGCCTTCCCCACCTCGTCCTCAAAGACCCTTTCTCCAATGAGTCTTCGGAGTCTGATACTCGCCCTCATCGGGCCTTCCTCTCATGACCTCTTTCTTCAACCATGAATCTGACCCAAGCCCAGTTCTAGGCCCTTAGAAGTGTCTCCAGAACCTGTCTCGGGAGGACTCTCTCTTCAGCGTTTACCCGCTCAGCTTGTCCCCGCTCAGGCCTTCTCCTAGCCTCTACTGCTCCTGCAGGCCTCTTAAGTCCTTCAGAGGCCTGTCTCTTGGCAAACTCCTCGCCACATCTTCTCCTTCCTTCCTGAGCACTCCTAAGACAGTACACCCCCCTGTTCACTCTTGTGCACGGAGTGAGGCCCACTAGAAGCCTTTCCGGAGGGCCCCAGGAGCCTAAGCCGCAACTCAGAGTACAAATGTGAGACCCTGAGGCAGCTTGTCTGGTCCAGTTGCCGCTGCCAGCCGCCTGGACCCAGAAAAGACTATGTAATTTATTACTTTCTGGAGGAAGATGGAAAAATGGAGTTAGGGGTCATGAACTTGGGAAGTTAATCTGGGGCATTTTCCACCTAGCATGGTGATTTGGGGTTGTATTTGAACGACTAGACCCCAAGTTCTTCAAGGGCAAGATCTGCAGGTGATTAATCTTTGTGTCTCATCCACAGCATGGCACAGCTGGGTGCATGGAGAATCAACAGATGGGTCTTTGACTTAAGTTTCATTCCTCAGTGGCTGCAAGGCCTTGGGCAAACCATGTCTTGCTGTTTCACCTCATAGGCATGCCACCTCACAGGCACCTAGCACTTGGAGTCACTCCCTCAACAAATGTTGGTTGAATTGGAAAAGATGCCACTTTTTGGGGTGAATGAAAGCAACCTTTACATCCTTTCTCTGTTCCCAATCTCAGCTGTAGTGACAGAAGCACTTGGGTCATGCTCCTGGCAAAGGACTTGAATGAAGCTACCCACTGAAACCCACAAAGGAATCCAGAGTGGACTTCTCATTCCCAGTTCAGCAAACTAGTTGAACAGTCAGCTTTGCAGACAAACAGACCTGAATTCAAATCCTAGCTGTGAAACTTCCTAGTTGTGGGAACTTAGGCAAGTTTCTTACTTTTTCTAAACCAAACTATCTTTGTGGAGACAACCAGTCTATTATCTTATTACCCTACCCTATATTTGCTATAAGGTATAAGTAAAATTGTGTATCTAGATACTTAGTAGAAGGCCTTCCACTCAGAGTATGGCAAATGGGAACTCTCATATTTCTTTTGCTGTTGTGTCAAAACTAGCATGCATAGCAGTATCACTGGGGCCCAATTATATACCATCCCTAGGGCATAGATCTATACCTCCCATTGAATCCCTGTGCCCTAGCAGAAGGCAAGAACAAAGAATTCTAAATAGACTGTTTATTTTTCTAAGAATCAATATATTTTCTTCCTTTGAAATAAATACAAACCAGTTTGAAAGGTAAGGGGGAATCTATGGGAAAGACAGGGAAGTGGGGACAGGCCCCAGTCTTTTTTCTTTTTTTTTTTTAGTACCAAATGACTCTGGCGCGACCCGGAAACGCAGTTACAAATGAGAATAATTTAAATTCTCCGATAATTACAGTATTTACAACAGCAGGGGAGGGGGTCACCTAGTGCCCCTCTTCCGGGCTGGACAGACATCAATCCCACTGCTAGGCTGGGCAGATGCCGGCATGCCTCACCACCTGCAGGGGCCTCAGGCCTCTAGGCAGTATGTATTCTCCTGGCATGAGCAGGCAGAGGTGGTAGGATGGCCTGTTTTAAGCAGTGTCCTAACCTTGGCCCACCACCCTGCTCTACAATGCCATGAGGTCACTGGAGCTCTTTCTGACCTGTGGGACCTCTCCTCTCCTCGCACTGAGTCGCTGTGGGCCCTTGGAGTGTTCTGTACAGTCCAGCTGCACTCAGGGCAGGAGGGACCTCCCCCACCCAGCTTCCCCTGAGACTGGCCCCAAGACCAGGAATGAGTCAGTGCAGAGGCCGGTGCCACTCCAGGACAGTGAGCAAAGGGAAGGAGAGAAGTCACAGGGCACTGTAGGTTGGGCAGTATCAGTCGCTATCGCTGGTCTCGCTGCTCTGTTCACCCTGAACCTTGCTACGGTGCTGAAGAGCCCTGTGGTAGGCGATTTGTACTGACTTGCGGATATTTGACTTGCGGCCCTCCAACATCTTCTCTTTGTCTAGGTCCTGGTTCACACCCAGAGGGACCAACTTAGTCCTGGGTAGCCACTGCCTGTAGAGAAAGGTGAAGATCAAATAAATCATCTCAGTGAGAACCAGCACTAGCTTTCCTCACTCCATGCTTTCAAAAACACCTCTCCTCAGAACCCACACTGGCAAGAAACTGTTGGGCACTAGGGTTACAGAGACCCAGAGACCCAGTCCTTGTCCTCAAGGACTTGCTCACAGCTTAATGATGGAAAGAGTCCAGTCAACAGCTACACTACGGGGTAACCACAAGGTATTTATGAGTGCTAAGAGGAGAAGCCCTGACCTAACTGTCCCATAAGCTCCAGGCAGACTTAACTAGCACTGAATATCATTGGCAGGCAATTAATAAAGACGACATATGTATATGCAACAGAACAGGGATTTAGAGCCTAAATATTTATGTGGGCTTTATCCTTGATACCATAGAGGAAGAGCTGGGAAAATTAAGTCCAGAAGCCCTCTAAGTCAGGGTAGGGAGTCATCCCCATACCTGTCAGTCACTGGTGTTCCTATGGTTTCTAGCCAGTTCTTTGTTAGCTACTACCTGACCACTTTGCTTGTCAGTCTCATGGTCAACACAACCCTTTTGCTCAAAGAACTGTTCTTTCATCCCTTCCCCATGGATCTGTGACATCCTAGTCTGCTGCTGGACTTTCCTGGCAGTCTGCCCCATACCACACTGGGTTGCATCTACGGCTGAGTCACACCAAATGCTCCCCACCTTTCTTACCAGGTTCTTTTGTTGTCAAAGAAGAGAACGAGGTAGAGATGCTCTCGGGCTTCCTGGGTCATCTGCTCCCCAAGTTTCAGCACCTCCAGTGGGGGCACAGGGATGGGAACCCCATGGTGGAACATACCTTCTCGGGGCATCTTTGGATCAATGATCTGAGGGTGTAATATGAGCCCAGTTTGGTTCCATTCAATTCCTCCCCAAAGCTCTCCCTTCCCAATAATTTGGAGACTACATCTGAAGCAGGGACAAAAAAGTTGTCGTGCTACTAGGATTATTATGCTGACCCTCCACTTTTTTCTATGCTAAATTATTTCAGAGCCTAAGGGCAAAAAGAAGGACAAAGGAGTGACAGAGAAACTGACTGGAGGTCTCTATGGGGTACTCAAGCTACATCTTTTTCTACCACTCTTATCTATTAGGGAACCCTGTGTTCCACAGTTCAGTAGAGAACAGGGAAAGTCCTACAATTGTGAACCTGAGTTCCGGGGTTAGAAAGCAAGAGGCAGGAAGAGAAGTGGAAGCCTACCAGAGCTGGGTATGATGGATACCCTCGGCATTTGGCCCACACCAGGTCCAGAGCGTCCAGAGGGGAGTCCTCATCCTCTGAGAGCCAGCCAGCTCCCCGACCCAGACTCTTCCTCACCACTTCACAGGAAAGGGAGAGAGGGGGTGGATCAGTGGCTGGGGGGCTGGCAAGGCCCTGACACTGGGTGCCCAGCATCCCTGGCTTTGGGTGAAGGTACTTACTGCTGTGGCCCACGCCGCGGCCAGTGCCCACGGAGTAGGCCTCATTCTCAGTGCCTGAGGTATCTTCACTGCTATCCTCTGGGAATGTGCCCCGAGAGAAGGAGGGCTTGCCCCGGCCTTGTTTTGAGGGTGTTGTGCTGTAGACAAAACAGTGGGAACTCAGTTCAAAGAAGGGGAGGAATGGAGAATGGCTTGGCACATGTCTTCTCTTTTAAGCCCCCAGTGTCTAGACTTTTGGAAAGCAGAGACTATATGAAGAATTTCAAACTCACACACTCTAAGGAGCTGGTCATTTTACCAAGGTGGGCTGGAATAAGGTGTGGGGAGTATATACCCTGTTCAAAGGCGATATGAAGGCACACCAGGCACCCCTGGGATTGAACCCAAGGGCCTTTGACCACTGACCAACACTCCCCAGGCCACCTTATTTTTTATTTTGAGACAGGATCTCACTAAGTTGCCAGAGCTATCCTTGAACTTGCCATCTTTCTGCTTCAGCACCCCTAGTCACTGGGATGATAAGCCTGTACCACCACTGCCTAGCTGATCCTCTGATTTTTTTTAAAAGAATAGAGATTGGGAATTTTATGTGGCATCTGGATTCATTTTCTAAAAACACCATGATGGCCAAACAAAATGTATCAGCAGGTCAAATCCAGGACACAGGTACCAGTTTATACTCTCTGCTCTAAACCATCAGCTTAACCCAAGAAGGTTTCTTCCCTTCCATTCTGACGACACTGATGTATCCCATTTATTTTGCAGAGATGAGAAACTCGGGTTTGAGCCACCTACTCTAGGCTGAGATGGCTGCCACCCCACTTCTAAAAGGGAAACCTGGAAGGGCTCATTTCTTTGAGTTCTGGAAGGCAATCCCAGAAAGTAGCTTTGATCTGGAGGACTGGTACCTGGTCCGGTCTGAGGCAGCGCTGCTACTGCTACTGCTGCTGGATTCAGAGTCTGAACTGCTCCGGGGAAGGCTGCAGTCATTGCGGTACACCAAGAAACTCTTCTTCACTGGTTGGTTTCCACTGCTGAAGCCATTGGCTGGTAAGTCTTGGTTGGAGGGAGGGGGAGGAAGGAAGGAACCGGTCAGGAGGATGTAGATCAGAGATAACACAGGGGTAAAAGGGCTTAGAGTGTGGGTTCTCCTTTTAGGCTGGACAATTCCTCCAAACTTGGCCAGCAGAGCTAGCTCTGGGCAGTGTCTACAAGAGCTGGCCACAACCCTGCCCTACTCTTTGCTTTCCATGGCAGATACTAGCCTTAGGACACAGATGGATTAAAAGGAAGGAGATCCCTGAGGAAGGTGAGAAGAGAAAAAGTGAAGTGATACAATGGAATTGGGGGTAGGGGGGACCCTGCAAAGGAGCCTAGCTGGGTCACAGTGTATCTGGACCTGTTTTCCCAACAGTAAAATGAGAGGATGGAATAAAAGGATTCCTAAGGGAGCCTTTAGCTTCTTTTATGGGAAAATGAAAGGACAGTTGGGAGTATGCTGGAAAAAAATGGCAGCTTTGCTCACTCTCTTGGGGGTCTGGGTGATGGTGAGGCTCACCCATTGGGGGGTCTTCTGTGGACTTATCACTGTCGCTGTCTGAGCTCGAACTGGGCCGGGGGCTCCTACCCCGCTTGCGCTGACGCAGGGAGCCCATGATGGGGAGCTGGGGGGGCCCCACAGGACTGCCTCCGTGGCTGGGGGTCATCTGGCTCTCCCGGTTTTTGGGGGGCCGGCCCGGCCTCTTGGGCGGTCCAGCTGTCTTCGGGTTCTTTTTGGAGAACAGAACTGAGGTTCTCCTGCCCACCTCATGTGCGGGGGTTGAGGACATGTTGGGACCCAGGCCTGGAGCAGAGAAAGAGAGAAGGAGAGTTGGTGAGGGGCCTGACATGAGAAGGGTAGGTGTCCAGGGTCATGCCCTGAGTATATGGGACCATTACTCCAGCTAGAGTTGGGAGAGGATTGGGGGTTATGGAATTTGGAACAGTGACTCACACAAATAGCCAAAGAGGCAGCTAAGAGGCCCCTGATGGGGGAATGAGGGAGAAAGCATAGCTAGCTGTGCAGAAAGGACCTCTGCCTGGGGGCCACAAAGGCTCGAACGTGTGCCGCAGAGCCAAAGTCTGACTTGCTTTGGGGTCCACCTTGCTGTAGGGTTCAGACCTTTGCTCGTCTCCTGGCTGCTGCTCTCCTCCGCGGCACTGTCTGTCTGCCCGTCCTTGTCACAGGCTGCAGGGTGGGGTGTCAGACTGCCTCGGCTGGAGGGGCCATGCCTTTCAGGCCCATCCCGTCCAGTCTCCCTCTGGTGGGCAAGTTTCCGCCGCAATGCTGTCATCTCTTTCTTGATCATTTTCGCTCGTCTTGAGCGGCCTACACTCTGCTTGCTGGCATTCACCTCATCCAGCCGCTCCAGTAACAACTTGAGCTGCTCTTCTACTGGCAGGTGCTTCTGATTCTCCAGCAGGACCAACCGCTCTTCCTCTGCTGCTAGGGTTAGGGTTGAGGGGAAAAGGTCAGAGTCAGGGCAGCCCACTGGGCCCCATTAAACCTGGGCAGGCAGCAAGAAACCCACTCTTCCCCCCTTGGCTTCTCACCAGGAACAGCTGTAAAATAGCAGCACCAAGATGTGGAATGGCGGGTACTGCTATCCATTCACCCAGTCTGGCTTCTTGGGGAGCATTCCTGGGGATAGCTTGCCACTGCTCAGCCTAGCTGCTTTCTGCCTACACTGCCTGCTCCCAGGAGGGGACTTTTGGAAAGCTGTCCATCCCTGGCATTGGCCTCTATGTGTGTATATGACTTATCACCCACCATCTTCAGCGTGGTGTGGGGCCTCATCTCCAGCCAGGCTGTGAGGGATATGCATGCCCGTCTCAAAGTCAATGCCCATTTTTTCTGCCTGGCGCCGGGCCTGACGAAGTACAGCGCCACCCTGCTCACGGAGCCGCACTGCTGCCCTGTAGAAGATGGTGTCCTTCGCGTTATACTTGAGGCAGTTGCTGACGATGAGGTTGAAGTCCTCCTCAAAATCATCAAAGTTCAGGTAGCGGTAAGCCTCCAAGTTCTGCTTCATGGTGAAAAAGTCCATGGGCTTTTTGATGTGATCTAGGTAGTCAGGTACCTGGGAGAGCAGGGCAAGTATGTCTAAGTAGAGATATGTTCTTATTCCCCTGAAACCTGTTCCTAATAAACCCCCTAAAATGCAACCAGCAACCTCCTCCCACCAGATAGAGGCTGGCATGTAGCACAGGAAAAGGAAAGCTGGATTATAGTCCTAACTTGACCAGTCACAAGCTGTGTGACCTTGGTATGTCTCTTAACGTCTCTGGGCCTCGTACTCCTATTGCTTTTCATTTATCACCAAGACTTATAAGCAAGCTGCTGCCTCAGGTCTCTTATTTTATACCTTTTATACAGGTCCTGCCAGTCAGGACCTAGGGCTTCAGAGCTGGTTCTTTAGGTGCTGAGCCTTCTAAAGTCTCCGTTCTAGGGTTCAGCACCCGGAAAGTGTCTTCCTGCCCTTGGGATTATTCATTTGGCAGACTCAGTCCCTGCCTCTGGGGAAGGAGTGCAGATTGCCTCCCATTCTGGGCCCTTGGGGTATGACAGGGACAAGACAGAGTCCAGGTGATACATGTGGCTCCAGTTCATCCTGCCCCAGAGCCACCAGCCCCTCTCTTCAAGGTCCCCACCTAGTTCCTGGCCCAGACCTGCAGCAGGGGTCCAACGGGGAGAAGAACAGAAAGAAGGTGGAGTGAGGGGAAGGGATTCTTACTTCGTCCAATTCGGTTACCTCAGACAGAGGGACCGGCTCGCTGAAGATGTTGCCTGTGTCCTTCTCTTGGAGCTGTTCCAAGGTTTTGCGAAGGAGGATGAGGAAAGGAGTCAGTTGCATCTCCATGGCAATCTGCTGGACCTTAATCTGACACACAAAAAGGCCTGATCAGCCAGGTTCAGGCCAGTTCCTTGGCCTAGAGATCCAAAGAGGTGGTCCCAGCTGGTTTGGGAACTCACGTTCCTTCCCACCCCAACAGCTGGGAATGCTCTCTCAGGTCTACCTTCTACAAGGTTCTGTCAAGTAGGACAACTACTCTGCCCTTCCACTTCCATGAACTCCCAACATGAGCTACCTGGACTTTGTAAGTTAGAATTCTGTTCATATTCTCTGGGGACATTCTGCTTCCCATAGGCCTGAAGGCACACTCAGTGCCAAAAAACCTGACTCTAGCATCAGCCGTGATGTTTCCTGGTCTGCGCAGATACTTTCCCTTCTCCTGAGTCTGCATTCTCCTTTGAAAAATAAGGCTGACCCAGGAGCACTCACCGTCTCCCTTTTGAGTTTCTCTCGCTTGCGGATCAGTTCTACTAGCAACCGAGCTCGTTCTAGGTCATGCCGGAGTCGCTGCCAGGACTTGAGCTGTTCTTTGAGGGCCCAGTTTTTATCCTCAGAATCTCTCTGTAGAGGCAAAAAGGGGGATTATCAAGGGATGATCAGACAGTGGGAGGAAAGACCAGAAATGACAGGAAAACCCAGGAGACTTGGGTCAAGGGCAGGTCAAGTCAAGAAGGTGCACAGTAATTTGCTGGTAGTGCTCAATCTGTGTGTCCCCAAGGCCTGGCATAGAATAAATGTTCAGCATGTGTCTGTTGGATGAATGAATCAACACACATGAACAAATACCTTTCCACTGAGCTAATAATGTATATAGATTTCATGCTGACCTTGGTTTGAGGGCTGTTTTAAAGAAGGAAACAGCCTAAGCCCTCTGATACTGGAAGCTACAGATGCAAACTTTGGTCCTGGTCCTCCTAACACTAATTCCCATAGCCCACAGGGAATTGGACACAGTACCCCAACTTGGTCACAGTTCCTCTGAGACTGGAGGTGTGTCTGCAGGCGACGCAGCAGTGGAACCCCATTCCGTGACTGCCGTTTCAACGTCCAGTAGCTGTGCAGCCTCTGCATGAACTGGCTCTTTCTCTGGATGGTCAGGCGATTGGTGATTTTACTGAGCCTGGGAGCCAAGGAACAAAGAGGAAAACCTGATTTTCTGAAGCAGAACAGGGGTCTCTGGCAAATGAGAGTTCCCAAATGGAGATGAATAGGGAATATGTCTGGTCAAAAAGGTCTGTGACTCTGGGCTTAAGGCAAAGATCACAGAATGGTATCTTCCATTACAGTGCAGCAGATCAGAACCCAAGCTTCCAGCACTATGCCAGATCCTTGACTTCCTGGTGTCTAGGTAAAGCTCTGCCTCTAGACTACATTAGCCACTTCTGTCCAGAGAACTATTTGACCCAGAAATTTCCTCTCAGATTGGGCCTTTGAAAGCTGAGATATAGTTGGAATCACTTGTCTCATTGGCCTTTTGGCCAAGATTAAGTGAAGATAAATTACAACTGTATTGTATTTTTGTATTGGAGCAGAGATTTCTGGTGAGAGTTAAAAGTAACTGATGATCATGGCCCAAATGAGAAGCAGCTCACACTCCACTACTGGGATTGACCAGGTCTCGGGCACACCAAATATGCACTCTACCACTGAGCCACACCCCAGCCCTCCACAACTTCTTGAGTCTTCCCTTCTGTGCTTTTCATTCTACTGTCTTCTTGATCAGACCATTTTTTCATTGTGGCTGTTTAATCCTCTTTTTTCCTCACAAACCATACCATCAAAACGTAGGCAGTTTAAAACACCTGTTAGGTCTGTCAGTCAAAGGTTCAGGATTCTGGCTCCTACTGTAAAAGTCAGGTGACTTGGGGCTGGGGTTGTAGGTCCATGGTAGAGCACTTGCCTAGCATGTGTGAAGCACTGGGTTCAATCCTCAGCACCATATGAAAACAAATTTTTTAAAAAATCAGGTAACCTGATAAAGATAACCTCTTTTGGAATTTTTATATTTCTATGCAGCTCCTGATAGGGAAAGGATAACCCAGCCTTGCTATTCTACTCAGAAGCCTGTCAGTTCTTTTCCAGCTGAGCTTATTCTTTCGTCAGCTGCCTGTCCAACTGTGCCCCACATACCTGTGTGGTGGGATGCAGGGCACTGACACCACAGGTGCTGCTGCCCGCTTCTCTGCCAAGATCTTCCGTGCCTTCTTCATCTTTATCCGGGACTTGGCCTTGGCCTTCTTGACCTTCTCTGAGCTCCAGCCTTTACCCTCATCTTCCTCTTCATCCTCATCTTCCTCACCCTCACTGTGGGATAGGGCAGGCAGGCGGCGGGCAGAGCCTGGGGGTGTGTGGATGTCGCAGTAGGCTGTCTTGCGGACGCTGAAAGAGGTGCCATTGGCACCCGTCTCACGCACTGGTTCCATTTTCATGTAAAGGCCAGCCTGCTGGGCGCATGTCACATGGAAGGCTGTATAGCAGTTGGCCTTGTGGCACTGAATGCAGGCCCCTGAGCCCCGCTGTTTGCAAATGTAGCAGGTAAGCTTCCAGCGTGCTGGTGGGATGTGCTCGATGCTATCAATAGGCTCTAGGAAGACTGTGTTGGCGAAGCAGACCTCGGGGATCCACAGGGCACACACCACATGGGCCCAGCGCCCGTCATCTGTCTGCTTGAAGGCACCACCCTTGTTGGGGCACAGGGCACAGTCCACAGCACGGGAGGGTGACTGTAGGCAACGGCGGCACAGCCACTGGCCCTCAGGGATATAGGGGACACCGTAGCACTCCTGGTGTACGGCCAGGTTGCACATGTCACAGAAGAGGATGACATTGCTGTTCTGGCACTCACCATCATTGCAGATACAGCACACAGCATCCTCATCCACTAGTGCATTGGGGTCACCTTTATTGTGACTCTCAAAATAGGACTCTTTTTCCAGCCGGTCCATTAGGTACTCAAAGATCTCCTGTGGGATTGGACTCACACCTTCTGTCTTTCGTCGCTCATTCATGATATCCAGCCAGATGTAATCCTCCTCATCCATGTCATACTCAACTTCCTCATCCAGCTCTTCTGCAGACTTCTCAATGTACCTGAAGTGCACAAAGGCAGTTCAGCATCACATGGTTGAGATTCTCCTATCTTAGAGAAAATGAGTGGTGTCCATTGCCAAACACTTACTCTAAACCTGTACCTTTACACATGCTGGCTCGCTGGATCCTCACCCTAATCCCAGGTACTAGAGACACTACACTCATTCCTGTTTTGAAGGAAATGAAGTGTAAAGCTTGTGTAAGTTAATGCACCTGCCCCAGCTCACTTGTGAGAAAGTGGTAGAGCTAGGGTATGAATCCGGGCCTATCTCTGCAAAAGCTCATGTCTTAGCTGCTATGAGACACCATCTCCCTTTTGGTATAGAACTGAGGATCTGATTCCTAAAGGGAAGACAGTGGCAGCAGGACCCATTGTGGTAGTCTGGATGACAATACAAAGAGCCAGGGGAAGGAAGGTCCTTGATATCACTGGCAAATTATTTATAAATTGCTTTAGCACCAACTGGCAGGCTCTTGACTAGAGATGATGGGTCTTTCTCTTAGCTGGTGCTTGCATCAGCTCAGGGCTCCCTCAAACTCTAGGTATTATGTTTGTTCTCAAAACTAGATTCATTGAGTATTTACAATGAACTTGATAATAATCAAAGCTAGATTCATTGAGTATTTACAATGAACCAAGCATTATCCTAACTTACCACAGTAGGCATAGGGTCAATGGTCTTTTCTTGTGGGGGTGGTATTGGGAATTGAACCCAGAGACCTTCCACTACTGAGCCATATCCCTAGCCTTTTTATTTTATTTTTAAGACAGGTCTTGCTATGTTGCCAAGGCTGGCCTAGAACTTGAGATCCTCCTGCCTCAGCCTCTTGAGTCACCTGGATTACAGAGTGTGCACTGCAGCTGGCTAAATGTTCTATCTTCATTTTGAAGATAAGGAAACTAAAGCTTTGAGAAGTTAATTAACTGCCCTCTTTAATATAAGACAGGGGAGTGGCAGAGCTGGCATCTAATCCCCAGTCCCAGAACTCTTTACCTCCACCCTGTAGCACCTGCTGGCCTAGAATGGAGAGTTGCTCCTGGTATCTGTGATACAGAACAAGCACCCCATGTTTGCCATGTTCTTGGTGGCATGGACTCTGGCACTGTAAACTATAGAGTACAATGAAAAGATTAGGGTTTCAGTTTCTAATAAACCTGGACTTAAATCCTCCATCTGCCACTCTGACCTTCAGACGTCACCTTTCTTCTCTGAACCTTGGTTTAATTGACAACAGAATGAGAATAATGCTATCTATTCACAAACACTATCAAGATTACATTGAATCACAAGAATCAAGTAGCATACAGCAGATCCTAGCAACATTTTAGTTCCTGTCTCTACTCTCCTCTTTCCACCTGGGGAATGGGGCTCTGAGCTGGCTTAGTGCACACAGGCTCTGAAGCCATATTGCCTGGGCCCTATGGATACATGAGTCAAGTTCTCTGGGCATCAGTCTCCTCATCTGTGAAGTGATGATGCTAATATAAACCTACTTCACATTGCTGTTATGACTGTGAAATGAGTTATAGCTAAAGTGCTTCGGACAGTGCTTGGCACAGATTGAGTACTCAGCAAATGTTAACTTTATTAGCTTTTGTACAGTCCTGACCTACCCTGCCTTGCATTACAGCTGTTTATGTGTCTCACTCCTCCACTACAGGACAGGCAGGGAGATCAGGTCTGATTCACTACACAGAAATAGGCGCTCACTGTTGTGCATTTAAAAGGCATTCTGGAGGTGTCAGGGAGGAGAGACTAAAATGTTGTCTGTGGGATGCAGCTTTTTCCTTAGTCCTTTACCTCTTACCCAGGGTGACTGCAACCTGTGCTCTTTGAACAAGGGTATGACTCAGGGCTGGTGTGAACCATCTGGATCCTTTCAGGCCCTGCACCAGATCTCCTGAGCACTGGGTCTCACCCTTTCCTCTGCCATGACACATGTGACATATTGTCTTGGTGCATAACACACTCCCACAGGCTCCCAGATTACAGGCTGCAGCACAGATAAGGTGGCTGCATGTCATGCACAATTCCTGGCACACTGCCCTCTCCCTCTCCTACAAGGAAGCATATCAGAATGCAAGCAAGAGAAAGTGATGTGATTAGAGATGACCTCAGATCTTTTGAATTTATATAAAAAATAAACCATTTACAGAACTTGGACTTGCTAACAATGATAATTATATACAACACACCTCCTAACTGACTGCAGTGTGCCAGTTGAGAACTGCTCTCCTGGAGAATAGATCTGATCCCCAAGAGGAAAGAGTGAACCTGTGTGGAGGGAGAAAAGCTGCTGAGTGAGCTGGGCTGGACTGCATGTCAGAGCAGAGAGCTCAACAGCCCTAAGGAGAAGGGGGGCCCAGACAAGGGTCTGTTTTGAGGTTGAGAGTGAGCATGATAGTCAATGCTAACAGAAAAGAGAAAGAGACTCTGGAAAGCTAGAAGGAGTGAGAACTGGGCTGAACAGATGAAAGAATAGGAAAAAGATAAAAGAGAGACTGGTTAAAACTGAAATGAGAGAAAGTATCATAATGGGTCATATCACTTGTGTTCCCACAGATTTGCATTCAGAGAACTGAATTTCATATAACACCATGTAGATTACATTTTTGGTTAAAAAACAAAACAAAACAAAAAAACAGCCTCAGCAATGGTGAGGTGATAAGCAACTCAGGGAGATTTGTGTATCTAAATACAAAAAAGGGCTAGGGATATGGTTCAGTGGTTAAGTGCCCCTGACTTCATCCCTAGCAGCAACCCCCCACATCAAAACATAAAAACTGCCCTACTAAGACCATCAGAATACCCTCTTTGTCTTGAAAACTAAAACTCTAATATCTGGGTTTTATACTTGGTTTTTGTCATATGTGTGACTTCAATAGGAGCTTCTGAGGCTAATTCTTGGAAGGAGTGGGGTACACTCCTTCAAAAGAAGGAATACAAGAAATAAATGAAATAAAGGGTCCCTGGAGAAGTACAAAACACAGGCAGTGGAATATTGGCTTAAGCATGCTAAAGGATGGGGGACAACAGAATGCTGGGGAAATTACCTCTACAGATTCACAAACTGCTTTGAGAACCTTACAGAGGAACACTGTGCCTGCTATACAGATGGGGTCTCTAGAACACCAGAAGCTGGATGTATTCCTCATACTCACACAGTGAGAATTAGAAGAGGGTGAGAATTAGAAATGAGATTGTGGGTATAGTGGAAATAATGCAGCTTTGCCTGGAGTCAGAGGGACCTGGGTTAGTTCATCTATCTACTTTGTATAGATCTGACACACATTTTGGACCATGGCTTCCTCACCTGTAATAAGAACAATACCTAACTGAGAGAGTTATGAAAATAAAATAAGGGAGTGACTATAAAGTATTCAATGTGGGGCCTGGCATGTGGCAGTGCAGAGTAAGTACCATCATTAGCAGAGGTCCAGTTCCTCTCACTGCCCTAGAAAGATCAGTTCACTTCCTATCCTTTATCCTATCACCTTCCTATCTATCTATCACTGGTTCCTGAACCCTGCTTGACCAGTTTTCCAGGTGGGAAACAGAGGTGGCCTTACCGGTAATAGGAAGTTGGTCGGGGTGGGGCATCAGGGGTGTCCTGCTCCAGCTCCCGGTATACCACCTCTGGCAGCTTGGGGGTGGCACTTGCAGAAGCATTATGGTGGTGATGATGGTTGGAGTCCTTACGTTTCTCCTTGTTCTTATGCTTGCCTGACTTAGGAGTAGCAGCAGGCGTCTCAGTGTTCTCCTTGTTACTTCCATTCTCAGGGGCCTCCTCAGGGGCTTCCTCGTCCTCTGATACCACATCCAGGTTGTCAAAGATGCTGATGCGGTGGACACGGCCATGCAGGTCCACCTCCACCATGCGCTGAGCCTGTGCGTAGCTCATCACCTCACGGCTTGGTGACTGTGATACCTCTGAGGGGCTGGGTGACTGCTTGTTGGCTGGGCGTGACTGCCGTCCCTTCTTCTTGTGCTTGCGGAGTGGAGTCTGCTGTGGGGGCGGCGGGTTGTCGTGGTCATAGTGGTATAGGTGGTATTCAATACCACTATAACTCTTGTAAACCTTGCGGCAGGTCTCCACAGGGCACTCGTATGGTGGTTTAGTTGCCCGCAAGTTGTGGCAGAAAGTCTTCACGTCAAAGTCCACCCCCATGCTGTCACATCTAAAATACATGGATAAGTTAACATAGGCCTGGGAAAGAGTTCCTGGCTGTGTGAATCAAAGACACCATCTCTTTATTCCTCCTTGTCCCCAGGGGTCATCAGGTCCTGGCCAGCCCCCTTGTACAGTGTTTCCAAATGCCATCACTTCCACCACAGTTCTGGTCTGGGTTCTCATTACCTCTGACCTAAGTCTCAATTCATCTAAACCAATTCATGCTGTAGCCAAAGTGATATTTTAAGGATCACTCCAAGCTCTTAACAAAAGGTCTCCTGATGTTCTCTAGCATAATATTCAAATTCTCTGTGACAACATCCAAGACACTCCTTTCACTGTCCAGTACCAATCTCCATTTCTAGATTCTTTTCACCAGGTACAGTTCTTTCTATCTTTACCAGGCAACCTGCCAATCCCTGAACATTATAACCTCCCAAGATACAGATTATCTCTATTAGGAATACCCTCCAATCTCTCTGAATGATGGGTTCCTATTCATTCTTCAAAACCCAACAGTCACTTAAGTTATGACTTCTTTGACTCCCCAAGAGGAGCAGTTTCCACAATGTTCCAGTCTCACTTGCAGCATGGCACTTAGCACACTAGAATTTACGTACCCTTCCACTAAACAGCTAAGCAGTACACACACCAGCGTCTATCCCTTTCTGTGTCCTCAGTACCCCAGCATGCCATGGGCACAGCTTTTGGCAAACAAATAACCTGTGAATGAACAGCTGAATGAGGAGATCGCCAGATCTGGAGTTGAGAGGTATGGAATGAAGGCTAATATAAGCCCTTGGAGAGCCCTGAATGGGTAGTCAACAATTTAGTCAACTCCAACAGAAATCATTGAATTTGTTCACTTCTGAGATCTTTATGGGGATCCTCACACTGGATATGATGGAGCTAAGTGAAAACAGGTTATTTACTCAGAGAAGGTGGCATGCACTACATTTGAGATTCTTATCCACCCATTCATGCACCATTAACTGAGTGCCTACCAAGGGCAGCGCCCTAGGAGTACAAACAGGAACAAGACAATCTAGGCATGCTGGGCTACATGCCCAGCGTGAGGGGCAGCCCTTCCCCCTTCCCAATGTTCCTGGGTGAGTGAAGACAGCAGATGGCACCAAACCCCAGGATGCCCAGCTTGGTCAGAGACTGCCCCAATTTCTCTCGGCCTAGTTGAGTTCAACAATTCAGCTAGGGGCTTGGTACAATCACAGGCAAAGCCACCCTGAACTCCCTTACAAACCTGACCCAGGGGCCTCTCCTTTGACTTAACCAGGCAAGTGGGCGGTTCCAACCCCTCAGTCAAAAGCCCCTGAAAGCTACACCTCCAGCTCTAACTCCCTTCCACTTCGTAGCTGGGGCTGTGTCTTTAAACACAAACCAACTAAGGCGCAAACAAGATCTTCTCTTTCCAAGTCGGGTCCCAGGTGAATGCTGTAGCTCTGGCTTTGCTGCCCTAGCTCTCAAAGTGGCACAGGGCCCCTGCAATGTCCCGCTGGGACCCAGCAGCAGAGGCACAGCGGTGAGAGGCGAGAACTTAGACTTGAAAGCCCACAGGGAAGGACCGTAACCCGGGGGTAAGGTTGCTGTATAAGTCCCCACCCCGCCTCGGAGCTTTGGGGCTGCAGGAAGTAGGAGAAAGGGGCGGAGGGACCTGGTTGGCCTCGGCGGAGCCCACAGCCCTCTCTCCCGGATGAGGTGCCGTTTCCCCTTCGTCGAGGTGTAACAAGTTCAACAAGGCTCCCCTCCTGCCATTGGCCCAGGCAGCCCCGAATGATACACTGTTGCCTGGGGATGCCCGCCGGGAGCTAATGCACTGTCAGTTCTGCCGGCTGGAGTGGCCCGAGGGGCACCCGAGCCAGGCCGCTGAGTGCGCGCCCTGTAAAGGTAAACTATCCTTTTCCCCCTGGCCACCTCCGCCCTGGTCCCAGGCGCATACTCACCGGCCACCTGGAGTCCGGGTTCATCGCCGGGGGCGCCCGCCGGGGCTCCGACCCCACTTGGGGAGGCCGGCGGGGAAAGACGGGCCGGGAAGGGGGAGCCCCAACTCCGGAGACAGTAGAGCTCGCCACCCCGGCCCCCTGCCGCCCCACGCTCCGGCCCCGGCTCCCCGGGATTCCCGCGCTGACCCCCGCCGTTCCCGGTCCCGCCGGCGCCCCAGTGTCTCAACTCCGTCGGTCGCCGCCCGTTTCGCGAGCCTCTAGATTGCCTAGCCTCGGGACCCGGCGCCGCCGAAACAATGGAGGATCCTGGAGACAGCGCGGGGACAGCGGCGGCGGAGACCGTGGCGGCAAAGGCAGTGGCAGCGGCGGCGGCGGCAGCAGCGGCGGCGACGGCGTCTGCGCAGGTAAACGCGGCGCCGCGGCGCTGCCGAGCTGCGCTTTCGCCACGGATCTCCGCCCGCCCTCTGGGGCGCAAGAGGCCATGCTCTGGGGCTTGGAAAAGCCCCGGACACCCCACAGGGATCGGCTAGCACCTCCACCTTAGAGTTGAGTTTCTGGAGGCTGAAGTCGCAGTGCTTGGGATCGGGGGTCGTCAGGCTGTTTGTGGCGAATCTGCGGCCGCGGACGGTGAGCGCGGGGCTGGGCCTAAGGAGCCCGCCCTTCTCCCCTCCCCCTCCGCCTCCTCCCTCCCCGCCCGCCCTCCCGCTGGCGCGGCGGCTGCGGTAGGGACCTGGCCTTGGTCTCCGAGGAAGGCGGCGAGGCGGGGCGGGAGCGCGGGGCGGGGCTGGGGGCAGGGCCGGAGCCAGAGGGACGCGGGCTGGAGCCTAAGGGGGCCGGGAGTTGTGGATCGGGGCGGGTGGGGTGGAAGAATAGACCGTCCTGTGGGGCGGGGTTTGAGGGGAGGGGGCGGGGCTATGTGCAAAGCGGGGCCCAGTCAGGAGAATAGGGGCAGGAGGACGGCGGGGTAAATAGTGGGGCTCAACAGAAGAGTGGGCCTGAGGAAAGGAAGGGCGGAGCTTTGGATGGGTCTGGAAGGTGGAGCTGGACTGGGGATAAAGGATGGAGCTGGGAAAAAAAACGATGCTGAAGGGAAAGGGCGGGGCTTGGGAAGGGCAAAGGGGCGGGGCTGGAGGGAAAGGGCGGACGGAATAGAGTAACGGGGCGGGAGTGAAGGAAAGGGAACTAGCTTGGAAAAGGTGAAAGAGAGGAACTGGAGGAAAGATGTGATTCTGAGGGGAGTCGCATTTGGGGAAGTGCATGGTGCTGGTGGGTGCGAAAGTGGTGGGATCCAGGGGCTGGGAAACTGATGGGTCGGCAGGGATTTGCAGCATAGTTGCAGGTTGTTTGGAAGATCTTTGGAAGAGCTGCTGGGAAATGGAGTGCTTGCCTGGTATGCATGAGGACTTTGGTTTGATTCCTCACCGTTGCCCAAAATAAATAATAGCTGACTTAATGTGACTGTGCTACTTCCTAGCTATGTGAACGTGGGCAAGTTGTTAAATTCTTCCTCATCTTCCATATAATTGTAAAACGGAACTCGAAAACTGTTGTCAGTTCTTGGGGGTTTTAGAGAACTTGGATGCCAGAAGACATCCTTGTTAAACAGGGTTTCAATAGTTTTGTTATCTAAGAGGATGAAAGGGTCTTCTAAGATTCTGGAGCATATGCCAACTTCTGTTTTATCACAATGCAAGCTTTGCATTCAACTCCCCAAAATGCACTTGTGGGGGGGGTGTACTGGGGACTGAGCCTAACTTTACCACTAGATACACCCTTAACCTTTATTTTTTTATTATTTATTTATTTTAGATAGGGTCTTGCCAAGTTGCTGAGGCTGGCCTCAACCTTGCAATCCTCCTGCTAATCCTCCTTTGGACTTACTGTGATTACAGGCATGGGCCACCGAGCACAGCTTGCATATATTTTCACTTTTAATGTTTCCCATAAAACATCACAGTAAAATTGAAATTTCAGGAAGATGTTGGCTAGCTAAGATTTTGGGGTCTGAACTCAAACTGATGAATTACTGTGCAGAAGTGACTTATGGGGCTGGGGTTGTGGCCCAGTGATGGAGCGCTTGCCTAGCATTTGTGAGGTACTGACTGGGTTTGATTCTCAGCACTGCATGTAATTAAATAAATAAAAGGTTCATCAACAACTAAAAAAATATTTTTTAAAAAAAGCTTAAAAAAAGAAGTGACTTATCCTCAGTGCCAGTTTCCTCATGTATAAAATGGGGATAATATTTAGCACCTCTTTCTCTCTCAGGGTTATCCCAAGAATTAAAAGAGGTGATGCTGGGCCTGGGGTTGTGGCTCAGTGATAGAGCACTTGCCTAGTATGTGTGGGGCACTGGGTTCAATCCTCAGCACCACACAAAAATAAATAAAATAAAGATATTGTGTTCATCTACAACTAAAAATTTTTTTTAAGAAACAGGTGATGCTTATTAATTACCTAGCACAGTATCCAATATGCAGTGAATGTGCAAAGAAAATATTAGCTATTATATTAGTTCAAAAATTTCAGAATATGGGGCTGGGGTACTGGCTCAGTGGTAGAGTGCTTACCTAGCATGTGTGAGGAACTGGGTTCGGTTCTCAGCATTGCATATAAATAAATGAATAAAATAAAGGTCCATTGACATCTAATTTTTTTTTTTTTTAATTTCAGAATAGTGGGCTGGGGTTGTGGCTTAGAGATAGTGCTTGCCTAGCATGCGTGAGGCACTGGATTCCATCCTCAGCACCACATAAAAATGAAAAATAAAGATATATAACTAAACCACCTACAACTAAAAAATAAAATATAAAAAATAAATAAATAAATTTCAGAATAGTGGTGCATGCCTATAATCTAGTGACTTGGGGGGCTGAGTCTGGAAGACAACTTCAAAGCCAGCCTCAGCAACTTAGGGAGGACTTAGGCAACTTTAGCAAGATTCTGTCTCCAAAAAAAAAAAAAAATGTTTTTCAAAATAAATGAATCAAAGTAGAGTGATACAGAATCATCTTAAATCCAACCACTTTGGAGGTCAGAAACCTCCAAAAGATATGCGCCTCTCTCTGCTTATTTCTTTTCTCTTTTTTGAGCAGTAGAGGGGATTGAACTCAGGATCTTACATCTTACACATGCTTAGGCAAATATTTTACCACTTGTTTGCTTCTTCTTCTTCTTCTTTTTTTTTTTTTTTTGTACTGGAGATTGAACCCCGGGGCACTTAACTACTGAGCCATATCCCCAGCCTTTTTTATTTTTTAAAAAAGGTCTTCCTAAGTTGCTGAGGCTGGTTGTGAACTCACAATCTTCCTCCTCAGCCTGCAGAGCTGCTGGGATTACAGGCATGTACCACTTGGCCCAGCATTTGCTTATTTCATAAAGTGTTGAAAAATCCAGGTGATTGGAAGAATGTGTGTTAGTATGGGGATTAACCCAGCTGAAGATGTCCTTGATCCCTCCCTCTTGGGGTGGCCCCAGATCCAGGGTCCTCTAGTCTTGCTCTCCAAGACCCATGAGACTGAAGTAGAGTAAAGATCATATTTATTACTGGCATGAAGTCAGGCAGGTGGTGATAGTGCCAGGCCCTTCTTCAGTTGAGGGGGTGAAGGGCTCTTCCACCAGCGCTGATTCACCTAGTTGGCACTCCCAAGGAGGTCCAGGGCTCCAAGGCTCCAGGTGCCTCTGGCTTTCCGCAGTAGGTGACAGGCAAGCAGAGTGCTAGACATTGGATATGTGGACTCCTCAGGGCTGTTCTGGAGCTGGGGTTGGGCTGGAGTTAGCAGGGGGTGGGGGTCGAGGCTGGATGTCCCTGGTACGCATATAGGACAGCAGCTGCTCCGGGATCTCAGCCAGTACATCCTTGGCCAGTCTGGCCATACTCAGTACCTGGTTGCCGGATCGGTCAACATAGTCTCGGAATGGGACAAACTGGGATAGGCACAGACAGGAAGGTGTGGGCCATGACCAGGGAAGAGATAGTAAGGAGGTGTCATCTCTAATCTCCAGCGTCTGTTTCCCCTAATCTTGGACAGATGTCTACATTCATTTTTTCCCCATCCTCTTTTTGTTTTGTTTTCTGTGCTGAGGGATGAACCCAGAGATTTGTGCATGCCAGACACATGCTGTACTGCTGTGCTGCATCCCCAGCCCTCCACCCACTTTCCTTCACCTTCTATTTGCTCTTAATCCATTCCAGTCTGGCTTCCCACAGTCCACTGAAACTGCTCTTGCTAATGTCACTAGAGCCCCATGTTGCCAAATCAGTCCAGGCAGAAACAACTTTCAGGCCATGTCTTGCCATACATTTCTTTGCCTTTCTGTTACATTTGGATATCATCCTCCTGGACACATCCCACTCCCGAGGAGGCCCAGGGAAGGGAGTTGGAGCAAGAGGGGAGCAGATATCTCAAACTCAGTGTGTTCCTAACTGAATTCTAGCTGTTTCTGCCAAATAAAGGCTAATAAAGGGAGGGAGAAGTGAAAAAGAAGGAAAAATTATTCCCTGATGAGTCAGTCCAGGATGCTCTTTTTAGAAACATAGACCCACCCCGTCTATTTTTAAAATTACTTTTAAATTATTTTTATTTTTTCTTTTGAGATGGGATCTCACCAAGTTGCCTAGGCTGGCCTCAAACTTGTGAGCCTCCTGCCTCAACCTGCCTTGTAGCTGGGATTATAGGTGTGGGCCACAGCACTCAGTCACAGCCTCTTTTTAAAGGTCCAGAGCCAAATATTTAGTTGCCCACACCACCTCTCTGTTCAATTGACACAGATACCTCAAACTCAGTGTGTTCCCAACTGAATTCTAGCTCTTTCTGCCAAATCTCCTCCTCCAGCTTTTCCCTTCCCAGTCAATGAGACCATTACTCAGTTGTTGATGAGGAGAAGACTGAGTCGTCTTTCAAGTTACCCTCACTCTTTGTCACTATCTAATCAAATCATCAAATCTGGTGACATTTTCTTAGATATTTTTTAAACCTGCTACTTCTCTCCATCCCCACTGCTTCCGCCCTCATTCAGATCTTTACCATCTCTGCCACTTCCAAGGCTTTCTCACTAATCAGTCTACCTGCCCTCTCTAACCCTGCCACAGTCCACCCTCCACCAGCAACCAGAGGAATCCTTTTAAAGTGCAGATATGACTATCTCACTCCCTTATGTGAAATCCTTCAAAAGCTTTAGAACAAAGCCCCAGATCTTCACTGTGAAGGGCAAGGCCCCTTCTAGTCCTTTAGTGTGATCCTGTCACCCTCCTCTGAGCATCCAGGCCTAAGGACATGCTGCTTCCCTGTCTGTAAGCTTATAACTTCCTTGAGGACTCAGCACAAGTGTCATTTCCTCACAGAAGCCTTCCCCAACTACTAAGTCAGATACCCTGCTATTGGCTGTCACATGGCATTTGCTATTTATTCCTTCTAAGCACTTATCACAATCTCATCAGATATTTAGCTATGTGGTTATTACCAGCTGCCTCCACTAGAGGGCAGGTACCTTGGGGATCTCCTGCAAGAGGGATCCACCAAGGTGGCAGCAACCTTCCAGCTTGAAAAGAATGTGTTCAGAGGAGCTGTGTTACATGCCAGTAATCCCAGCAACTCAGGAAGCTGTGGCAGGATCACAAGTTCAAGGCCAGCCTCAGCCTCAGCAATTTACTGAGATCCTCAGCAACTTAGCAAGATCTTGTCTCAAAAAAAAAAAAAAAAAAAAAGGCTGGGGATGAACTCCAGGGATATTGTGCCCCTGGGTTCAATGCCCAGTACCAAAAAAAAAAAAAAAAAAAAAAAAAAAAAATTCAATGAATGAGAAAGGAAGGTGATTAAGAAAGCAGTAACTTCCTACTTGGCCTTTCCTTCCCACTGTGCCTATCAGCTCTACCATCTCTCCACAGTTACCTGGACAATGTCTCGCTCTGCATAGCGTCCCCTGGAGGACACACGCACATCATCGCCATCCAACTCTTCCATTGCTGCAGAAACAATACTGTAAGCTGATTGGCCTCTTCAATCCCACCCCTTCAAAATCATCATGCGAAAGTCCTACAAATATTAGACGCTACTTGGAGTTGTTATTATATTTTTAAAATTTTTTTCTTTTTTTATCAGTTGTTGATAGACCTTTTATCCATTTATGTGTGGTGCAAAGAATTGAACTCGGTGCCTTATGCATGTGAGGTAAGCACTCCACCACTGAGCTACAACCTCAGCCCTAGAGTTATTATTATTATTAAAAAAATTTTAAGTTGCCAATGGACCTTTATTTTTTATTTATTTGTTTATATATGGCTCTGAGAATCAAATCCAGTGCCTCACACATGCTAGGCAGGCACTCTACCCTTGAGCTACAATCCCAGCCCTATTACTACTACTACTACTACTTACTACTACTGCTACTACTGCTACCACTACTATAAATATTACTGTGCCTTCCCACACATTCAATCCTCCCCAGAGCAGCAGGGGAAAAATATTGGTATTGGCATCTCCAAACTTAGTTATGAAGAGGAAATGAGCAGGTTTGTGACTCAACCAAGGTTTCATCAGGTCATTCACCCTGTCTGTTCGGTGAATCAGGTCAGTGCCTAGACCTTTCCCATCACCCCAGTTCTTAGTCCCCCTAATGGACACCCCCCATCTTACCCTCAAACATGGCTGGTCCCACACCCACAATAATGATAGACATGGGCAGCGAGGAGGCCTGTAGGGAGAGAGGGGAATTGTTGGAGTGAGCAGCCATAATAAGGGAGGTGACTGTTGGGAGATAATTCTCCCTGTACATCTTATGAGTAGAGGCTCTGATTCTCTTTGTTCCAGACTATTTTTAAAGGATGTGTATATGTCAAGTGGCTTTGAAAGATACACTGTCTCTTCTATCCAGTATAATTTGAAAAAGGTCTCCCACTGGAACACAGGGCAGCATGCCTCCTGCCCATTATAAAAGATTCATGTTCCCTAAATTCTAATAATGCAACCTGCAGTGATTCCAAGTATCATCTGGCCATCTTCACATCATCCTACTGGAAATGGAACTTAGAGAATCAGCATGAAGGCTGTTACTCCAGCTACTGCTTTTTCTGGGAATAACAAAGTTTCATGAATGCTGTATCTTCTGCCAGCATCCATGAAACTGGCAGGTATAACTTATTATATTACAAGGAGGATAGAAATCTCAACTCCATCACAGTGTTAGCAGTGACTCCTCCCTGCCAAGCCCTCCTCCAGACTCACGCTGACGATGGCCTCTTTGGTCTGTGTCATGTCAGAGATAACCCCATCAGTGATGATGAGCAGAACATAGTACTGGGAACCATCAGAGATCTTGGCTGCAGCCCTGCATGAGAGACCAAGATCAGAATTCAGCTGAAAGTCAGAGAGGCCAAGGGGACACTCCAGCCCCATAGTTTCCACAGCCAAAGTGTGAACAGTGGGCAGGAATAGGGGCTTTTGAAGCCTGTGTTCTTTTCCCTGACCTGGCTGCCTGCCCCTGACTTACACTTCCCCATTAATATTTACTAAGCACTTACTATGGCAGGAAATATAGAAACATAAGAAGGGAAAGAGCAAATCCTCCTGTCAGCCCACTGGAGGGAACAGACAGACATTGATCCAGAGACTACTCAAAGAGGTGTAAAATTACCATTGTGGCTGGGCTCAGTGGCACATGCTTATAATCCTAGCAACTCAGGAGGCTGTGGCAGGAGGATCACAGGCTCAAGGCCAGCCTCAGTAACTTAGCAAGGTCCTGAGGAACTTAGCAAGACCTGGTCTCAAAATAAAAAATAAAAGGAGGTGGGGATGTAGCTCAGTGGTAAAGCACCTCTGGGTTCAATCCCCAGTACCAAAAAAATAAATAAAAATCACCACTGTGATGAGCGCTGTGATGATGGGGATGCTGCTCGGACAGTACATAGCAGGGGATCCTGACAGGGTCCTGGAGGCCAGCAAAGGCTTCTTTAAGGAAGTGATGTTTAAAGATGAAGGTGAGGACTGGGGTTGTAGCTCAGTGGTGGAGCCCTTGCCTAGCACTTGTGAGGCACTGGGTTCTATCCTCAGCACCACATAAAAAATAAATAAATAAAGATACTGTGTCCATATACAACCAAACAAAATATTTTAAAAAATAGATGGAGGTGAGGCTAAGTGAAGGGTGGGACCATTCCAGGCAGAAAGAGTACAGCATGGACCAGTAGCTCTGTGGTGGGACTACAGGAAGTTCACCCTGTCTAGAGGACAGGAAGTTAGGGTGACAGAATGGACTGTGTGGCTGTGGGGACCTAGGGGCCAGACCACACATCACACCAGGCTTCATCAACCTCTGGGAAGATTTATTTTTTTCTTTTTTGTAGTACTGAGGATGGAACCCAGGGTCTCATGCATGCTAGGTAAGCTCTCCGCCATTGAGCGAAACCTCCTGCCCCATTTTAATTTATTTTTTTAAACATTGAGACAAGGTCTTACTAAGTTGGTCAAGATGACATTAAACTTAAGGTTCTCCTTTTTCAGTTTCTTGAGCAGCTAGGATAATAGCCCTGAGCCATGATATGTGGATCTCTGGGAAGATTTTGATATTCATATAAGACCAGGAGTGAAGGCTGAAAGCTTCTCTTTCCTGCTCTCATCCGCTCCCTCTCTTTCCTCCTCCTCTGCTGACTCCATCCATTCCCTGTAGTCTGACAGCTGTTTGGAATGCTCCTTTTCCTTCTCTCACACATCATCTTTGAATTCAGGAGTTTTCCATCTGAAGAGGACTTCAGAAAGCACGAGTCCAGTCCCCTTATTTTACATATAAGAAAAAAAAGGAGGGGCTAGGGATGTGGCTCAAGTGGTAGTGCACTCGCTTAGCATGCATGAGGCACTGGGTTCGATTCTCAGCACCACATAAAAATAAATAAAGATATTGTGTCCATATGAAACTAAAAAATAAATATAAAAGAAGAAAAGGAGACTGAGATTGAGGGAAAGCAGACCCTGGTCTCTCGACTTCCTGTCTTGGATTAGAAAGGATAGATTTGTGCCATTTAGATTAATGAAGTTATCTGGATGCAGTGGCCCACACCTGTAACCCCAATGATTGGGGTGGCTGAGGCAGGAGGATTGCAGGTTCCAGGCCAGTCTCAACCACTTAGGGAGATCCTGTCTCAAAATAGAAAATTAAAAGGACTGAGGATGTAGCTCAGTGGTAAAGTGTCCCCTGGGTTCAGTCCCTAGTACCCCAAATAAGAAATTAACTAATTGCAAATTAATTCATTAATGAAATTAAATAGGATTCATAACTCAGTTTCTTGGTCACCCTAGCCATTCAAGTGTTCAATATCCATATGTGACTGGTGACTACCATATAAGATAACACGACTATAGACCGTTTTCATCACAGCTAAAGTTCTTTTGGGCCTGATCTCAAGAAGTCAGGACAGGCATGACAAGCAGAGTGCAGAATTCACATAGCTCCAGCTCAGTTTGTCTAAGGCCCCAAGTGGAAGTGGATCATAATCCTCATGCTCATGATCCTCCTTAACAGCCCCTGCCCACTTCCTAAATTCTGGCCTTATCCTCCTTGGAAGCCAAGCCTATTGCTTTCTCTCCTCACTTGCTCATTTCCCAAATAGTCATTGTCCGCCCTCCATGTGTCAGCATCAAGCTCCATGCTGCACATGTAGAAAGAACAGAATTTCGTCCTGGGGCAGGCAGACACTTGCACCTCTGAGATGAACTGAAGTTAGGGCTTGAAGGATGTGCCAGGTGACCTAGGACTTCAAAAATGAATAGGGTGATGGCAGGGAGGGAAGTGTTCCAGAAAGAAAGGATGTCAAGTGCAAAGACACAGCATACTCTAGGAGTACATGAAGAACCACAAAGGAGTGGTGAAGCTGGCACCCAGGACAAGAGTCCTCTCATGAAGGGATCTGTTTGTTTTTGTGGCCTGGAGATAAAACCCAGGGCCTATAATCCCAGTGACTTGGGAGATGAGGCAGAAGGATCTCAAGTTCAGGCCAAACTTAGCAATTCTCTATTTCAAAATCAAATTTTAAAAGGGCTGTGGGTACTGGAGTTGTAGCTCAGTGGTAGAGTGCTTACCACGCATGTATGAGGCAATGGGTTCCATCCTCAGCACCACGTGAAAGTAAATAAATAAAATAAAGGTATTGTGTTCATCTACAACTAAACAAAATATAAAAAAATAGAGTGCTCCTGGATTAAATTCCCAGTACATTAAAAAGGGTGTCCACCTTGCAGACTGGCAGTAAAGATTAATTTATTATTTTTCTATGGTACTGGAGGTTAAACCCAGGAGTGCTCTACCACTTTGCTATATCCTCAGCCCTTATTGTTCTAAATTTTAAAAATTTTGAGGCAGGGTCTTGCTAAACTGCTGAAGTTGGCCTTGAACCTGCCATTTTCCTGCCTCAGCCTCAGCCTCCCAAGCCACTGGGATTACAAACATGTGCTTCCATGCCGGCTCTTATTCCTCGTTTTAGATTTATTTATTTATTTTTGAACTAGGGATAGAACCCAGGATCTCATTCATGCTAGGCAGGCATTCTACCA
This sequence comes from Callospermophilus lateralis, assembly GCF_048772815.1. Lineage (NCBI taxonomy): Eukaryota > Metazoa > Chordata > Mammalia > Rodentia > Sciuridae > Callospermophilus > Callospermophilus lateralis. Next base: position 6,677,991 of record NC_135324.1, read on the forward strand.
CTGAGCTATATCCCCAGCCCTTATTCCTATTTTTATTTTATTTACTATTATTATTTTTTGGTGGCGGGAATTGAACCTAGGGGCGCTATACCACTGAGCCACATCCCCAGCCCTTTTCATTTATTATTTTGAGACAGGGTCTTACTAAGTTATTTAGGTCCTTGCCAAGTTACTGAGGCTGCCCTTGAATTTGTGATCCTCCTGCCTCAGCCTCCCAAATCACTGGGATTACAAATTTGAGTCACTGCTTCCCCCTTTATTCCTATTTTTAAAATGAGAAAACTCATATTCAGCAATATTAAGTAGCATCCCCAACGGGTGATGAAGTTGAAGTCCAAGCCTATTCTTGACCAACTGAACTAGAGCCTGACCTCTGGATACCATCACTCTCCATTTCTGGCTTACTCCCTGGAGGGTGGGAGATCCACTCTACAGTCAGATCAGCGCTCCCTGATGTGCCCCTGTGCTTCTCACCTGGTATTCCTTCCACCAGGATTACCTGCTCTTCTTCTCTCGTAAAGTGCGGCTCTCCCTCTAGACTCAGCTGAGCAGTCCCCTCTGTTCCTCCTCCTGTTCCTCTCTCCTCTAGGGTACAGCCATAGCCACTAAGATTGCCTGCCTGCTCCTCTAAGAGGGTTCCCGAACCCCAGAGGGCACCAAGGAGCTCCTCCATCCTACTGCTTGGTTTGGTGGATAAAGCTAGATAACTAGAAGTGAACTTAAAACACCTTTAAAAGAAATTACAGCTAACATGCAATGTGAGAAGAACAGCAAATTTGCATGAATTTTTAAAATTAAACACAGAGACTTCAAAGAGATTCTCAGCCTGGCTGCTTTGGGTTGTGGCCCCAGATTTCCCCAGGGGGTATAGTCTCTTGACTTTGCTGACAGGTGACTTGCTAGAAAAGTCTGGGAAGCTCTGGCCTACAGAAGGTAATGTTTTATTTATATTTCTATCTCCTGCAACAAGGCAGGGACTCCCAAGGGCAGGGACTAGGTCTGATTCATCTGTGAATCTCCAGTGCCTCAGCAGAGAGCTGAGCACCCTGCAGGTGGCCTCTGCATAGTAATAATGATAATAATAGCAACAGCAACAGCTGACATTTACAGTACTTATGATGTGACAGGTACTGTTCAAGGTGCTTGACATGTATGTGTTAATCAGTCCTCATGTAGCCCTGCCATGAAGATATTATTATTCTCATTTTGAGGAGATAGGCACAGAGAGATTAGGTATTGAACCCAGAGGTGCTCTATCACTGAGTCACATCTCCAGCCCTTTTTATTTTATTTTGAGACAGGATCTTGCTAAATTGCTGAGCCTAGCCTTAAAGTTGCAATCCTCTTGAGTCACTGGGATTACAGGCATGTGCCATTGCACTTGTCTCCTCTGTATATTTTTATCCTGAAAACTTGGAGAGTTTTAAATCTACCATTAACTAAGCACTTACTATGGGCTAGACCACTTCTTACATGGTTATCTAACTATTTTTTTAAAAATTGTTTTTGTAGTTGTTTTTTTAAATTTTTAATATTTATTTTTTAGTTTTTGGCGGACACAACATCTTTGTTTGTATGTGGTGCTAAGGAATGAACCCAGGCCGCACGCATGCCAGGAGAGCGCGCTACCGCTTGAGCCACATCCCCAGCCCTATTTTTGTAATTGTAGATGGACAGAATTTGTTTATTTTTAAGTGGTGCTAAGGACTGAACCCAGGGCCTCACACATGCTAGGTAAGCACTCTGCCACCCAGCTACAGCCCCAACCTTAATGATTTTGTTGTTGTTGTTATTACCTAACCTCTCAATAACCTATAAAGAAACCACTACTGCCTAGCATGGTGATGCACACCTAAAATCACAGTTACTCAGGAGGCTGAAGCAGGAAGGTTACAAGTTCAAGGCCAGCCTTGGCAACTACATAGCAAGACCCTGTCTCAAAATAAAAAATAAAAAGGAGGCTGAGGCAGGAGGATCGTGAGTTCAAAGCCAGCCCCAGCAAAAGTTAGGCCCTAAGCAACTCAGTGAGACCCTGTTTCTAAATAAAATACAAAATAGGGCTGGGGATGTGGCTCAGTGGCCAAGTGCCCCTGAGTTCAATCCCTGATACTGCCCCCACCAAAAAAAAAAAAAAAGAAAAGAAAAAAAGGGCTCAGTGGTAGAGTGCCCCTTGGTTCATTCCCTAATACCAAAAAGAAAGAAGCCACTACTGTGATCCGAAAGTGGGGGTGGGGGGAGAAAGGGAGGAAGGAAGGAAGAAAGAAAGGGAGGTACTTAAAAAGACTAAGCTGCTTACGCTCCTGTGGTTAGTGAGAGGTGGAGCAAGGATCTCACACCAGTACCTCCACCAGGGTAGGCAGAGTCTCCTTCCTTACGCAAAGTCAATACCGACTCAAGGTCAGGGTCCTCATTCCCACAGACAAAGTTGGAGTAGTTTATTGACACCTTCTCTATCCCACAATAAGTTATTAAGTAACCTTGTTGTCCCAAGGCCTGTCCCTACACTGAAACTTTTTCCTAATCTCTAAAACCCAGTTCACCTTAGAGTGAACTTGGGGAGGCAGTTCCCCATCTGGGCCCCATCGCTGACCCTAGCCACCGCCAGTTCCCTTACCTGGCCACCTGATTGATGACAGGAGCAAAGTAGGTGGGCCCATAGAGCTGCACAGTGCGCAGGCTCTGGAAATAGCTCTCCAGCACGCCCTCGATGCCCGCACAGTTGGGATCCTCATCATTGTTATTCTGCCAAAGAAGATGTCCTGCCAAACTGAGCCCAACCAGGGTACACCCAGGAGTGCTCTGATCCCAGCTTACCCCTTCCTTTTGCCACCAGTTCCTTTCATGCACCCCTCCAAACCCAGCCCTGCCCTCCTTCCCTGCTCTGCCACCCTCTCACAGCTCCCTGCTCCTCTGAAGTCCCTCACCCTTCAAAGAAATGTACATAGAAGAAATTTGTCAACTTGTGTGGGCCAGACACCAGGGCACGCAGTGTAGTCTGTGACCCATACCATACCAGGGGGAACTGGTGAGAGATCCGTCCCTCTGGGGGCAGCTTGGCCCCAAAGCCATAGGCTGGGAAGAGCTTGTCACTGTCATAGTCCTGGATGATCTCTCCCACTGCCTTGAGGGCCATGGCATAGGCGCTGAGCTGGTAGGGACTCATGTAGTGCAGGGAGGTAGGCTGCAGGGGATTCCCTGTAGGGACACAGGAGCCTCAGCCTCATGGTCACCTGGATCATTCACCTTTCACCTGTTTATCCTTGTATGTATCCATCCATCTATCCATTTATCCACCTTCTACCCCATACTCCCTCATTATTATTATTAGATATCAGAGATTTAACCCACTGAGCCACATCCCCAGCCCTTTTTACTTTTTATTTCAAGACAGGGTCTTGCTGAGTTGTTTAGGACCTTGCTAAATTGTTGAGGATAGTCTTGAACTTGTAATCCTCCTGCCTCAGCCTCCAGCATCCACTGGAATTACAGGCCTGCACCACCTTGCCCAGCTGGGTGGGTAAATTCCTATACTCAGGTTGGAAGTGAGCCCAATCCCTCAGGACTCCCCTGGAATCCTCCCATCCCTCGTTCCCCCATCCATGCCTCACCATTGGAAGCCGTGAAGTCAATAGCCACTGTGAAGTTGAGCTGGGTCCTGTTGCAGAAGTTCAGGGATAGAGTAGTGAGGGACTAACAGCTATGACACTAGCAATTCTGAGACATTATTATACATACAGCTCACTTGTGGCTCGTGTTCAATGCAGATACTGACCCAGGCAGTCTGGGTGGAGGTGACAAACTCCCTAGGCATGCTATTAGCGCAACTATGGACCCCACTTTGGGTAGAAGAATTGAATGCTTTTCTTCCTTTCCCATCATACCTCATATTATTTTATCCAGCCACTTATCACTTATCTAGCCCCTTGTCATTTATCTGTGACAAGTGTAGTACATGTAATATAATTTAACCCTTATTATAGCCCCAAAGTAGTGATTAAACTTTCCATTTTACATAGGAGGAAAGTGAGGTTCAGAGAAGCAAAGTACATTTCCAGGTCTGCCTAGTTTCTCTGAGTGGAGCAAAATGTCCCCTGTAGTCTATGTAGCTTTTCCCTCTCTTGAACTCTGCTTCTTCTCTAGCCATCATTCCCTGCTCCCCATTCCCCCTCTAGGTGCTGGGATTAAAACCAGAGCCTTGTGCATGCCAAACACATGCTCCATCCTGAATCCCTAGCCATAGCTTTTATAGAAAGGCATTTGGTTACTGGGGCCACCAGTGGTGAGCCTTGATCTGGCAGCCATCCATAGGGGGCGTGGGAAATAAGGACAAAAGGCAACCCCATGAAGAAAAGTCAGAGGGACCACACTTTGCACTTTACCTAACAGTCAAGTTAGCATGCTGAGTAGTTTACAGTCTCATTGGGCCCTGACCATTTAAAGATAGGAAAACCCACTGTGGGGCTTTCAGCCTACAGCTGGTCTATGACTCACCCTCCCTTGATGTAATCGACAAAAGTGAATTCAGAGTCCACAGAGAAGGAGAGCAGCGTCACCTGTGGGATAGAAGAGGCGGCCCTGCCACTCTGGAAAGGGCAGTTGGGGCAGCAGAAGGGAGAGAAGCTTCATAAAGCTTTGGAGAGAGGTTCCTGCTGGGAGGCACATGATTCTACTCCTGCCCCACCCTGTCCCCCATCTTCCCCTGACTTTTTTTTTTGGTACTGAGGACTGAACACTGAGTACATTTCTAGTCCATTTCATTTTTATTTTGAGACAGAGTTTCACTAAGTTGCCAAGGTTCCCACTCATTTGCCCAGGCTGGCTTTGAACTTGGGATCCTCCTGCCTCAGCCTCCCTGGTTGCTGGGAATACAGGTGTGCCCTACCACATCCAGCTTATCTCCCACCCCCTTCTGTAAGAAAAAAAGGGGAAGCTGTCAGAAACATATTTGGATTTCCAAAAATATATTGAATTTGGAAACTTAATTTAAGGTGTTTTTTTAATTTACTTTGCAAAAGTTTAAAAATCGAAAAAATTTTCCTGGATGAGAGAAAAAACAAACTTAAATGGAGCCACCTTGTACCCACCATTACTATATCCAAGTGATCTGCGCCCATTGCCTCCCCCTGCTCCTAATATTTGTCACTGGGACAGAGACAGGAGGACCCGAAGGGGGCTAAAACTCTAGGGAGCACTCACTGTTCCCGAGTTGACATATTTCTTCTTCTTACATTTTTTCCGAGGGTTGAGTACCTAGAAGGAGGAAAGTAAGAGTGACAGTGGAAATGGGCATGGAAGGAACTGTAGGCCGAGCACACTGGGGCAGAGGCCCAGGTCACCCTGCACAGCCTGATTCTCACCTCATATACCGTGAACTGGTTCTGGGCCTTGCTCAGCTCCCGGTAGCTCGTGGTGAACTCACCAATGAAATCATGGCTGTAAAGAGGACAGAGGTGGGTCAGCAGCCGCTGCGCTGGTCTGAAGCCAGGCCTGAACTCCGCCAGTTATTCCCCCTATTCTAAGCTCCTACTTGGACAGCAAGGCTGTAGGGGTAGGGCCAGGCGGGGAAGAAAAAGGAGATAGCACCAGAGAGACAACTGAGGGGTCAGCTGTACCAAGACCCTGACATCTATTCATCACCCTTCCTGGCTCCCAAGGCTGCTTTGGGGTTCCTGGCAAATGTACCACATATAATTAGGGAACTGCTCTGATTAAGTACAGGAGCAAGGGACACATGGAGCTGTCCTACCTTCCATCTCGGTCCCAATCATACACATCAATCTTCACTGTTCTGAAATGCATAAGGTAAATACAGGCAGGATGTATAGGTTAAATCCCAGAGACAAACCCAGTCACTTAACCATACACTAGTCACCTCAACCCAGCCATTTGTCCTTCCATCAATGTGTTCATTTTTCTTTCTTTTTTTAATATTTATTTTTTAGTTTTAGGTTGACATCATATCTTTATTTTATATTTATGTGGTATTTATGGATCAAACCCAGTGCCTCATGCACACCAGGCAAGCGCTGTACCACTGAGCCACAATCTCAGCCCCAATGTGTTCATTTTTCAATCTTCTGTGCATCTTTCCTTCCTGAGTCCATGCGTATACCAAATCACCACTAATTACATCATGACTACTTGTGCTTTGGGAACCACTGTTAGTATTCTTTCCCCATTGATGGGTCTTGTTGTATTCCAGGCACAGTTCTCAGCACTTTCACAAATTGTCTCATTTAATTGAACAACCACTCTGCGCAAAATAATTATTCACACTTTTGGATAAGGAAATGGAGATATGAAAAAAAAGAGTCACTTGGCTAAGACCTCATGGTAGTGACTGAACTGATATTTAAACACATCCTCCTTCCAAAGACTTAGTTCTTAACTGCCATACTTAAGTCATCACATATATCTGTTAATGTGTCAGTCCATCCAATCATCTAGCCACCCACCTAGCCATTCATTTGCCTTTTTGTCAATTCAACTGCCTCTTCCTCCATCTCTTTATCCACCAAACTATAAGCCATCCATTGACTCCTATTACACAAAACACCCACCTGTCTGTCCATTCGCCCACCCAACCAAACACCCAACCACGTAACATCTGTCCGTTTGATTATCCACTCATTTGCATAACCATCCAATTATGTATCTCTATCTGTGTGCCCATCCACCCTTCCACCTTCCCTCCTACCCACTTATCTTCACACTACCCATTCATTAGTTTCTTTGGTAAGCCTACTACTTTACACCCACCACCGACTAACTCATCCACTAATCTACCCATTTATCCGTTTACTATTCATTCATCTGTCCAACCCTCAATCCACTTGTCACTCCATTTATCCTTTTCTATTACACCTGTTTTTTCACTCATCCATTTGTCACTAATAATCCACAGATTCTCATATGCCCATCTATCACCCATCTACCAGCTCATCCATTTGATCACCCATCCATTATCTGTCCATCCACAAGTCTACCCATCAGTCCCATTATCCATTCACCCATTCATTCACCTTCCCATCCACCATTCACCAGGTGATCTACCTATCTGACCATCCATTCATGTATCTGCTCATCCATCATTTCTTCATGTGCTCTTTCATTCACCCATTCCAATGCCCTGGGGCCCAGGAACCTCACTGTTATATCCTGGTCCCCACTCATGTTGAAGCAGACCTGTCATAGTCTCCGTTGCACAGGGCCCGCACGGGGATGCTGAAGGGCTGCCACACAGGATTCAGCGTGTTCTTCACAACCTCTGTCTTGTGGCAGATGGTGAACCTGGAGGAAAGCAGGAGTACTAGATCCTGACCTAGGGGTAACACTGAGTCCAGAGATGGGCCCAGCACTTTCAGAGATTCCTGAGAGTCCCACTTGTCAAGCACGTGCCCCACACCTCGCCTAAGACCTGTGAGAGCTGTGACTCACGTGCCATCTTCATTGCTCCTGTAGAACACAAGAAAGGGATCTGATTTCCCAAAGAAGTCCTTTTTGTCCAGCTTGTTTGCACACAACTGCATGGTGGCAATGTCCTAGGGATGGATAAAGTTGGGCTGTTGAGACCCAGCCTTCAGACAATCCGCTCAAGGGACTAACAGTAGAGAAGGGAGCTCCTGCATCTAGCATGTGGCCCCTACTGACCCGACAATTGCTAAGCTCCTCTGCAGTCAGCAGTATGGTCCCACACTTCTTGCCCGGTACACCCCTGGAAGCAGAAAAAGCCTCTTAGTGAGAGGACTGAGGGTAGATGACAAAGACTGGGGCAGCCATTCGAGGGTTAGATGGGCCAGGGGACTCCATCTGCCATTTACTGACAGTCTCCTAAATGTGTCTCCTCCTGTCCTAGATGATCTTGTGGGAGAAGACCTGACTTTGACTCAGGAAGGATCTAGCTTAACCAAGGGAGACATCTCATAAGAATAGTGTGCAAAAGACATGGAAGTTAGAGTAAGTGGTCTCAGGGTGGATTTTGTGACTTTCAAGCTGTGTGACCCTTGACGAGTTACTTCCCATTTCTGGATCCTTAATTTTCTCCTCTATGAAATGAAAATCATGACCACTTGTAATAGGCTATGAAGATATATGAGTAAGCGAATGGAAAGAAAAGCAATTTGTAAGCATTATAGATAGGAAGTGGTGTTCTTTCAAGCAGAACCTGGAACCTATTGTGTCCCAGGTGCTCTGGGACAGCTCTGCTAGATTCTGCCCTCAGCTTTCAGCAGGACGTGGAATGTCATAGTAGAGGATGACCAGTTCTGAGTATAACAATTCTGAATGAAGAAGAGGACTTTCTATCTAGAACCAGGGACAAAAGTTTGTTTTTTTAGGTCAAAGTGGCTTTGTTTTCTGAAGACAATGAAGAGTGAGATTTAAAAAGATGAGGGGAAACCGGATATAGTGATGTATGCCTATAATCCCAGCAATTTGGGAGGCTGAGGCAGGAGGATCACGAATTTGAGGCTTGCCTGGGCAACTTAGCAAGACACTTTATTTATTTATTTATTTTTTTGGTACTGGGGATTGAACTCAGGGACACTCAACCACTGAGCCATATCCCCAACCCTTTTTGTATTTTATTTAAAGACCACCTGTAATAGGCTATGAAGATATATGAGTATCTGGGTCCTTAATTTTCTCCTCTATGAAATGAGAATCACAGCAGCTTGGGAGGCTAAGACAGGAAAATCACGAATTTAAAGCCAGCCTCAGCAAAAGCGAGGCTCTAAGCAACTGAAACCTTAGAGCCTCGATTTTGCTGAGGCAGGTTTTAAATTCGTGATTTTCCTATCTCAGCCTCCCAAGCTGCTGGGATTACAGATGTGCACCACCATGCCCAGCAAGACCTTGTCTTAATATGAAAAATAAAAAGGGATAGGGACATAGCTCAGTGGTAAAGCACCCCTGGATTCAATTCCCAGTACCAAAAAAGGGGGGTCACTGGGACCAGGTGCAATAGCACCTGTAATCCCAGCAACATAGAAGACCTCTGAGGCAGGAGAACTGCAAATTCAAGGTCAGCCTGGGCAATGTGGGGAGACATTCTGTAATTTAGCAAGCCCTGTATCAAAATAAAAAGGGTTGGAGTTATAGCTCAGTGGCAGAGTACCCCTGGGTTCAATACCCAGTACCTATCCCTCCAAACACACACACACACACACTCACACACAAAGACAAGGGAAATCTTGTCCTCTTCTGACCCCAGGAGGGACATTTCCATATGTTTACAGGGTACATACAGAAATGCATATTCCCCACTTGTCTTGGTTTCCCAAGCAGAAAGGGATCTTGTTGATATGGGCCAGTGATTCCTGACACCCAAAGTGTGGAGAAAGAAAGCTGGGTCAGGAGGTTCAAGCCCTATCTCTAACTTGCTTGTTAGAGATTTTCCCTATCTTTCAGATGAGAGTGTCAAGCAGTTTCTTTGACTTCATCAGCTTCTGGATCTTCCCTCACCTTGATATACTTATTTGGCAGAATCCAGCTGACTGCCTAACCCACACTGCACCTGTGTAACTGAACATGGCCAGAGGAAAACACATAATCATGCTAGTTTTTTTTTTTTTTTTTTTAATTGAACCCAAGGCATAGCACATGCTAGGCAAGTATTTTACCACTGAGCTACACCCCCCATCCCAAATGTGTGTGTTTAATACTTACTTTGCTTGTTTTGGGTACTAGGAATTGAACCCAGGGGCACTTTATCACTAAGCTACATGCCCAGCCCTTTTTATTTTGAGACATGGTCTCATTAAGTTGCGTAGGGCCTTCTAAATTGCTGAGGCTGGCCTCAAGCTTGCAATCCTCCTGCCTTGGCCTCCCAGGTCTCTGGAATTACACAGTCCCTGGCCCCAGCCCAAGTTGGTCTCATTTTTAAATGTAAGATCATGCACTGCAAGAAGGCCCTTAAGGGCTGGGGGCTTAGCTCAGTGGCAGAGCACTTGCTGAACTTGTACCAGGCCCTAGGTCCTATTCCTAAGCCCACACACACACACACACACAAAAAAAAAAAAAAAAAAAAAAAAAAAAAAAACACACACAAAGAAGAAGGTTCTTAATGCTGCCTGATAGTCATACTACATGTCCCCAAGCCTTCTATGTGGATGGAAGTTTCTCTCTTTTTTCCTCAAACCTCTGTAGCCTCCTCCACCATCCTCACTCTTAGCTGGTGACCTTGTTTCCTACTCACTGACAAAACTGAAGCAACCAGAAGAGAAAGTCCACCCACCACCACACCTCCCCTGCCACCAGTGTCTTCACCCACACAACTGTGCCTTCCCACAGTTGCTATAAATGCATGGTGCTTGTGCCTCTTTATCCCCCTGCCGTGTACTTTATCCCATACCATCTTGTCTGCACAGGGACATTGCTCCAGCAAGTTTGCCCTCTTTTTATTTTATTTTATTTTGAGACAGGGTCTTGCTAAGTTGCTGAGGCTGGCCTTGAGGTTGGGATCCTCCTGCCTCAGCCTCCTGAGTTGCTGGGATTACAGGCTGTGCCATTGTGCCCAGCTCTCCCTTCTTTTGCTGCATCGACTTTTCAGTATCTGTTGGTTCATTCCCATCAACAAAAAGTGTGATTTTTCTCATGTTAAAAAATGTCAAACCTATTCTAGACCTCACTTCCTGCTCCAGCCATCTCTTCTTTTCTCTCTTTTCAGAGAGAAAAGAAAAAGGCCTTCACTCCTAGTTCCTTCTTCCATTCTCTTCTAAACCTTTCTAATTTCCACCTCCCCTTCAAAACTAGCTTGTCAGGCTGGCATGGTTTCTCGCACCATCCTGTAATACCAGTTATTCCAGAGGCTGAAGCAGGAGGATGGCAAGTTTGAGGCCAGCCTGGGAACTCAGAAAGACCCTGTCTCAAAATAAAAAAATAAAAAAGGCTTAGAATGTAGCTCAGTGGTAGAGTGCCCAGGGTTCAATCCCTGGTACTAAAACAAAACCAAGCAACCCCCCCACAAAAAAAAATCCCAAAATGTTCACCAGTGTCACCAGTGATCTCCATATTGCTAAATACAGCAGCCAATTCCCAATCCTCATTTTATTGACTGGTAGCAACATTTGGCAGGGTTGGTCACTCTCCCCTCCTTTTTTTTTTTTCTTCCTTGCACAATATTAAACCCAGAGCCTCAAGCATGCTAAGTGCGTGCTCTGCCTTTGAGCAATTATACCCCCATCACCCTTCTTAAAAAAAAAAATTACAAAAAAAAAATTAAAGGGGCTGTGCCTGTGGCTCAGCGATAGCACACTTGCCTGGCATGTGTGAGGCACTGGGTTTGATTCTCAGCACCACATATAAATAAATAAAATAAAAGTCTATAAACAGTTTTTAAAAATTACCAGTTTCATTGCAACATGGCTACTTTTGTGAGGGTGGGAAGTATGATCTTTTTTAAAAAAAATTTTATACTTGTAGATGGACAGAATGCCTTTATTTTATTTGTTTACTTTTATGTGGCGCTGCTGATCAAACACAGTGCCTCACGCATGCTAGGCAAGCACTTTGCTGCTGAGCTATAGCCCCAGCCCAGGGAAGTATGATCTTAAAACAATATTCCATTTAAGGCTGTTTATACAGAAATTGCTCTCATAACTGATTATCCAAAATATCTTTAGTGCTGCAAGACTCACATGGTAAACCCCAAACTTTTTCACTCATTCAGTAGTGTACGCTCAGTGGAAAACAAAAAGGCATTAATAATAGCTATTTCTTGGACTGGGGCTGTAGCTCAGTGGCAGAGTGCTTGCCTAGCATCTGTGGAGGCACAGGGTTCAATCCTTAACAACACATAAAAATAAATAAAAATAAAGGTATTTGTCCTTCTACAACTACAATATTTATTTATTTATTTTTTTTAGAGAGAGAATTTTAATATTTACATTTTAATATTTTAATTTTAATATTTATATTTCAGTTTTCGGTGGACACAACATCTTTGTTTGTATGTGGTGCTGAGGATCGAACTCGGGTCGCACGCATGCCAGGCAAGCGCGCTACCACTTGAGCCACATCCCCAGCCCAACTGCAATATTTAAAAAACAAATAACAACTATTTCTTTTAAGAAGATATGCAGGTAACAGGTACCAAGTCTTATGGCCTTAAAAGAACATCTAAGACTCACGTGACATATTTGACACCTCTCCTCCATGTCTAATAGAACTTATGAAATTTAACATGGCAGACTGAATTCCTGATTGAATCCTTCTCCACAGCTGGTTCCTCCCCTTGCAACCATCTCAACTGGTGGCATAACCCATCTTTCCTGGTGTTCAGGTTAAAGGCCTTGGTCTCATCCTAATTCCTCTTTTCCTCTCATAACCATATTCAATCCGTCAGGAATCTGTTGGCTCCATCTTTGAATCACACCCAGAATCTGATCACCTGTCTCCTCCTCCACTGCTACCACCCTGGATTACTCTGACAGCCTTCTGATTGGCTCCCTAGTTTGACCTCTGTCCACCCCAAGTTCCTTCTCAACCTGGCAGTGGGGTCACCCTTTGAAAGCATGGTCAGAGCATGTTTCACTGCTCAGAATCCTCCAGTGACCTCCTCTCACAGTACAAGTACCTGCAGTGGCTGGCAAGCCCATAGGTGACTCTCCAACCCCAGCTCCTCCTGCCACCTCCTCCCTCAGCTCTAGCTACTCATTTTTCCCTGCCCTTCTTTGGTGTTCTGGAGATTGAACCCAAGGGCAGTTTACTACTAGCCACCTTCCAAGCCCTTTTTATGTTTTTTTTATCTTTTAAATAATTTAACCTTTATTTAATTTATTTGCTTTTATATGGTGCTGAGGATCAAACCAGTGCCTCATCCATGCTAGGCAAGTGCTCTATCACTGCACTACAGCCCTAGTGGGTTGTATTTTTTATTTTGAGACAGGGTCTTGCTAAATGGTGAAGTGGCTGAGGCTGGTCTTGAATTTGTAGTCCTCCTACTCCTGGACTGCTGGGATTACAGGGGTGCACCACCTCAACCGGGTTCCCACTGTTCTTTGAATCCTAGGCTTTTCTCTGTGGACTCCCTCACCTCCATCAAGTTGTGGCTCCAAAGTTACTAGTCTGTGAGGCGTTCTTGACCAGCCTACTGAATACTGCACCTCCCACCTACCCCGCCATTCCCTCTTACTCCACTCTACTCTGCCTCCCCTTATGTAATTTACCTACTCATGTCTATTTTGTACTGTTTCGTATGCCTTACCCCCAACTAGAGCATAACGTTCCTGTTTTTTGTTCATCATTGCAACTCTGGCCCCTTGAACAGTGGCTGACAGAGTACGTGCCCAGTAGAACTGGTGGAATGGGGGATCCCTGGAGCCTGGAATACTGTTGTATTCAAAACAGGCTAATAACATCATGAATGTAATGGAGATGCTGAGGATTTGATTTAGTCAGAGGAAGCTTCCCAGTGCAGAGAGGCTTGGAAGTGGATCTTAAAAGTTGAATCAAGACCTGGGCATGGTGGTGCACACCTGTAATCCTCCCAGATCAGGAGGCTGAGACAGGAGAATCACAAGTTCAAAGCCAACATCAGCAACTTAGCAAGGCCCTAAGCACTTACTGAGACCCTCTCGCTAAGTGAAATATAAAAAATGCTGGGGATGTGGCTCAGTGGTTAAGCACCCTGGATCCAATCCCCCAGTACCAAAAACAAACAAACAAAAAACATTTACAAAAATTGAGGGGCTGGGATTGTGGCTCAGGGGTAAAGCGCTCGCCTAGCATGGGCAGGGCCCATGTTCAATCCTCAGCACCACATAAAAATAAAGGTATTGTGTTGTGTCCATCTACACCTAAAAAATAAATATTAAAAAAAAATGTTGTTGGGGCTGGGGATATGGCTCAAGCGGTAGCGCGCTCGCCTGGCATGCGTGTGGCCCGGGTTCGATCCTCAGCACCACATACAAACAAAGATGTTGTGTCTGCCGAGAACTAAAAAATAAATATTAAAAATTCTCTCTCTCTCTCTCTCTCTCTCTCTCTCTCCCTCTCCCTCTCCCTCTCTCTCCCTCTCTCCTCTCTCTCTCTCAAAAAAAAAAAAATTTAAAAAAAAATGTTGAATCAGGTTTAGAAAAAGAGTGACAGTGATAGAGGATGTCAGGCCTGAGACTGATGTGGGCACAGCTCTAGAGATGAGGCTTTCTCAGGGGCCTGATAGGAGCTGGTGAAAGCTCCCTTTAGGGGCAATCCCAGTCTCCACTGATTATCAATTAGCAGTGTCCTAGGGAGGGAAATTTGGTGGTGCCCGGTCCTCCCCTGCATCCCTTCCCATTCAGCTCACGTGAGGGGTCGCTCTACGCGGCTGCCCTGGCCTCCGATCACTTCTCCTAGAGCCAGGAAGGCTTGTCCCAGGAAATCCTGTGCCAAGACACCGGAGTCAGCAAGACGGGGAAGGGGCCCGAATCCCAGCCCAGTCCTGGGGACACAGCTGCACTTGACCAGGGTAGTTCTGAGGCGGTGAAGCATTGCAAGGCCACCGCCCTGCGTGTGCTTTAATGGATCCTGGAGGGAAGAGGTCTGCAGACCAGGTGTGCTTCTTGGTCAGTAACGGGTCCCACCCCCATCCCCTTGTCCTGCTCTCTCCAGCCTCACCTTCTGCAGGTCCCAGCGCGGCCGAGAAGGAAGAGAAGCAGTGAGTAAGGGGGGTGAGCAGGAAACCCAGGCAGGAGCAGAAGAGGGCAGGGAGAGTAGATTAGGGGCCTCAAGAGAGTAGGTCGATGGGTAGGAGAAGTTCTGGGGAGGTTGTTGAATACATCTGAGTGCCTTTTTGCGCCCTGCCAGCCCACGAGGGGACGCTCGCTTACCGGTTTGGAGATGTTGGTTTTGGAATCGACGTTGTACCTGGGGAAAAAGCGGAACTGGCGTGGGGTGGGCTATGAGGGAGAGAGACCAGAAAGGGATCTTGTTGGCTAATACTGGGTGGAGGGAGGGGAAGCCTGGGATGGAATTCAACTTGGATCTCGTTTGAGACAGGTGTTAGGGTCGCAGTCAGGACTGGTTAGAGACCAAGGGGGGGGGGCGGGTGCTACTGAGAGCGGAGTCATATGGTAGGGGGCCACCGCCGAGGTGGTGCTAAATTACTGGTTGGGATAGTGGGCAGGGCCGAGTCTGTAGAGTGAGTGAGACTGGATCTGGCCTGGGGGCGACCTAAGATTAGAGTGGAGCAGTTCAAAGTGGGACCTAGCGTGGCCTGGGGGAGGAGCCAGGCCCAGAGGCGAGGCGGGGGCGGGACCAGCCAGAATTGCAGGCGGATCCAGGTCGGGAGGCGGGTCAAGCCAGAACTCTGGGCGGGGCCTCACACATCGAAGCGCAGATTTTGCTTTTCTTCAAAGAAATAGTCGAGGACGAATTTGCGCACGAAGTCTGGATTCAGCGTGTTGTCAATCACCTCGGTCCGTCCGAACTGGGCGGGGGTACAGAGGATCAGCACTGGGGTGCGCCAGGGGACAGGAAAGGCTCTGGGCTGAAAGGGGGCTGTTGGACTCACCTCCCGCCACTCCTGGCTGGCCCGAGTCTGGGTGTAAAGCACCACCACTGCGGGTGGGGGGGGAAGACGGAAGGACATCAGGTCGGCCCGCACCCCTCCCACCCCTCCGCTGCTCCCACCTGCCCCCTGGGTCACACCGGATCCCAAGTTTCCCCTCCCAGTCCTGGAGCCTTACTGGGGTCGGACTTGGAGAAGGTATCGAGGTCTAGCAGATTCCTAGAGAAAAGCGACAGACAGACGGACAGAGGGTGAATCATTCTGAAGCCCACCGCCTGGACACTGCCCCAAGTCGGGCATCCGGAGGAGGCACGGGGCTCCAGTCGCACCCACCTCCTCCGTTACTACCCCTCAATGTGTTGCGGGGATGGGGGTGGGGTGGGGGTCGTCAGCGCTGTCAGCACTCTGGACAGCTACCAGAAACCTCTGCCCAGGAACCAAACCTCTGCAAACTAGATGCATATGTGCCCACATTGTCTCCAAGAACCCAGAAAAGGGGATTCACCCCAAAACTTTGTCCTCCCGGGGCCCAGCTCCTACCGGATCCCAACGACCCACCCGTTGAGTCAGTCAGTAGACTGAGCCCTCTTGTGGGGTGGGGTTGCCCAAGGAGAGCCCTCCTCGATCCTGCTAGCGACTCCCATTTTCAGCCGTGATCCTATAGTTCCCTTGCCTCTCCCCCCAGAGTCTAGCCTCTATTTGCGCTGAGACCCGCAGCAGCTTGGGGCTGGGGCAGTGCCAGTGCCTAAGCCTCCCCAGCGCGGCCCGCTCACCGGCAGGACACGGTAATTTCAATCTTGGTGGCTGGGACGCTGCGCTCGGTGGCTCCTCCGAGAGACATGGCCGGTCTTGTGGCCGGAGCCGCGGGAGGCTGTAAGACCCCAGCCGCCGGGGTTAGGGGCGGCGGCAGCAGCGGCGGCGAGGCCGGCCCATGTGCCGCCGCAGCGGCGGCGACGGCGGCGACTGCACTCCTTCCAGCACTGCGTGCGCTCCCGCCGCTTGCTCCCTAACAGTGGCCGCCGGCAGCAGTGGCTCCAGATGGCAGCACAGCCCCGCCCGGCCCTGCGGGCGGGCCCCCGCCCCATTGGAGCAGACGGGAGCTGGCCGGGGAAAATTACCTAGATCCCACTTGCAACCTACACCTTAGGAGACTTGCCACTCCACGACCCTGAAACCCAAGCCCCCGGAACTGTCCGTGGTTCTGAACTATTTGGGGTAACTGGTGGGTGTTGGGGTCTTTGTCTCTTCCTGAGTTTCTCCCTCAACAAACTGTTTGTTCCTCTCCCTATTCCTGGCTAAACTAGGTCTCTGAATATGAAAAGTTACATTTTTCTTATTACCTGTGTGACCTTGGGGAAGTTGCTCAACATCTCTATGGCTTGGTCTCATTGATGGAAAGGTCATAATAGCAGTTACTTGGGGGACTGTAAAATTTTATCTAGATAACCCAAGGGAAGGATTTGGCACAGAGAAAGTGCTCAATAAATGTTCACTGGGGGGCTGGGTTGTAGCTCAGTGGTGGAGTGCTTGCCTGGTACATGTGAAGCACTGGGTACGATTCTCAGCAGCACATAAAAATAAATAAAAGAAAGGTTTAAATAAATAAATAAATGTGCACTGGTATTATTTGACATTTGAATACTCACACTGATGACCTCTTTTGTGTTAGGAGTCAGATCAGATGGCTGGGGTGAAGTTCAGATGTGGCACGCTTGCCAAGCATGTGCCAGGCCATGGATTCCATCCCAGCACCACAAGAAAATAAAAATAAAAAGGAGAGAGATCAGGAAATAGTGACTTTTAAAAGACTGTAAGAACCCTCTGCTTATGCCTTTGAATCCTCTTGATACTGTCATGATGCAGTCTACTCCAGCCCACATATAAAGGAGGGTAGTGGTCACTCAGGCCCTCCCTCACTGGACATGTACACCAAGTGCTGCTTCTAGAACCCCAGAAGCCAGACCCTCCATTATGGGCAGCTCCTTGGGGCAGGGATTGTACCAGGCCACGTTGCCTCAGACCTTCTAAAAGATGAAGACTTCCAACCCCAGCAACCCTACGGCTAAACCTCAGCAGCCCTGGAGTCTGTGCAGACAAACTGGCTCCTCAAGGACCCAGGGTCCACTCAAGCCTGTGAACAACTTCTCCCACTTCAGCTGGGGAGTGCAGGCCCTACTACTGCAGCTCAAGAGTTAGGGGCACAAGAAAGGAGTGAGTGCTCCTTTCTAGGTGGGCCTGGGGGACTCTCTCCCACTCCTGAGTCCATAAAAGGGGAAGCTGTAGGAGGAAGTCAGTGTCGAGGCTGCACCCAGCAAAGGTCACTGCTTTGTCTGCTCTGGAATGGGCACCTCACACGGCATTCATCATCCTGGCTGTTTTAGTCAGCTTTTTCATCCCTGTGACCAAAAGACCCAACAAGAACAAATAGAGAAGGGAGTTTATTTGGTACTCACAGTTTCAGAGATTTCAGTCCATGCCCAGATTCCAACATTGTCTCACACATGAGCTTTTGGGAGACACCTCATATCTAAACCATAAAACTGGTGTCAAGTTGAGCCAATGTTTATATGACAATGCTCTGATAAGATCTGGAGACTCGGCTGAAATGTCTCCATTGATCTTCTACTGCAGGAAAGGAGAGCCACCAGGGAGTGCCACCTGAAGAGCTTAAGCTTACTCAAGCCAATTGCTTTTACTCCTAGATGCTGGAGGAGCTGATACCAGGAGTCGGAGGCACCAATATCCGTAAAGTGTCATGCTCCATGCTGCATAGGAGGGGAGTCTGTCCATCCACACATTTGACTTCAAGTAGCGATGGAGGGCATCCTTGTTGGGACTACCAAAAAGCACAAGATTCTCTCCAAAGAGCAGGTGGTCACTGTTCATGAGTCGGCATTCGTGGCTGGCTGGCTGCTGGAGCACACAGAGGCTGTGGTGAATGCAGGTTGCAGGCCCGAGCACCACAGGACTGGGAAACAACAGCTTGGGAAACATCTCATGTTTGCTTCATGAAGGAAGAGCCTGCAACAGCCATGATCCAGGCTCCACACAACAGCAGAAGCTAGGATGCCCAAGGCAAGAGTGGGTTGTCTTACATCTAAGCTGAGGCTTAGGTGTGACTCAGAAAGTCACAACATGGCTTGGGACCACTATCCTCATCCACCCTTACAGTGAAGGGCTTCGTTCACTGTGGTTCTAAAGTGACTGACATGAATGCGAGCTGAGTGCACATGTTGGAAACCTCTTGTGGAGAGTCATGAACTTGATGAGAACTTATTGCAATTACCAGGGATGGAACCCAGAGGTGCTTTAACACTGTGCCACAGCCCCATCCTTTTTATTTTTTGCGACAGGGTCTAAGTTGCTTAGGGACTTCTGGCTTTGAACTTGTGATCCTCCTGGCTCACCCTCCTGAGCTGCTAGACATGTGCCACCGCACTGTGCCAACCGGTGATATTATAAGGAGCTTGAGAAAGTGAGTGGATCATGACTGTTGTTGAGTGACCAACAAGGAAGCTGTGACTATTGGGAAGTGGGTGCCCATTCTCAGTTGAGGGCATGGCTTCCAATTGTACCCTCCAGGAGGACTGGTGTGGCACTGAAAAAAGTGGTAGGAGCCTGTGCAGGTGCACCTTGAAAGGGTAGCTACTCTGTGCTCCACCCTCATTTCACACTGCAGAAAAGTAAACTCTGCAGTCAAGGGCCAGATGCCCCACCAGGGGGTTAGTCTCTCTGCCTTTTTTTAAAAAAAATATATTTTTTTAGTTGTTGATAGACCTTTATTTATTCATTCATTTATATGCAGTGCTGAGAATCAAACCCAATGTCTTACACATGTGAGGCAAGCACTCTACCACTGAGGCATGACCCCAGCCCTCTCTTGCTGCCTTTTATAGTTCACGATGCAAAGCAGATTGTTAGTTGCTCATGTCTAAGGAGCAAGACAGACCTTTTATATGCTCGTAAAAGTGCTATAAGGACAATCCTGTGGGACTTGGTCCTGCATGATGTATGCAGTGGTGTTTGGTGTATTCAGCACTCAGAAGAGAGGCCAGGCTGAGCATGGGGCGAGCAGGACACTAATGAAATCAGCAATGAACATAAATATTTAAGAAATTGTAATTAAGATGGGCATGATGGCATATGCCTGTAATCCCAGCTACTTGGGAAGCTAAGGCAGGAGGATCTCAAGTTCAAGGCCAGCCTCAGCTGAGACCCTGTCTTGAGACCTCAGCTGTCCTTAGTGAGACCCTGTCTCAAAATTTTAAAAATGGCTAGCTGTGGTACTCAGTGATAAAGCACCCCTGGGTTCAATCCCCAGTATTGCCAAAATGTAAAAATAATAATTAATGTAAAAAATCCATGACAAACCTATGTTAGAATCTTAAATTTCATTTTGTTCTCAGAATTCTCGCTTTATTTGATGGCTACAAGTGAGGGAAGACTAGTCACTTGCTGATCTTGTTGTCAGCGCTGTAACAGGCATAGCCTGTTATCATAGCCATTAAACTGTCATTTAACTTGGTACATCCAAGTTTTTAGTTCCCCTCTTTCTTCATCTGGCCCCCTCCATCCTACACGAGGTGTTTCTCTACACTGAGAACATTCCCAACAACTCTACAAAGTGAGCAACCGGAAGAGGATGCAAGACAAGGGCTGTTCAAAGACTCTGATTTTATTTTGTGATCTGTGTCAAACAGCCTCATTCTCAGTGCAGGTGGCCCCTCCTCCCAGGGGACAACTTGGGGTGGGATCCCCTATGAAGTCATGGCCTCCACAGGCCCCAGGGAGACCCATGCAGTTCCGAGAGTTGATGGGAATTCTGGCCAAGACCTGGTGGGTGGGAGGCAGTGACTAGATGGGGTGGTGGTCATGTCAGGTAGCTGAGAGCTGGAAAACCCTGTCCTTGGCCCTGCTCAGTTTTGGGACTGCTGTGCATGTGATGGAGAGGGGGTGTGAGATTTTCCCCCAACCTCACAGGACCCCTTGGCCAGGCATGGCTTTGATTCCACTAAGGGCTCAGCTGAGAGAGGAGCAGGAAACGTGTGGGCTGGCTGCTTCACAGGGTGTTGGTGCCGGTGCCCCGCAGTCCCACACCACGGGCAAACTGTTCCAGCAGGCCCCCAATGGCCCCAGAGGGACTGGGGGCTGCTGCCCGAAGCCCCACTGTGCTGCTGTATGCGGCCAAGAAGGCTGAACGCACCTCCTGCAGCCGCGTCTCACGGGCACTCAGAGCTGCAAGCCTATGGGGAAGGAGGGACAGAAAATGAACGTATTACCCCAGGACAGGATCCAACATCCTCATCCTCTCTTCACATGGCCTATCCTTGAACTTCTGACTGTACAGAGCCAGGATCTACCCCATGGTCATGTTACCCTTGTGGTTCAGGCTCCAAATATCTGGTGCTGGTTCCTTTAGCCATTCTTCTCACTTTGAGGTTCTCTTCCCACCTTAGAGCAGCATCTTTTATTGGAGCACTGACCTGGGCTTTTTACTGGAAAAATAACTGTCCCTGTGTTGACTGTGATCAGAGAGAAGCTGAGTTTCACAGCTCTTGGCTTCTATTCCTTGGTAAGAACAGGTGAGACATAGCCTTACACCTGGCAGGAAGGAAATCGCCAAGATCTGGCAGCAGGCCTCGGCCCTCCTGAGGCAAGAACCTGACACACCCTGGGAAAACTTGCTGGCTGCCCTGGCTGGGACAGGGTCTCCCACTAGAAACGCCTAGACCCTAGCTATATCTTTAGTTCCTGTGGCCCCTCACACACTGCTGGAAGAACACCTACTTTTCCAGCACTGTGCTCTGATTCCATCTCTTTCTTCTCCCCTGGCTACTTGGGGCACTGATCACAGATGGAAGATAGAAAGCCCTTCTCTCTTTGCCCTGGGATTACAGGTCAAGAAGGGAAACAGTACACAGAAATGGGGGTTTATCAAAGTGTGAGTTCCTCGGAGGCTGTCTGACATTCTGAAGGGTCAGTCTTTAATAGAAGGGGTCCAAGATATCAACCATACCCAATCTCTGGACTCAAAGCCAGACACCTGAATTTGTTCTCCAAGAGTCACACACCTACATGACATGAACCTCACTTACCTCAGCACTTACTCCTAATTTCTTCCCAAGAAACTAATTCCTGGGCAATCCCTCCCTGGGAACCAGTCAGAGGCAGCAGCACTGTCCCCAGTTCTGAAAGACTTGTACCCCAGGGCTTGGGGGAACAGATGGAGGTCTGAATAAATGACAGTATGGGGAGGACAAAAGGATCCTAGAGAAATAGACTGGTAGGAGTGATATGTGAGAGAAGCAGCAGGCTCTGGGGCCTGGGAAAGTCCACAGCTCTTGCAGGAGCACTGAGAAATGAGCCAATGCTGGATTCCTGCATGCCACAAGCAACACTGATGAACCTGAGGGCACCTGACCTTTTCTTTTCTTTTTTTTTTCAGGACTGGGGATGGAACCCAGGGCCTCATGTATACTAGGCAAGTGCTCTGCCACTGAGCTGACCCCCATCCCCAGACCTTTATTTTCTAGTCAGGTTTCACAGCTGGAGGCCACGTGTGTCCCCTCAGCTGCTCCTTATGGCATAAGTGGAGGAGTAGACTAGTTTGTCTTCACAAAGAATATCCGAAGGTCCACACATATGAACTCTCACTGCCCCCCCTTCTGGGAAGTAGAAGGGGCAGAGGCCAACCTATTTAGAGACAAGAAAAGTAGAGCCCGGAGAAGATACATGACTGGCTTGGGGATACATCACAGGCCATGGTGCTAGCACAGCACCATTCCTCAAGAGCTGGGCTGATGGGCTCAGAGAAGTCAAGGCCAAGACCTCAAGACACAGCTGGTGAGCATAGCAACTAGTTTCTCTGTAAACAAAGCCCAAGTCACTGAACCCAAATACTACGCGACTTTGCCGCCAGGAGCTGCTCTGGAACCCAACCAAGGATCCTGGAGGCCTAGAGATCAAGCGGTGTCTAGCTGTCCTCTAGGAACTTCCTAGAATTGGCAGGTTGGCTGGAGCTCAAGAGTACAGCCTGAGGCCTGATCTGCAGGTATGGGCTGGGTACTTGGGGCTGGGGCTGGAGCTGCCTGACTCAGTGGGTAAGCCCTGGGTTTTACAGGGTGCAATCAAGCAGAGCAGGCAGGGCTTCCTCCAAAGATGGCGCTGCGATCAGCTGGGCTGAAGAGGAAGTCCTTATAGAAATAGGCAAATATTTTTTTATCCTTCAGAAACCTAACAGAACTTGCTTCTACCCTAGGGGCCTGGCTGCAGAGGAAGCTGAATGCCTAGTGGCCTTGGAAGCCCTTCAGTGACTTCTCAGCTTCAGGGCCAGGACCAGGGAATGCCATTCTGGAATTGCAAGGTCTGGCTGGCTCATGTCAGACTTAAGCTGGGATCCCAGGCTCCGCCTCCTTTCCAGCTCCTCTAGCCTGCCAGCATGGGAGGGCACAGAGTTGAATTCTGGTGCTTATGGTGGGGTTAGTCCCTAGCAACTGGAATGGAGGAAAGGGATAGGCTTTCTGAGGAACCCCCAGGGAGGCCACATCTGAGAAGCAGGCCCTGCTCCCCAGGGCACCAGAGGCTCTCTCCTGCCTGACATCCATGAAGTCGCAGAACACCCATGGTTCCCCCAAAACAGCTGTTAAAGTCTGAGGGCTGCATTACAAGAGTGAGAAGCCCAGTATTGGAGCCCTCAAAGAAGAGCGTTTCACAAGCTGGGATCTATTTCCCATTTAATCCTCTTTCTTGCCCAGAGGCAGAAGTGGAAGACAAGGTGGGGGCAGTGGACAGCAAGCAGCCTTTGGTTCTGCCTAGAGGAGCACAGACCAGGCTGACCCAGTGCCGTTCTGGCTCTGCCTCCAGCATACACCTACCTTCCTGCCCCACTGTTCTGCTTTCAAAGGATCTGCATGTCAGATGAAGCTTTGGACAGAAATAGAACCTGCCATAGTCACAGTCCAGCCAGCTTTCCCTCAGGGTGCACCCGACACACCCATGGATGGGCTCTGGTGGCTGAGAAGAGTGAACAGGAACCCAATGCACTTCCTTAGCAGCCATGGGCCTCCTTTACACCTGGGGTCTGTAGCTGCAAATGGGGAGGGGCAGGGA
The DNA here is from genome assembly GCF_048772815.1 of Callospermophilus lateralis. Classification (NCBI taxonomy): domain Eukaryota; kingdom Metazoa; phylum Chordata; class Mammalia; order Rodentia; family Sciuridae; genus Callospermophilus; species Callospermophilus lateralis. Next base: position 6,701,587 of record NC_135324.1, read on the forward strand.
CCCAGCCAACTCCCTGGCTGGCCTCCGCCTCACTCTTAAGCAGCACTCCTGACTGCTCCCCAGCTTCTGATACAGGCAGGGAAGCATCCTGCCTCAAGCAAGACACTTACAGACAACTGTTAGGGAGCTCATCCGGGAAGCTGAAAGGGAGAGAGGAGTCTGTGTGCAGGACAGCCCGTTCCTGAATACTGCCACAGCCCGTTACCATCTGCCAGCTGCCAAAGTCTGTGGAGAGAGAGGATCCGGGCAGGGGATGGTCCACTGATCTGGGGCAGAGAGGAGAGAGAGGGGAGATGATGCAGTCAGTCATATGCCTCAGAGAGAGGCCCTGGTGGGAGGGGGCTGGTGTCCTGGGCCACAGCTGCAGGGATCTGTTGGATTGTCCAAAAGCCAACCACTGTCTCCAAAAGAGCAAACAAAGCTGGATAAGTAGTGACCAAGAAAGAAGAGCAGATTGTAAGGCAGGATTGGCTGTGCGCACAGTGCATTCTGTAGACTTCCAGAGGCAAAAGAACCAGAGCAAAGCATGGGGAGAGGTGAGCTGGATCCAGAGCCAGGGTGGATACCTGCCTGGGCCTAGATAGCAAGCAGTCTCAACAGCACCAAGAGGAAGGGAGCAAGGCCGGTCGCCCAGGAAACAAGGGAAGCAGGGGCCCACCACTCTGACATGCAGATTTACAAGGGGGCAACACAGAACCCAGAGCTGCCGAGATCTGATGAGGGAAGAGGGAGAACAGGCCTCGTGGGGACTGTGGAGGGTGGTGACCTAGATTCAAGAGAGGCTAGGAGTCCTGAGGTTCCCCCTTCCTGTGCAGTGCCTTCTGGGAGCCATGGTTTGTATTCAGAAGCATCAACCCAGCAAACTCACTGGCTATGCCCAGAGGGCAAGGTGAATCAGGGAGGCACCCTGACAGCTTCATCAGAACTGTTCTAATGGAGGCTGAGAGGACAAAGTCGTGCCCCCAATGGCACCTTCCCTCAATCCCAGACAACCCAACTCCTCTGTCCTGGGTGTGGTGGAGTCAGAGAGGAAGACATCAGCCCTGCCTTTCCATCAGCTACCCAGCTCCTGGAACCCAGAGGGGCATCCTATTTCATGCTCGACCTTTTATTCTTTAACTCAAGAAAAGTGGAAAGCGCTCCTGCAGGAACCCACTGAAAGGCCAAAGGACACACTGTGGTAGGGGCTGGGGACCTTGGCCTACAGAGCTGGCTGGCATTGAGAGTGACAGCCCCCACTAGTCCTTGGGCTAGCCTTACCCCCAAGAAACTGCCACCTGAGTGCAGCTCTGGACATCTTTAACCATCTCCTTACAGATGGGGAAATAGAAGCCTAGACAGATTAAGACACTTGCCCAGGGTCCCACAACTAGTAAGTGCAAGAGATTTTTTTTTTGATTGCAGATTTGTCCTGAAACAGAACCACCTTGAGAGGAACAAGAACAGATGGCTTTTTACGTTAAAGTTGCCACGAGTCAGAACCCCCAGCAACATAGACTCGCAACATTCATCATTCCAGTGACAATCTAGTCGTGTGTGATGGCACCATTAGGAAAGAGCATGGGACAGGCTGTTACCTGATTTGAGCCCCTGGGGCCTGACAGAGCAGGGCTTCCTTGTTTCTAGATGGAGAAGCCTAGCAGGGTGCAGGCAGTCTGTAAATCAAGGAGAAGCCTCCCGGGAGGAGCCTGCCTTAGGCTTCCTCCAGGCCACCAGGGCCTCTGGCCAGGGCAACCCCTCTTGAGGCGCTGCCTGGCTCATCAGTCTCATCTATCATTCAATTGTAGGTAGAATGTCTTTTCCAGTTTCAGCAGCTTGTGAGAAAATAGTCTCTATCAATCAGTGTGGAGGGAAAGGAAGGGCTGCTGACTAGGGGAAGCCGGGGGAGGACACGGCGCTCCTGAGGCAGGGAATCTGGGGATATTTCTTCTGCCCCTCCCCACAGGCTATCAAGAATAAAATGCCCAAGGGGATCCACAGTCACCAGGATATGGTTAGCCAGGTTCCCTCTGAGGACTCCTGGCCCCAGGTTAGTCACTTCCCTTTGCTTCCCCAGTGTCCCAGCAGCAACACAGGCCAAGAAGCCAACTGGAACCAGACGACTGGTTAGCGTAGGCAGAAGAGGGTGTGTGACCCCACGGGACCCAGTGGCTCTCAGAGAGCAGTCACCTTTGGTGGATACTGACATTTTTCAAGAATGAACATAGCTTCCAGAATAATCTTCCTATTTGAGGCTTTTGTCAAAGAATTGTGGCAGAGTGACCAATCAGCTCCTGGGTTTGAGAGCAAGAGGCCATGCTGAACAGAGGGGTGCTCAAAAGGACATCTGGGAGCTGGGGTTGTGGCTCAGTAGTACAGCGCTTGCCTAGCATACGTGAGGCACTGGGATTGATTCTCAGCACCACATATAAATAAATGAACAAAATAAGGGCCTATCAATGTCTGAAAATATATTAAAAAAAAAAAAAAAAAAAGGACATCTGGATCAGCTGGCAAGTGGGGACATTGTGGGATAGGGAAATAGTCACCAGAGGAGAGACACCACTTTCATATTAGAAGGGAGGAGCATACAGGTTAACTCTGCCAACTTTACTGAGACCCCAGGCTCTTCTGCCCTGTGCTCCTAAGCCAGTGGGCAGTGGCTCTGCCTCCTCCTCTCTCCTACTCCAGGACTACAAAGAACATGTGACTGAGCAACCCTCAAATGGGGGTAGGGATGGCAATGGTACTAGAGAAAGCATCTGGCCTAGGGATGTGGCTCAAGCGGTAGCGCGCTCGCCTGGCATGCGTGCAGCCCAGGTTCGATCCTCAGCACCACATACAAAGATGCTGTGTCCACCGAAAACTAAAAAATAAATATTAAAATTCTCTCTCTCTTTAAAAAAAAAAAAAAAATAGAGAAAGCATCTGCCCACATCCTAGGGGCTCAAAACTGCCCAGGAGGGTGGCTGCTGGCAATATTGCCTTCCCTTAGCTGGATATAGTCCTGGGCTCTTTTTCAGTGTGCAGAGAGCTTTAGCTCCTCACCTCCTGCCAGAAGCCCTGCAGAGGCTACTTACAGCAGGTGTCTTGTGTCTGTCCTTCAGGAAAGAGGTCCAAGAACATGGATATGAGCAGAGCTGGCCAAACCCATGCGAGAAGGGGGTCTGGGTGGAGGCCTTGCTTTGCCTTTCACCCAGCTGCCCAATGCCCTGACATGGATCAGGCTTTCAGATTCATTACCAAAGAGTGTATGTCTTTAACCACAGCTAGTATACCAGACATTTGTGGAAAGGTAAGTATTCACTATATGTAAGATGCTTCACTCCATTATCTCATTTAACTCAAACTTACAGGGACCAGGATCATTATTCCTACTTTAAAAAAATGGAATTAAACAAACAAACAAAAAATGTGAACTCAGAAAGGAAGTGAGTTTTTCCAAGTTATACAGCAGGGAAGGGGAAAACTGACTGGAATCAGGTGTGACCAAAGTCCATCCTAGGCAATATTACTGACCTTCCTTCTTAATAAAGTGCAGGGCCTTAAGAACTGGCTGAGGTATGGTTGCACTGCCCCTAACTGAAGTAAAGCACAGAGCTTTTAATCCATATTTAGAAAAAGACCCTGAGAAAAGATCCGAGAAAGGAAGCTAGGGATTGTCCTAGGAGGTGCTGGGAGCCATACTGTGGTTATGAAGGAAGCTGGCCAGAGGACAAGATGGAATGTGAAGGAGGCAAGGGAAGGAACCACAGAGAAATGGAGCAGGAACCTTGATAAAGCTGAATCTGATGACTGCATTTCCGCTGGACCTTTCCATGTGTTTCCTTTATTTTTAAACTATTTGGGATGTCTTCTATTACTATTACTAGTTTTCTAATACTTGTATCTGAACACATCAGAACTGAAAAGACTGCCATAGAAGGCCTGAAGGTACACAGCTAGGAAGCACCTTGGAGTTGCCTATTCTAAGCCTTTGATTACATAGATGAAAAAATAAAAATTCAAAGTCATCAAGTGACATGTCTAAAGTCATGAAGGGAATTTGTGTTTGAATCAACTCCTGCAATCCTAGGCTTCAAGGTGCCTATGTGTCATCTAATTCATTTATCCTCAACACCAATCTCCAAGTCTACCTTAGATGGTTCCTGATGAGGGCCCCACAGCCACTCTGCCCATCAGGAATGGGGCCTCCCCCAGCCTGGCCTTATAAACACTGCATCTGGATCCTCACCAAGGACTTCTATAATCCTGTGGCAGCCTCAGAGAAGTCTTTTGGGGCCCCAAGTTTTCTCTTCCAAGTCTCAAGCTTGGACTGCCTTTAGGCTTCTCATGACTCCAGTCAGATCTGGAGCAGTAGCCCCAGGCAAGAGCAGTCAGATTGGAGCAGGAACTCAGGTGTGGCAGAGAGTAGCCTGGCTTCTCTGCCTCATAAAGACAGTGATGCACACCAATAAACCTAGCTACTTGGGAGGCTGAGGCAGGAGGATCACAAGTTCAAGATAACTTAGCGAGATCCTGTCTCATAATTAACTACACCACAGTGAATCTATCCATCATGTATATCCACAAGACTGGGGTCCTAATTAGAATAAAATATATTCTATGCTTGTATAATTATATCAAAATGGACTCCAGTGTCATGTATAACTAAAAAGAATTAATAAAAAAATCAGCTAAATACAGACAGTCTGGAACAGAGGTCACTGTTTACAATGAGAAGTTGGCAGGGGGCAGTGGCTGAGGGCAGCTAACTGGGTAGCTGAGGTTGATTCCTGTGTTGCCACTTAACTATTCAACCAGAATGGTGGGTGTCCCTCAGCCCAGTCCATATGCTCTCAGTCAGTGTGGCTTCACACTGGGCTCAGTGAGGGCACCATCCCTTCTCGGCATGGAAAACCCTGGCTAGCAACTGCCCTTCCCCCAAGGGACATCTGACACCAGCCATGCAGGGTTGCAGCAGGGCGACTTTTTGACCAGCGCTTGGGGAGGCATGTAAGCGTGGAGCATTAGTTTTGCACCTCCCTAGCCCTGTGGCTAATCTGCAGTGGCAGCTAATAATACCAAATGGCCACCAATTCTCCCAGTGATGGATGTGGAGTTGGAGCTTGAGAGGAATCAGCATCCCACAGAACTTTCCTCCCAACCATACAACACCTATGACTTAAGGGAACAAAACCTCTCTGGCTCCTTTCTTAGGGCAGTCTGACTTTAAAAGACATGGGGGGGGGGATATGGAGCATATAAAAGCCAGAGAATTCACATTGTGAGGGGAACAGCTTAAGCACAGGTTTCTTTCCATACAGATCCTCCTGCCGCATTAAAGCCCTGATTGGTTACTGTTGCCTAAGAGGCACAAAAGCTAATGACAGGATCCCTCAGGCACTTCAAGATAAAAGAGACTAAATTAATTTTAATGTTAATAGAAATACATAATTAGAATGCTCCAAATCCAAATAATCTAGTCTTTCAAACCTCTGGCAAGGGGCTGGGGGTGTGGCTCAGAGGTAGAGCACTTGCCTAGCATACATGAGGCCCTGGGCTCTAGCCCCAGCACTGGGGGAAAAAAAAAACCTCTAGCTAACAGACATTTAATTCAGAAGAACCCTGTTGCTTGGCCAGCCCCACCAAGCTCCAGGCAACCACTCCCAGAATAGACCAGAAAAGGATCAAATACCTCGCAACAGCCTGCCCCTTGCCTTTTAGAGCCTTGTGTCTACTTTGGTCCAACCATGCTGGCCTTGGCCTGGCCCCACCGTGTAGAGTTATTAGGCCAGGTAGACACCCCAAACCCTCCTGAGCCTCCAGAGGGAGGGACCCTGGTGGCCACTAGACCAGCTGTAAGAGTCTAAGAGTCTATCACATTCTAGCTGGGTGTGATAGCACATTTCTATAACCCTAGTGACTTTGGAGGAGAGGCAGGAGGATGGCAAGTTCAAGGCCAGCCTCTGCAACTTAGCAAGACTGTCTCAAAATAAAAAGGGCTGGGGATGTGGTTCAGTGGTAAAGCATCCCTGTATTCAATCCCCAGTACCAAAACCTAAAGTTCAAGTTATGCAATGCTGGCAGATGACCACTCATGAGACTGAAGGAAACTGTCACAGGGTTGGAAAGTGGGATCCTTTGGCAGGAAGAAGGGGATGACAAAAAATTGAGGTGTGGGAATGGTGCTGAAGGACTCCTTGAAGAGGAGAGTTAGGACTGGAGTGGGAGCCAGATGCTAAGAGCAAGCTCCTGGTCTCCTCCCCAGTTGTCCAATAACCCTATACAGGCAGAAATGGAGTTAGGGACCATAAGCAAGAGCTGGAGCCTGGAACAAGGACCCCACAGTGCCACCACGGTCCCAGAACAGCTTTGAGGGCAGACATGGGGGCATGCAACAGGCACACATGCCAACTCCACACACAGGATGAAAGCAGGGACCCAGCTGCAGCCACCACACCTCCTGTGGGGCAGAAGGCTGTGGTCCTGCTCAAACCAACCAAGCTCTGGCACTTGCAGACAGTGTCCTGAGTAGAAGGGCTCTCCTGCAGGGGTGGGTGCTCAGTAGGAGCAGTCAGGGCCTCCATCTTGCTTGGAACTCACCAGCTGCCTCCATGTGAAGGCTGCTCCGGATGCTCTTCCTCTACTGCCTACTTTTGTCCAAAAGCACCCAAAGAGTGGTGATGGGAGGTGGGTTTCAGAAGTTTTAAGATGATTTTCATTGTAATAGGCCTGTTATCAAGGAGGAAACTGAGTCCCTAAATCACATGTACATTAAGTGGCACAGAAGGACCTGAATCTGGGATAGACTCCAAAGCTTAGGCCCGTTCTTCTAAAACTCCCTTTCAACTGGATTTTTTTTTTTTGGTAATGGAGATTGAACCCAGGGGTGCTTAACCACTGAGCCACATCCCCAGTCCCCACTCACCACTTTTTATAGAATTTGTTTATTTTTATGTGGTGCTAAGGATCGATCCCAGTGCCTCAAACATGCTTGGCAAGTGCTCTATCACTGAGCCACAACCCTAGCTTCCCAGTACTTTTTATATTACATTTTGAGGCAGGGTCTCACTAAGTTACTTAGGGTCTTGCTAAGTTGTTGAGGCTGGCTTTGAACTCACACCCACCTCAACTCGAACTTTTTGAGTTCTCTTAAGTCCACATTGCTTTTTTCTTTCCAAAGTTTTAGAAAGAAAAGCAATTGACAGACATAGTGGCACCTGCCTGTAATCCCAGTAACTCAAGAGGCTGAGGCAGGAGGATTACAAGTTCAAGGCTAGCCTCTGCAACTTGGCAAGGCCCTAAGCTTCTTAGGAAGACTCTTGTCTCAAAGTATAAAATTAAAAAAGGGAAACCCAATGCCCTTCAATGGTAGAGCACCCTTGTGTTCAATTCCTAGTTTAAAACAAAAACAAAAGCAAAGCAATTCACAGCATTCTTTCCTTGGGGATACGAAATGAAAAATGTGGTTCAGAGTCAACTAGGGAATGCTCTCCCCAAGTGCCAGATCATTCTTCAATCCTAGGCCTTTGGCCCGGTGTTCAGATTCAACCTCTCAAGAAGCACCACCCCCGGTAGAACACTCTGGCCATATCTCAGGTGCATTCACCCTGTCTGACTGAGCTGCTCCTTTTCCCAGATGTGTTTTGTCACCTATGGCTAGTCAAAGTTACACACTTCTAGTCCAGTTCCTAGCATTTGCTCTCTTCATTGCCCAACCAACTTGTAATGGAATGTGAGAGCCATAAAGGACCTAGAGCATCCAGATCCATCTCTTCAGTCACAATGGGCAGTCCACAGCAGGTAGAATTTACCCAAGGAGATATGTGGAGGTAGCCCCAACTTCCTGTCTGTGTTATCCAACCACTATACTTTCTGGATTCCCCTGGATTTGAGACATGCTCCAGGAAGGTATCTCAAACCTCTCTACAAACCAGCCCTTGCTTTGTGCCCAAACACTAACACATTCTCCAAATTCTGCACCTGCCAAATTCTCCACATTCACATCCCCAATCTCTGAGGTCTACTGCCTGCAGGCCTTACACAGGAATCCCACCTAAGACACCGGCTCAAGTACCAGAAGCCCACCTCCAGGCTTGTTATGGGGAGGCTAGCCACCTCCACTAGAGGGGTGTTGGGAGTGCCTCACCTGGGTTTGGGGACTTCCAGTGGACTGCTACCCATCCTGAAGAAGTTGTCAGAATGGTTTGAAGATGAGGAGCTGGAAGACTTGGCTTCAACCAGCCCCGGGTGGGAAGGCAGGCGGTCCTCGGAGGGCTGTGGCCGGTTCCAGAGTACACTCTGTGGAGAGGATGAGTGATTCTTCCTCCTGTGGCGGGAGAGTGGGGCTACTGGCCAAGGCACCCTGACACTGTTCCTGTGCCTGGGGCCTGCTTTAATTATTCTAGGACAGTGCTGAAGGAATGGATACACACAGGGCATTCCCTCAGACTCAGGGGCACAGGCAGCCAGAGCTAGGGCTTTACCGAGGGACCATGGTATTCAAATTACACTGGACTACCAGAAAATCATTCTTAACTAACAGCTCAGTGACTGCCTCTCTCCATCCCTGGAAATGCTATATAAAACCCTGAGCCACTTGTATAGGAAAGGAATTGCCAGGGACTCAGATTCCTTCACAAAGAAGTGACCCTCATACAAATTCCCAATTGCTAAACATCACCTGCAATGGCATTTTGCTTTTTTCCTAACACCCCCGACACACACTCCCAACACACACATGGTGCAGGATGCTCCTCTAGGGCCTGACACCAGCCTCCTATTCATGCTGGCCACAGCTGCTTGGTCCCACAGGGAGCCCCTATGCTCTGGGGCCACCATAGGCAGTGCCCCTCACCAACCAGATGGCTGGCCTCTGAGGCTCAATATAGACAGCATGAGATGAAGCTGAGCTCTCAGGCCTCCTATCAGAGGCTCCTTTGTTCTTGGGACTCTAGCCTGGCTTCCTGGGGCTGGTGGCCCTGGCCACAGCTGTGAGTGATCCTGGTCCCAGTCTGGCCCCTCACCAAGCTGCCTGAGTCTGTGCTCCTGCCGGAATCAGCTCCAAGGTCTCATAGGTGAAGCTCCCTGCGGCTCCTGGGGAGCTCTCCATGACTAGGGAGAAGTCACTGCCAAGGCTGGTGGTGCTGCCACGGTCCCTTCGTCCTGAAAAAAGCCAGTGCCACTGGTCAGTGTGTCATCTTCTCTTGCTACCAGTCCCTCACCTCTTCCACACCATTCAGCTGGACAAAGAAACTTCTAGAATGGTTCCTGTGTAGTCTATAATCAGAAAGTTGTGCTGAGGAAGGAAAAGCGGCTGGGCCAGGACTCACTCAGCATGCAGATGTCTTCCACAGTGAAGCCTGCGTCCCGGGCTGGCAAACTCTTCCTCCTGTGACAGAACCCAGAGCAGGGAACGCCAGCTCTAGCTGGGGTCTCTTCTTTCCCAACCCCACCCCTCCTGAAAAGCAGCCAGAGCCCACGGACAACTCATGGAGTAGGTCCTACCTACAGAGAGTTGTACCCTACCTGCTTTGTCTACTACACATTCCCCAGACCAGCACAGCTGGCCTCCTCTTAATCTGCTTGGCCCTTGAGAGCTCAAGTCTGGCCCAACATACTAGAAGTTTGGATTAGGAAGGCAAATTAACTCAGAAGAGACATCAACTCTCAAAGGGGCCTTAAAGCAATTGCCAGTCCATCTGCCTGTATTTCCCAGATCTCTGCTTCATTGTAGGCTCAGAGAGGCTCCTAATGCAGATTTCTGCCTCACTGTGGGCACAGAGAGGATCCTGCAAAGGTCTGGGGCAGTGACAATCAGCTCAGAGGCATGGGGAGTTAGGAGTCTGTCCCTAGGATGACTTTTCCCTACAGCAACTTAGTCACCAGAGGCCATTCATCATCCCAGAGCCTTTCTGCTAGTGTGACCCCAAACATGGCCCCCACTGTGGAAGACTTCTTCCTTCAGGGGCTGTCAGCAGGCACCCGACCCTGGCCTCAGAGGGAAGGTGGCCGGGTAGCAGCCTGCCAACACACAGGGAAGAAATAAGGCAGCGAGGGCCTCCTATGGTAGAATAGCGCTCCTCTGCTTACCTCTGGGTCTTCAGAGCAGAGAACTCCTCAGAGGTGATATGCTTCAAAAAATTGAAGCAGAAGAAGAAAATCTGAAGGGGAGACAAATAGCAGCACTCAGTGAGAAGATGGCTATTCCCTGCAAGAAGTGTCGGGGTAGCAGATCTAACAGGAGTGGGCAGTGTACTCTTTCTGGTCAATCTTCCTGCTGGACAGTGGCCTGCTTTAGGGATCCCAGTGGATACTCTGGTCTACAGGAGCTATGGGGCAGGTGATAGAGGGGCTCAGGAGGGTCTGCCACATGCTTCTGGGCTGGTCTATGGCAGAAAGGAATATGTTCCCTTCCTGGGAGTGTGAAGAGTCAAGCCAGAGACTTCAAACTGTCCAGGAGGATGAGAAAACAGAATCTTTCCCTTCCTTACCTCTACGAGCCTAAGGAGAAAGGCTGACAGGGAAGTTGATCTGGGGCAGGGGATTAATGGACACAGCAGGAACACAAGGGAAGGGAATGGATCCCATGGAATGGGGAGGTGCTCAGAAACAGGCTGGGATGACTGGTATGGGAACAGCCACAGGGTGGCCCACAGCCCGCCCTGCTGACGAGCTGTAAGGGCCAGTTCTTAGGTTTCAGGCAGGTAAAGGGAAGGGTTTCATAGAACTTCCTCAAAAGGCAGAAGGTTGTCAAAGTCAGACCAGTGTGAAAATGCTGTGTTACATAAAATTTAAAAAGTATTTTCACCAGACTCCACTGTCTGATGTGCTCTGTGAACATCAAAGGCAGTGGAGAGGACAACAATGTCTCACAGACCTGGAATTTTTGTTTGTTTTAAAGATTCAGTGTCTACAGGGTGTGGGGAGCTAAGAGATGGGGAGCTAAGAGAAAAGCCTACTCTGAAGACCAACCTCCCAGCTTAAGTATCACTCCTGCTCAGAAGCCAAGGGTTTAAGCTCAGCCCTGTCTTTGCCCGAGTCTCTGAAGGCAGATTCAGGCTTGCTCTGGAGGGAGGAGGGAGATGGCGTGGAGGACAGAATGTCCTGAAGTGCCGGCAAGGCAAAGTCCCTTAACAAGAGGATACAAAGAGGCCTTCCACCCAGATTTCAATGCCGAAGTCACTGCCTCTGACAGAGTTCCTGGAGGCCTCTGAGGAACAGGCTTATGAGCTCTGCAGCCCTGGCAGATGCGATAAGTGCTCAGAAGAAGGGATTTGGAAGGAAGAGAAGCAGCTGAGAGGGAGGAACAAAAGAAGGAGGTGTGAGATAAGATGCCAAAAAGGAGAAAGGCTCAGGGTAAGAAAGATGCTTTAAGAAGATTGCAGGACAGGGGCAGAAGAGAAAGCACTAACCCTGTGGATGCTCCCATGATGGGCATCTGGGTCTCTCAATGAGGCATAAGGAGACTCAAGGATAAACATGTTGCCCAAGGTCACCCAGGTAATAATCAAGACAAACAGGGCACAATGATGTCTGGCTCCAGGTTTGCTATTGGGGAAACAAGCATGCTCAGCAGGAAAAGACGGTGGAAACAGAGGAAGGAGGGAAAGAAGGTACTGAGAAAGGACAAGAAGAGGACCTGCAAGAGGCCCCAGAAGTGAGGCTCCAGGCAGGACTGTGTGCTCAGACCACCTTGGGGATGAAAAGGGACGAGGTGGGTGTAATGGGATAAGAAAGGACAGAGCCAGGTATGGTGGCACACACCTGTAATCCAGGGGCAGGGGCTTGGGAGGCGGAGGTAGGAGGATTGCAAATTCAGGCCAGCCTTAACAATTTACCAAGGACCTAAGCAACTCAGCAAGACCCTGCCTTTAAATAAAATATAAAAAAGGGCTGGGGATGTGGCTCAGTAGTTAAGCATCCCTGGGTTCAATCCCTGGTACAAAAGGGGGGATAAAAAAGAAAGAAAAGGTGGGGTGGTGGGGGGGGAGAGAGAGAGAGAGAGAGAGACAGGTAGACAGAGAGCTTGTTTTACAGCTGGGAGGATGAGGAACAGGAAGAGGACTTGCATGTTGGTTTCAGAAAGAGTAGAAAACAAGTAAACAGTGGAGAGAAGTAGCACCTGAAGGCCACATGGGGCTGCATAATGCTGGCAGAGCTGAGCACCCAGCATTTTCTCCACTGTGTGGGAGACCCCAGGACCAATATGGAGGTGGGGGGCAGCCACGATGCTTTTGCTTTTTCCATGCTGCCTGAGGCATGGCCCATACAGTGTGGCAAGCTAGCAGACTGTCATTCCGTCTCTTGTGTCAGCCAGGTTCCCTGCTCACAGCCTGTGAACGGCACTCACCTCCTCTCCTTTGCTGAGCCGATCTACCAACATGTGCCTGAAAAAGGAAGTTAAAAGGTCAAAGGTAGCAGCACCAAGATGACGGCTGAGGGGGACCTGGTCATCATGGACAGAACAGATCTTTGACAACAGTGCACTGAGTGGGGCCCATGTGCATCTATAGCCCTTCTCCAAGGGACCCCTGTCATGGGAGATGCCACATCACTCACTACAGAAAGAGTCACCGAGACACCATCCCACCCAAAGCGTCCAAGGATGTTCCTCCAAGGCTTACCCAAATAGGAACCAGTCATAGGCCACAGTTAGGTAGAGGATCTCAGCAGGCTTCAGAGACGTGTGGATGAGCCCATCCTGGAAGATAGCATGCGGGCACAAGATCAGAACTGCTGTATGGTGATGAACCTCCTCAGCCGAGGAACAGACCCACAGTCACAGACCTGGTGACAATGCAGGATGACCAACAACCCTAAGACCAGGGCTAAATACAACACCTGCCGAGTGGGTCCCTCACCCCTGATCTTGCATCCTGGAGACAAATGTACACCAGGGCCTCTGAATACTCCCAGACCCCAGAGCCCAGCCTGTTCATACTCACAGCCCACAAGGAAAGGCGCAGGAGAGAGATGAAGAGGGGGGTCCGATCCCAGCCTGAGATACAGTGCACCAGCAGCCCGCTGTCATCTAATCAGACACCGTGGAATAGGAGCCCAGGAGAGAACCAGACAGGGGCTGATGAGAAGGGAATACCACCACACTGGCTAGGGGAGGGAGCCAGGCCACCCCAGCCATCTTCCCCAGGGGTCTCCCTAGTGCTTTTCCCCAACCTAGGCCTAGACAGGGGCAGCTAGGGGATAGCTGCCCTGGTCTGCAACATCCTTCTCCTGGCTACAGTCCTTGGTGTGCCTCCAGGGAGGTATTCACCCTAGACAGTTCACACTGCCCAGGGAATTTGGGTAGTGCTGACTACAGGTCCCTGCCCAGCATTTGGCAGGGGGACACAAGTACTTAGCGGGAGGCAGGAGCTGTTTTGTTCTTTTTCTTGGGAGAGATAAACTCTTCACTGTGCATGGCTATAAGAACTGTGGAGTACTCTGGACCAACACCCAGTTCCCCAAACTCTTTTTTTTTTTTTTTTTTAAAGAGAGAGAGAAAGAAAATGAATTTTAATATTTTATTTTTTAGTTTTCGGCGGACACACATCTTTGTTTGTATGTGGTGCTGAGGATCGAACCCGGGCCGCATGCATGCCAGGCGAGCGCGCTACCACTTGAGCCACATCCCAGCCCGCTCCCCAAACTCGAGACGACCTCCACAAGCCCTTTGAGAGATGGCACTGCCCCAGCCAGAGCCACTGCCCAGCTCCAAGGGAAAGCATGAGACTTTTTCTTCCTTCTTTTCTAAATACACACCCCATCTGGGCACAGTGATCAAGTTCAAGCATGGCACTTGACCCAAACTGGACCAATGAGCATGTCTCTCCCCTCTGGGGAACTAAGGCAGCAGGAGAAGAGTGTGGAATAGCTGCCAGCCGTGAAGCTAACGAGATGGTGATTTTGAGAAATGCAGAGAGATCCTTTATGATATTCATTAGACATCTGGCTCTGTTCACAGGCCTTCTCAGTTCCATGTGCCAATACGTTTCTACTCGTTCAGGCAGGAAGCAGAAGTCCTGATTGCTGGAGTTAAGGAGTTAAGGCTTGACTCTGGAGATGCTAAACAAAACAGGCTCACCCAACCAGTATCCCAAGAACAGGCCCTCCACAGGCTTAGGAGCACTGGATAAGCAGCCAGTACTTATTTGGGTATCTCAAGGCTTGTCCTTTTGGATTAGAAGCCCATTCTAGCCTCAGACACAATCCAATGTGCACAATCCAAAGGCCACCTGAGCCAGTGCACTGCCTCGTGTATGGCTCAGATGCTAATAAGATAATTTTGACTTCTAGGGTTTTAAGAACTAAGGATGCCAATGGACAAATCTCACCCAGCCTGTGGGATTCTAGGGAACCCCCAAATCCCTCTCCCACAATACAAATGGTGGGTTTGCAACCCTGAAAAATACTCCAGCCTGGGTGTCATGAACTGGGAACACCCAGAAGATACAATGGCTTGAGGGTTCAGGGAAGATGAGACTCACCATCGCTGTTGACTATGGAGAGCAGCAATTTCAGGTAGTTTTGTGTCTGTTGCACCAGGTCCCAACTCTGTTGGACAAGACAAAGGAAAGGAGAATAGGGACAAAGGAAAGGAGAATAGGGACAAAGGAAAGGGGAATAGGACTCAGACTGGGAACTTAAAGTATTTTAAAAATAAAACCGTGGCTGAGGGTATAGTTCAGTGGTAGCATGCACAAGGTGCTGGGTTCAATTCCAGCACTGTAAAATAAAAAATAAATAAAATGCTAAGTGTTATTTTGGAGCAATGAGCACATAATGCTTTTGGTCTGCAGCCACAAGTCTCAAATCCCAGATAATCCAAGATGCTCTTCCCCCAGCTCTGAGAGCTCCTTGCACTCCCTTACTCTGTTGCATCCAATTCAACTACAACATGTCTAACCTGCTCTGAGGGCAAGGAAGGGGAAGGACCAGACCCACAGCCCCCTGTACTTTAGTGTTCCCTAAGTCTCAGGTGCCCAGCGTAGGTGTCAATGAAGGAATATGAAGAGCTTTAAGCCTATGGCCAATATCTCAAATGGCCAGGCAATTTTTCATTTGCCATCATATCACAGGAACCAACTAGAATATTAACCTTCTCAAACATGTTATATGCACTTTTTTACTGCTATTTGCTACATAGTCTGGTTTTTTTTTCCCCCTGCAGTGCTGGGGATTGAACTAGGGGCCTCCTGCATACCAGGCAAGTACCTTAATTCTGAGCCACGCCCCCAGCCCTGCATATTGTCTTCTGATGAATAAACGCAATCTGTTTAGCAGACAAGACCTTTTCTAACAGGAGGCCCTTGAGGTAGGAGATGAGAAATGAGCAAAAGCCATAAAGAGAGCAGAGCCCAACTCAAGTCCAAGCCAGAGCTCTAGACCAGGCAATGTGAAGCAGCCCACTCCCAATCTGGGATTTCACGGAGGGGGCTGACCCAGTTCTGCAAAGCCGTTTTCCCTGGCTGGGGACAGCCTCTGTTCTCTTAGGACATGACTGCCTATCAGCATTCTGGAGCTGTGCAGAGAGGGTGGCGCATGCCAGCAAGAGAGCACTTCCCAGGGGGAGGGGAACACGACACCTGTAATTGGAATGGTTTTCCCAGGAATTTAAACCAGGCTTATTGGCCTGACCCTCCCACGCCCCCGGAGAGTTCTGACCCACTTTCAGCAGTTCAGGAGACAGCTGCTGCAGAGCTGCATTAACAACGCCATTACTGGCAGGAGTACAAGGGTCTCCACTTGTCTGGCTCAATGTGTCAGACACACTGTTGCCAATAAATTCCCTTGTTGCTTGGATTCTCAAGAGGCTCCAGGAGCAGGAGTAGAAGGATAGAGGCAGGAGTCATGCAGCACAAGGCCCAGCATGTGTCAGGTGTGCTGGGGGAACTGCAGCAGCCAGGGCAGGGCAAGGCCGGAGGGCTGGAGCTCTGTGGACACCAATAACCACACCATGGTCAGGGAGAGGCAGAGGCAGCCTGTTCCCAGTTTGGTGGGAGGAGCCACAGGCTGGAGAGGCCCAAGGGCACAGAGCTGAGTTGAAGGAGGAAACCAGCCCCTCTAGACTCTGAAGTCCACATCTACACTACAGGGACAGATGCTACAATAACAGAGTAAGAAACTGAAGTCTGGGGATTGCTGCATACAAGGAGGGTCTGGAGATGTGCTAAAACCTAGGTTCACCTCTGACTCATCCCAGGCGATCCACCAGTCTCTGGGAGCAAAGCCAAGTAAGCTCCATGCCTCTGCTTGTTTCTGTACTCGGAGTATCTTTTCTCCTGGCTAGAAAAACTCCTACTCACCCCTCAAAGACCAAGCCCAATTATTTTCCCTATGGGGTTGCCTTCTGCAGACCTAGCCTAATGCATAAGAACCAATAGGGAGGGCCTTTTGGAGTTGGTGACATGGGAGAGCATAAGCAAGAGAAGAGAGAGGAAAAACATGTTTCTGACAAAGAAAACAACATATAAAACTCAGGGACAGCACCCTTCCTTTAATAAGCTCAAAGGAGGCCTTTCAATGAGGCAGGAAGAGGATTAGAGAGTCCTAAGAGCAAGCCAGGCCAGACTGCATGAAGCTGGCAGGCTACATGAAGGTCTTGAGGCTATATGCTGAGGTACATGGAAAGTGGTGGGTTTTAAGTCGGGGTGACAACAATGGCCCTGCTCTATCATTTGAGTGCTTGCTATCTTTCAGGTTGGCTCTCTCATTAGTACTATTCCTAGTTATTCCTCAATGCAGCCTATGCTCAGATATGAGAGGTAACAGTGGCCTGGACTAGCCAGTGCACAAGAGACAGAGGTGGGGACCGAGGAGTTCCACTAGGCGCAACGGGACACCCCTCCCCCACCCCCTAAATCTGTTCCTTCTCCAGGCTTCCAGACTGTAAGAAGGAACACTGGTCTGCTCTCCTCCCTGAGGCCCCTTCTCTTACAGAAATACCTATGGGGGCAGACCTGGTGTCACTCTCCTGTTCTCAGACAGCTGTGGAGCAGCTACCCTGTGATATCCCGAGATAAGATAAAGACAGCCCCCACCTTTCCAGACTCCCTGCCATCAGGATGACAAAACAAAAAGGTGTGGGGCAACTGGCTGCCTAACATGCAGACCTCTCTGAGAAAGGAGACCTGGGGGCTAGGAGTTGGCCAGACATGGGGACAGAGGAATACGTAGGGAGGCAGGATGTTTCTACTGGGTCACTGGCTCATCCTTTCTCTAGGCTCTCTGCCTGTTTCTGTGCTGGGATGCATAAACCATGGGTCCCCATCCTCCTGGAGCTCACAGAAGCACATCTCCAATTTGGTGACTAAAGCTTGGTGGAAAATTCCATGATAGATGTTCCCAGGGGGGTTAATGAGAAGGTAGATGCAGGCATCCAACCTGCCAGGGATTGGAGAGAAAGGAGGCAGATCAGGAGAGTCCTCCTGAAGCTGTCACTGAGCCAAATCTGAAGGGCAGTATGTCAGCCAAACAAGAGGAAGCTGAGAGGGGACAGCCAGGCACAGGGACAGGACGTGGGGAAGGAAAGGCTACATGTGCTGTCTGAAGTGATGGCAATCCAGACCACTGGAAGCGTTTAGCCTGTGTGGGCTCAACAGGGTGGAGAGACAGGTCCATCCAGCAAGACTAGGGCTCCTCTGTGGCAGGCAGCAACAGAGGAAAACATAATGGAAGTAATTTTAAAGTTTCTATAATCAAATGAGGTCAGACGGCTCTGCTTTTTCTCTAACAAATGTTTTAAAAGGAAAAATGAAAAAAGTCACTAAAGCTCAAATCTGGGGGGAAAAAAAAAAGCAGACTCTATGAGATCCCCTGGAAACAGAACTCCTGGTAGATCCAACTCTTTCAATGAGTCACGTTCAGAAAGCTTTGATTTTCTGGGCCAAGAGCAAACTAGGAGAGAGAGAGTTAACTGAGTGCAACTCCTCCCTTCCTGGGCTGTGAGACAGTCAGGTGCCAGCATTTTCTCCACAAGAGTCTTGTGGGGCAGGCCCGGGGGTCCCCTGACTACCCCTCAACCCCTTATCCTGCCTGTTGGATCAGGGCCCTCACCTGATACAGGCTCCAGTCAATATTCAGAGGGTGAGTCAGGAAATCGGGGATGCTCAAGGGGGCATCGACGTAGTCCTAGGGACAGAATGACACCTGTGAGACATGGACTGGCTCCCCAAGAGGCTGTGATAACAGAAAGGTCATGGCCCTAAAGCTGTGGCTAACACAGGAAGGATGTTCCTCCACAGTGCTGGCCTTCTCCTGGCCAGAAGCGTACGCTATTCTGGAACTGACAGTTTAAAAATCAGAGTGATCAGATCTCTGCAGCTGAGCGGAATGCTTCTGTCAGACATTTATAAAAGTTGGCTGCTGAAATAAGCAAGATTAATCTATATTCAATCTCCATCAAGTTACCTGGGCCTGCTGCTTCTGACTGGAGAAAAAACAGAACCCTGCTCTCTGCCCTTACACAGAGAGTGGAGGAGAGAGGGACTTTTCTATATTATCCTGACCAAGAAAGAAAGACATTAAGAGGAAAGAGGAAACCACAGATGAGAATGTAACATGCATATACAAAGAGAAGATGAGATATAATGAGACTCATTTAGGGAAGAAAAGAGAAAGGAGAAAGGTAGTTATTGCCCCCCAAAAGCTAACTAGCTATTCTCAGTCTTCCTTTACAAAGAAACATAAGACCCAAGTTGAACAACGTTGTTCATACCTGCTTCCAGTTAAATATGAGCCCTTCGGCCATGTAATCCCGATCCTTATATTCCTTGAAAAATTCACAGCCTGGAAAAGAAGGGCAGAGTCACAACACCTCCTGTCACAGCACAGAGTCTTCTGAGACATTGCTAGCCAAACCATGGCCCTGACTGCTGAGAGACTGAGGGGTCAGCAGCTCACACAACTCTTCGTGCTGGTGGCTCTGGTGAGGTCAAAGCTGCTGGCAGTGAAAGCAGGAGTGGGCAGGCAAGAGCCAGGAGCAGGTCCCGGTGTCCTTCCACAACACACCACCTGCCCTCATACTTCTTTGGAACACTCTCTGCATCTGTGTTCAAGGGCATGGTTGCTCTCCCTCACTGAAGGTCCCTCTGTCCTACAAGTGTCTGCAGTGCCAACCCCAGCAGACAAAAGCCTGGCTCACAATGGGAGCCTCAGAGACATATGTCAGCAACCACACAGTCTTCTTCATCTCTACAATGGGGACAACTTACAAACCTCACAGGTTTTAGTGAGGTATGTCCTGATATACTGGAGAGGTTGTGGACAGTGGACAGTGCCTGAAACCTAATAGGCAGAGACACTTCTACCTCCATTTAAGTAGGCAGAGGTACTTTCTGCATAATGTGCTAGAAAAATCCTGAGAAACTCCACAAGGGCGAGGCTCCAGAATAGAGGGGAACTTTGGTGAGAATGGGGCTTTGGCAGAATCCCAACTTTAAAATCTCAGCTTTTCACCCAGCCCTGTAACTATGAATAGCTGGAATAATATCTTCCAAGACTTGGTTTCCATATTTGTAAAACAATCAAGGAAGAAAAACAACAATACATATAAAACAGTGAGCATTGGCCTGGTACAAATGGCATTTCCACGGCAGCACACCACTGTCACCATGTTGCCACTGTGGAGCCCACAGAGCCAGCCCAGCAGTGTAGTCAGATGCATAGCCAGAGATGAGGTTTACCCAGCTTCGGCTTGCCCTTGCACAAGAGGCAGCTAGGCCACCAGCTGGCTGCTGCCTATGCAAAGGCATAGGGAGGGAGAAGGCACTGGGGAGCAGCCTTGCAATTACTCTCAGTTCCTCAACTAGGACCCACATGGACTTCAGGGGATACATGGCTTTGGCAACACTGCCAAGTCTGGTGAGGTCTCAGAAGGCAACTGAGAAATTGTCTCAATTCTATAGAAGTGGCCACAGACCAAAGCAATTCATGAGGACCTCTACAGCAACTCTTAGGCCGAGTTCCTGTGCCTCAGGGAAAACGGAAGGGTCCCCATGGAGAGAAAGGTCTGGGGACCCACCCGTGTATTCAGCACCGCATTCATTCTACACACACTGCTTCACTTTAATCCCCCAGGACTCATGCTGTCTGAAGAGTCAAGAAATAATTTTCAGCAGTAACACTTCAGCTATTCTGTGGTGCCTCACCCGGACAAAGAAGAATTATAAATACCAGATAAAGCTTATGAGCCCAGGCTGAGAAGAGTTACCAATTATCTCTCAGGGCCCAGTGAAGTGCTCTGTTTTTCCCAAACTCTGGCTGCTCAAATCAACACTGCAGGCCCTAGGCTGAGCTCAGAAGAGCCCATGATGCAGAAGCAGCTTCTGAGAAAACAGACAGAATTAAAATAGACTTGGTACTTAGGGCAGTGCTTGATGTTTATTACCAGAGCAGCTTCTGAATGCACCAGCAGGCCAGAGGGAAGGGACGAAGAGCAGGGTGACAACAGCAACTTGCTCAGGAGGAAATGAATTAAACTTGGGCAGTAAGGTTTGGCCCCATCTATTTTGGTGTCTAGAAGGAAGTACACTCTCAACACTTCTCATTTCCAAGGGCAAGTCTTAGTCTAGATAAGTTACACAAAGCCAGAACTGATACTATTGCAATTACTGTCTGGGCTTTGTCATTACAGGCCCAACTGAGACCCCTTAAATGGCATCAAAGTCCATTTCATGACTTGGTTTGAAAATTAACATTTTGTTTTGTTTTCTTTCTTTTTTCTTTTTTTGGCAGTGCTGGGGATAGAACCCAGGACCTCCCACATGCTAGGCATGTGCTCTACCAGTGAGCAACATCCCAAGGTCCTCTTCTTTTTTTTAGTTTTGGTTTGAAATGGGATTTTGCTCTTAAGCCCAGGGCCTTACAACAGCTGGGCAAGTGCTCTACCATTGAGCTACAACCCTAGCCCCATAAGGATTATGAAACAAACATGTTCCTGTTTTATTTATTTTATTTTATTTTTTTATTTTTTTAAAGAAAGAGTGAGAGAGAATGAGAGAGAGGGAGAGAGAGAGAATTTTAATATTTATTTTTTTAGTATTTGGCGGACACAACATCTTTGTCTGTATGTGGTGCTGACGATCGAACCCAGGCCGCACGCATGCCAGGCGAGCACGCTACCACTTGAGCCACATCCCCAGCCCTGTTCCTGGTTTTATTATCACAATGAACACCTTTAGCCCCAAATCAATGGGATTATGGCCTAATAATGAATGATTAAGAAAATAACTGGGCTAGGAGTGCTGGCATACACCTGTAATTCCCAGTGACTCAGGAAGCTGAGGCAGGAGAACTGCAAGCTTGAGGCCAGGCTGGGCAACTTAGCAAGACCCTGTCTCATCAAAGTAAAAAATAAAAAGGATTGGAAATGTGACGCAGTGGTAGAGCAACCCTGGGTTCAATCCCTAGTACTGTCAAAAAAGAAAATAAATAAATAAGTGGCTGCTTTCTGAACTGCATCTTTCTGAACAGTCATGCCTGTTTTCCTCCACTATGTCTTCTGCTATGATGTTCTGCCTCACTTCAGACCCAGAGCAAAGGAGCTGCCTGACCACAGACTGAACCTCTAAAACCATCAGCCCAAAATCAACTTTACACCTCTAAATAAAATAATAACAATAACAACATCAAAAAAAAAATACCTGGGTCAAAAGTTGTTAACATTTGGGGCATTTTGTAACAAGTTGCCAAACTATAGCAGAAATAGTACTGCACTATTTTTCTGTATTTATACCTCTAGCAGAACTATTTTTCCTAACCAAATCCTACATGGAACTAAAATAAAAATTAAAAAGCATGCCTGGATCCTCAAGCAGCACAACCCTTTTGCTCACAGAGGATAGATCAGGCTTGGCATTCACCAGGCTTTCCTGGGAGCCAAGTATGAAAACCTGAGGGCCTGGTGCACACACTCACCTTCTGCCAGTGTGGCTCTGACACCACTAAGCCCACTTCATCACCATCTCAATCTACATTAGGCCAAAGTCACTTTTAGGGAAGAGAAGGTTTCTGGAGACTTTCTTCCCATTTTACTGTTATTTGCTGAGCACCTGTTAAGACAGGACAGGCACTTTACTCTGAAATAAGTGCCATTATCCTCATGCTAATGAAGGATGAAACTGAAACTCAGAGATGTTCAGGGCCTTATTCAAGGACACAAGTGCCAGGCCAGCCATCATGCCCAGCCTTTCATGGTACCAAATACTAAACTGGCACATAAAAGTTATGAGAGACCTAGGTTGAGCCACTTTAAGGGTGCCAGGCCACCAGGGGGTGATTCTGAATACCACCAACTTGCAATAGATGAGGATGCTCTCTCCTACAAGGCACTACATGAACCTGTAGTTCTTAATGAGGCTGTCGCCAGCCTGCCCTTGCTGTGGCTCCAAGATTGAAGAGATGAGGTATAAGCCAAGATTGAAGCCAGTGCTGAGAAACAGGACAGAGGTTCCAAGGAAGAAGCACACTTTGCTGTGGGTTCACTTGTGCACTAATGTTCTGGCTCCTTGGCCCCCCTTGCTGAACAGGCATGACTGTTCAGAAAGCTGCAGTGATCCAATTTGGCTTTTGTCTCCAATACAGAGAATGCAGCCCTGGCCACAGGGAGGCATGCACTCTTCAACAAAGCACATGCAGCTTTGTTGACACCAGAATGCTTTGCAGGATGAGGAGGCCACTGTACCGTCACTGGGGACACAGAGCAATTATGTGTTCCTGCACCACCAGAACAGCTTTGCCTGAGTCACGTGAACATTTGCTGATGGTACTAGTAATGTTACATGTGCTTCAATAGCTAATTTTATGTGCACAGAGCACTTGGACATGCATAATTTAATCTTCCCAACAACCCCTGAGCTAAACCTTTCCAAGTTTCAACTATCACTTGAGGCTCAGAAAGGTAAAGTAATTTGCTCAAGGTTGTGGCTACAGAGCACCACTGCCAGGACTCGAGTCCTGGACCCCATGGGGAAAGTTCCTTCCAGGACACCATCACACTGTAAGTGTGAGTACATGTAACTGGGTGCCAAATGTCCACAGTGGCTAACACAAGTTCCCCTGGAAAGCTCCCAGGGTACCAATGTATGTAAGAATAGAAGGCTTGCTTCTGGCTTCTGAGGGTCCCGAGGCCTTGGAAGCTTGTCCCTTGACAAGAAAAGGGCTCCCTACCTGGATACGGTATGGAGAGGAGAGTGAAGTCGGCATAGCGCTGGGCTTTGTCCACCTTCTCGGAGGAGGTTACACTAAAAGACAAGGACACAATGTGTTATGGTCACAACACACAGACACACACCTTTCCTCAAATGAATATTTAACAACCTAAAATGAAACTTGTGCTAAAAAACAATTCTTCAGAGTTAAGAATCATTCCCCTCAGCAGTGCTTACTTTGAAAAATGAAAATGCCTTACTTCCCTGCCCTGACTCTAACATCTCAGTGAGAGCTCCCTCTCCTTCCAACACTGCAGCAAACTTCAATCACAACCAGACCACCTTCCACACATGCCCCATGAACATGAGTGGTAGGGCAGAGGGAGACGAGAGTCAAATAAGGTTGCCATCCCAAAAGGATCCCTTGAGGAAACCCTCTGCTTATTGCCTTCTCTAACTTTCACTAAGGCCATTTCTAAACAGAGTGAACAATGGCACCTGAAAAATCACTGGGGACCATCTGACAAAGGGTGGAGGCGGATAGGGCAATGTGTCCATAGGAAGCTGAACTCAAACTTGAGCATCAGTGTCCCTTATTTTCTAAGACCTTTTAGGAGAATTAAAAGATATTTGGAAAAAAAAAAAGTTAAACAATTTTTTTTTAAAGAGAGAGAGAGAGAGAGAGAGAGAATTTTTAAATATTTTTTAGTTTTCGATGGACACAACATCTTAATTTTTATGTGGTGCTGAGGATTGAACCCAGCACCCTGCGTATGCCAGGCGAGCGTACTACCACACCCCCAGCCCAACAAATTTTTTGAGAAAACTCCATAAATTTCATTATCTTAACCCAAGTTCCATTTTTTTTCATCTTTATTTTATTAATTTATTTTTGTATGTGGTGCTGAGGATCGAACCCAGTGCCTCATGCATATAAGGCAAGTGCTCAACCACTGAGCTATAGCCCCAGCCCAAGGTTCCATTTTAAATGTTTTGCCTCTGTATATAAAAATTTGGTCTATATGTATATTTTACTTTTTTAGTGCTGGGCATTGAACCCAGGAGCACTTTACCACTGAGCCACATCCCTAGCCCTTTTTATTTTAAGACAGGGTCTCACTAAATTCTGAGGGCGTCACTAAATTGCTGAGGCTGGCTTTGAACTTGCAATCCTCCTGCTTCAGCCTCTTGAGTTGCTGGGATTATAGGTGTGTACCACCATACCTGACTCACATGGGTATTTTAATGTAAAAGTAGTCAATGAAGCAAATATTTGGTACACACTAAATTTTGGGGTCCATTTTAAAAGAGATTCTAATATATCAAGGATGGCACATACTTTAGAGCCAAAGGGGAAAAATAAAAATAAAAGGGTGTCTAATGGAGGCAGTAAGTACAGGTTATAGATTCATGACTCACTTAGTCAATGGCTCCCACAGTCAAAACTAAATAACCTTGAGCAAGTTACCTAGTCTCTGTGCTTCTGTTTCTTTCTTGTCCATACAAAAGAGAGACATGGGTGCCTGCCTCACAGAGCTGTTTGAAGACAGAGTGAGAGGTTGCAGAGTGATCTAGACATGAGGGCAGCAGACAACACCTACTACATACTACAGCCAGCCCTGTAAGCTGTGAATACATCACTTCTACCCACTTTGAGGTAGGTGCTCATACTTACTTCATGCCAAATTTCACCTTCTTGTTCTCCACCATTAGATCACAGATGTACTTGACTGACAAGTACCGAAGTAACCTGATGTCATAGCCTCTGACCTTATCAAAAAGATGCATGTCCCCACTTCTGAAATAAAGAGCCAGAGGGAGAAGTTACAAAGCATATTCACTCAGAGTTGTTCAGTGATGGGGAGTTCATTCATGAAAGTATGGGTGTCATTGGCAAGAACTTGAGTTACTCTTCTCCAGAGGCCAAGGGGAGGGTGCAGGGAAGGTGACTTTTTAAGAGATTACCCCCACCTCTGGGACACATTTCAAAGGGGAGCAATTTTCAGCCAGAACAGGAAAGGGCTTTCTGGCACTGCTTGACATTAAACCAGGAGACTCAAGATAATCTCAGATCTAAAGAAAAATGAGCTGGTGGTTGATAGAGTCTTTGAGCTTCCATTAGAGTTGATCTTCCTCTACCCCCTCCCTTTCCCCCATTTAGGACCATTTTTAGCCACATGCCTCGCTCATAATATAACAGATTGAAATTCTTGGAGAGAGAGACTTTGTAGAGCTATTTTATCGAGTGATTGTGAAATACTAGCAAGTAAATTCTCTGTACTTAGCAAGCCTATGAAGCAAGCAGAAAGATAACATTTTTCTAATCCCCGGGCTACCTTCTGATCAGCCATGCAGATACAGACAGAAGTATAAAAAGTAAACAGTCCCGTCATCACATTTAGTTTTTAATGTCCACTGCTTTGTGGCCCTAGCAGTCTCTTTAACAACAGTGCACACTGCCAATGACCTGGCTGAGGCAGAGGTCACCTGATCTTGAGTGGGGAGAGCCAAACATTCTTGTGCACAAGCCAAAGCCACTGCTTTCAGAGCTACTGGGCAAAACTAGCGCAAAGCAAGATGACTTTTCCTGCACCAATCCATGATTTTTTGGCAGCTGACCTTACTATAGTGTTCACTTGCATTCCAGAGACGCTTCACACAAGTTACAGACTTGCCACGTGGTGCCAACCATGCAAAGGTGATTTTCTAAAATATCTTATACTGCTATTAAAAAAAAAAAATTGAGAGCTGTGGACATAGCTCAGTTGGTAGAGTGCTTGCCTCGCGTGCACAAGGCTCTGGGTAGCACCACAAATAAATAAATAAATAGGTAGGTAGATAGATAAATAGATAAAAATTTGAAAGGGGACAGGAAGAGTGTGAACCAACACACTACCTCAAAACACTGATTTGTATCAAGTTCTTTTCAAGGCAACAATCATGCAGTTGTGGGACTTCTAGTCACCGCATGTATCTTCCAGATTGGGATACAAGGATTCTGTGGGAAGTGTTGCCCCCTCCCTCTACTATGTGACACCTGACAGGTTGGGAGCTGGCACCCTAACTACACAATGGAATCTCTATGGGGCTTTAAAACACAGGGTAGCTGGACATAGTGGCTCACACCTTAATCCCAGCAACTCAGGAGGCTGAAGCAGGAGAATCACAAGTTGGAGGCCAGCCTCAGCAATTAGTGAGGCCCTATGCAACTTAGTGAGACCCTGTCTTGAAATAAAAATTAAAAAGGCTAGGTATGCGGCACAGTGGTAAAGCGTCCCTGGGTTCAATGCTAGTAAAAACAACAACAAATACAGATGTCTGGGGCCTATCTCAGACCTGCAGTTCCAGGAACCCCAGGGGTGTGACCTTCTGTCTGAGATCCTGATGTTCCTTTTTTCCAGCTGTAGACTGATCAGGCATTCAGTAGTCAGCTTTGGGATGAAACTATTGAATAGACTTCAACAGCACTATTTCAAGGCATGGACTTGTTAGAGGAGAGGAAAGAGCAATTCACTCACAGGGACCAAGGATGATGACACACTGTCAGTATAAGCATGGCTGCCACTGGTGAGACACCCCATCCCCAACCAAGTCTCTACCCACTACTATATAGCACTGACCGAAGAGCACAATCCTCTTCTGTGACGTCCTCCACATCTGCCCAGGCATCATCTGCACCCCCTGCCAGAGAAAGCAGTCTGTCAGCACAGAAACCATGCAAAGGTTTCCTGACCAGCCTCCTTCCTGCAGTGCCAAGCCTGGATGAACCACCTGTCTCTACCCCATGGACAGTCCTCACGTCTCTCTCCCAGCACATGTGCCCATGAGTCTCACAGTGTGCTTTACCTCTGAAGAGCATTCCTGCTGTCTCCTGGTCCCTGAAGAAAAGAATGCCCTGGTTTCCACCCAGCTCACTTACACCTCCTTAGACCACTGTGACCATGGCGGCCAGACTCTAGGACTAGATTCTCATTCTTAGTCCCAGAGGAAGCTGCTTAAAACTCACCTGAGAAAAAATAGTTGTAGCCAGAGCGTCCATAGAGCTCCCCCCATCCAGCCAGCGTGGCTGACCTGCAAATGTGCTGGGAGACAAAACAACATGTTCAGAGTCAGCTGGTTTTCTGAAGTATAATCAACTGAAGGAAGGCCTGAGCTCTGGATTCTTCTAGGTGAGCAAAATGGGTCAAAGTGTATTCCCCAAAGTTTTTATCAGCATCAAGGCTACCACAGCCAGTCTCAAGGATGCCTGGAACTTAATACACAGTCTTATTTAGAGGTTCCCCCTCAAATCTGAAGCACCAAAATGTTACCAACAGTAATGGACATTTGGTGGCTGGTCTGTGTATACCTGAGCACTTGCTAAGCAAGCACTCTACCACTGAATCACATTCCCTAGCCCATAGTATTCTATAATTTTCCAGAGGCCTACTTTTACCTCTCCAGATTTACTGGGTATAGTACACAAAGTACTGAAAGATTCATGCATTTTCTCACTGAACTTTTACAACCAGCCCATGAGGAAGGTATGACTGGTAGGTGGCACTACTATTACTTCACTGATGAGGAAAAGAGAAATAGGCGCAGGAGGCTAAGGAATGAACAAGGTCATAAAATAAAGGGTAAGTTGCTCCTTGATCCAAAACCAACTACCTCCAAAGTCTGTGTGCTTATTACTTGGAACTTTTTAGAATGAAGGAACACAATGCAGGGAGGATATTTAAGGAACAAATATTTGGTGGCTTTTTGGCTTGTTTTATGGAGCTCTGGAGGGAACCAAGGGACTCATGCACACTCTATGAGCACTCTGCCACTCAGCTATACTTTTTTGCAACTTTTAAAAGAAGAAATTATTGCTGGGTCCAGTGGCATGTGCCTGTAATCACAGTGACTGAGGCTCAGGCAGGAGGATTGCAAATTAAAGGCCTATGAGGTACTGTCTCAAAATAAAGGGATGTAGCTTAGTGGTAGAGGACCCCTGGGTTCAACCCCCAGTAGCACAAAAAAGGAAAAAAAAAAGCGGGGGGGATTATGGTCCTATTATTGTGCTGAGATATTATTTTGCTTTTTTCCTTATCACTGAAGGAATCATTTTAAGAGTTAGAGAATTTCAGAAACCAGGGAACCATGTGTACTTCAGTATTTAAATGTAAGTCCACTCCTTCAAATAAATTGTATCTGATAAGATCCAGTAGAGTTGGGGAGAATGGGAGGAGGTCCAAGAGATGAGGAATCTTCAGGTTGGCAAAAGTCTGGGAGAACACAGCCCCAGGATGCTAGAGAGTGGAGAAGCTGTGAGAAAAGAGCAGAAGTCACACAATCTGGAGATGCAAAGTGGGCTAGGGAATGTGGTTCAATGGTAGAATGCTTGCCTAGCATGTAAGTAAGGGCCTGGGTTTGACTCACAGCACTGGGCAAAAAACTAATGAACAACCACAACAAAAACGGAGGAGACAGACGGGTGTGGTGGCACACGCCTGTAATCCCAGTGGCTTGGAAGGCTGAGGCAGGAGGATCACGACTTCAAAGCCAACCCCAGCAAAGGCAAGGCACTAAGGAACTCAGGGATACAAAATGGTGCTGGGGATGTGGCTCAGTGGTTGAATGCCCCTGCGTTTAATGCCCATTCCCCCACCACCACCACCAAAAAACACAGATATCTACAAATGGCCAAAATACTATCTAAAGGCTTCTTCTTCTCTTCCTATAAGATAAGGGGAGGAAAGAGTTTGCTGCTACAGAAAAAAGATGTGCATGGGAACCACTATCATCTTCTGATCTCCCTGGGGATGGGAGCAGGCAATAGAAAGCAGCCTGCATCCAACCTGGGAGGCTGGGTGCTTTGACCTATTTATATCTCTTCCTTTCCCACTACTCCAGCTCCAAAGACTATCTTGGTTCATCTGGCTCCCCTCATCACAGCCTGGGACCACTACTGCTTTATCCAGAGCAGCATCTTCTCACTGAGCATGCACTTACCTGTCAATCCTTCCTCATACGGAGGTTGGCCTGGAAGCCTATGGAGAAGATCTAGGGCTGGACGGAAGTGAGGGGCCTCACCCTTACCTAACTTTTTCTGGATCTAAAACCTCTTTAAAAATCTGATGAAAACTGCTGGGTAGAGAGACACATGCCTATAATCCTAGTGATTCAAGAGGCTGAGGAAGGAGGACTGCAAGCTCAAGGCCAGCCAGGGCAACTTAGCAAAACCCTGCCTCAAAATAAAAAGGACTGGGGATGTGGCAGTGGTAAAACAGCCCTAGGTTTAATCCTTAATAAAACAAAAACAAAAACAGAAAACTGATAAAAATTATCAATTATCTCCAAAACAAAACAAAACAAAACAACAACAACAAAAAAAAAAAAACACATACATACCACAGTTTACCTACATTTCCAGAGCTTTGTCCATCAAGGAACCCAGCCCAGCTCTTGGTTAAGATGGGCCAAGTAGGGTCTGGGGCTGTAGCTCAATGGCAGAGTGCTTGCCTAGCATGCAGGAGGCACTGGGTTCGATCCTCAGCACCACATAAAAATAAACAAATAAAATAAGGCATTCTGTCCATCTATAACTACAAAAAAAAATTTTAAAAAAATCAGCCAAGTAATTTGGAGAAGCAAGGTGGAGAACTTCAGAAGAGAGGGCCAATTCCCAGGTAGAGAACCCCCAAGACTCCCATGGAGGAGATTTCTGATCCCTATGAGTAGGGTGACAGGAGGGGTGCAGCCATCCATCTGGCACAGGTCATACTCACCCTCTACCCTCATCTCAACTGCTGGGATCTGCCTCACTTTCCTTTGAATTTAACTGTTAAATCTTTTCAGAGCAGTTACAAATCATCTCTTTGGTTGTTGAGCATTCAGACCTTCTTCTTGCTTCCCATTCTTCTCCCAAACCCCTTCTGTTGTCCTTGTCTTTTTGGATAGCCATTCAGCCAGACCTGGCCTATCAGGACACACTCACAGTCAGATAGAGAAGAAAAAGTGAGTTGGCTAAGTTCCTGAGTGAGTACCAAACTCTTCAGAAAGGCCTCAAGTGGCAGAAGGTCTACTCTACCATGGTAGAGTCTAACTCGAAATGCCTGCTCCAAAGCCTAATGACTCTAAGTCATGATCCATCATTTCTGCACCTTTACAAGACACACTACGAATGCTCTTCAGTTACCTAATTAGAAATAGAAATGGCCTCCAATTCTACATGTAGAATAGCACTCAAGAATCTGTTAATCTAATAAATAACTTTGGCAAACAAAATAAGTGACTGGGCTGGGGCTGTAGCTCAGTAGTAAAGCATGTGCTTAACATGCGTGAGGTCTTGAGTTCAGTCCCCAGCACCACCAAAAAAAAAAAAAAAAAAAAAACCCAGCAAAAAATAAAAGTGACTGACCTGTGTCCTACCTCTTAAGGGAGAAAACAAAAGAAAAGATGAAGTCAGGTACAGTGACACACACCTGTAATCCCAGTGGCTCAGGAGGCTGAAGCAGAAGAATCAAGTCCAAAGCCAGCCTAAGCAAAAGCAAGATGCTAAGCAACTCAGTGAGACCCTGTCTCTAAATAAGATACAAAATAGGGCTGGGGATGCAGCTCAGTAGCCCAGTGCTCCTGAGTTCAATCCCCAGTACAAAA
This sequence comes from Callospermophilus lateralis, assembly GCF_048772815.1. NCBI lineage: Eukaryota > Metazoa > Chordata > Mammalia > Rodentia > Sciuridae > Callospermophilus > Callospermophilus lateralis. The sequence continues at coordinate 6,732,318 of NC_135324.1, forward strand.
AAAAGAAAAAAGAAAGATAGAATTGTCCTAGTTTTTTTTTAAGGGGATTAAACATAGGGGTTCCCTACCACTGAGCTACATCCCCAGCCCCCCAAAATTTTCTTTTCTTTTTCTTTTTTTGGTACCAGGGATTCTACACAGGGACAATTAAGCATTGAGCCATATTACCATCTTTTTTAAATTTTGATACAGTGTCTCCCTAAATTGCTTAGGAGCTAGCTAAGTTCCTGAGGCTGGCTTTGAACTTGTGATTCTCCTGCCTCAGCCTCCTAAGTCACTGGGATTATAGGCCTGTGCCACTGTGCCCAGCCATAAAGTTCATTTTAACCAATCAAATAAACAAAAAACTCTTTTTACATTGCTTTCACACTAATTTAATTTGAATGAAATGAAATAAAATCAAACATTTACTTCCTCAGTCACAGTAGCACACTGAACCGAGTTCTGAAGGAAGCAGGGAGCAAGTATTTTATACCTCTCTCCCTTCCCTACACTGGGAAAAGAAGGTGCTCCAAAAGTAATGTTGATCATTATACTGCCACCCTTGAAACGAGTTACAAGTGCCTGCTGTGAGCCATTCATCTGAGAAGCAGGTCCCCAGCTCATAACAGCAGCCCTATGCTCCTGTCCTTTTTAATTTCCCTCCAAATGCCTTTCCTACTTTGTCAGCCCCAAGGACCATTTTGTTCATCTGTCTCTCCAGAGCCTAATTGAAGGACCACTACTATTTGATTCAGAGCCACATATTCTTGCCAAGCATGCACTTACATGCCAGACAGTCTGCCAGTGGATAGCAGGGAGACAGGTGCCAGTGGATAGCAGGGAGACAAGGCCTCTGCCCAATGGAATTATAACATGGCAACATAGATGTTGCACCACATAATCAAAACAAAAATACATGTACACAGGTGTTAGGCACTGACTTGGTGGGAGCTAAGAAGAAGGAAAGTGAAGAGAAAAATAGCATCACACTGCTGGGATGTGAAAGTGCAAAGGGAGAAGAAAGCAGAACTAACCACAAAGCCCTTGTGAACATCTAGGATGCCAAAAGCTCCTCAGGCTTATCCTGCACTGCAAACTCCCTGGTAGAAATTCATTGCCATCTCTGTGATCTATTAGCCTAGGGCCCTTTCCTCACAGCCCACCTGAAATCTAGGGGCTATCCATCTGCCACACAACTCCCCTTCTAGGGCAAATCTCAAGAATCTGGAACTATTTAGCATGGCATTTCCCAAATGCATTCAGCAAAGTTCCTGTCACATGATCCACAGAACAAAGAGGAATTCCAGAATAGACAGAGCCAGAGCCACATGGGTATCTTCACTGAGGGACTTCTTAGAGTCTAAACTCTGTCACTATATGTATACCAATGCATTTTTAAAAATTTATTCATTCATCCATTTAGTGATACTGGGAATCAAACCCAGAGCCTTGTGCATGCTAGGCAAGTACACTACTGCCAAGTCACATCCCCAGTCCACCAACGAATTTTATAAATCTGGACGTCAGAGATTAAGCCAGCTCTACCATATAGTATTTCTCCTTATTTGATGAAATGCTTTTCATAAGTCTATCCTTATACTGCTGTTCTGTGGAGCAAACACTGGTTCAAGTATTCCTATTTCTAGTGACAAGCACTGTGATCCACAGAGCAATGATGTGTAAACTGGAGACCCCATAACTTCTAAACACAAAAACTTTCTAAAGTGGTAACAAACAGCTATATGAAGATCAATTTCTGAGACCTAGTGTCCACATATACTTTTGCCCTAAAAAGACTTCAACAGAAACTTCTTTTCTACCTCCCTTTCTCACCTGCCCTTTTGCTACACAAAAAAAGGTACACCAGGACTAGGCCAACACACACTCTCCTCCCCACTGCTTAAGTCAATCAGGCTGGGTAACTACAGCTGCAGGCTGTGCACTACTGGAGAGAGTGTGGCACTCAGAGATTTGCTGCATAGGCTGCACTCCTGTTTCCCTCCCTCTTCAAGGCTCTCTGCACTGGCAGCATTTGGCCTCACTCATTCAATCCCTTCCATTCTCTGTTTGGAGAAGAGAATACTCTCTTTTCTAGTAATGAATGCCTTCTGGGGCTGGGGATGTGGCTCAAGTGGTAGCGCGCTCGCCTCACATGCGTGCGGCCCGGGTTCGATTCTCAGCACCACATACAAAGATGTTGTGTCCGCCAATAACTAAAAAATAAATATTAAAAAAAAATTCTCTCTCTCTCTCTCTCTCTCTCTTAAAAAAAAAAAAGTGTTGTGTAAAGATTCCTTGGGAATAAACAGGGATTAAAAAAAAAAAAAAATGAATGCTTTCTGTTTATCTCTCCTTTGCACCTCCATGCTTTCTCCAATGCTGTATTACCTGCTTGGGACACCCTCCTACCCCTTTTAGTTAGTAAGCATCCTGCTTGTCCTCCAACAATCTCAAGCCACACGACTCTCTAGAGGCCACTGGTCAATCTGTAAGTCCACATCACATAACTCTCTTTGTTGAGTTTCCCTTACACCACACCAAATGACCTTCATCTGCACTATGGTATTGAAGATAGGTTCAAATACCAGCTCTTGTGCTATATAAAATAAACTTGGGGAAGTTACTTAACCACTCTAAGCCGTTGTTTCATTTGGATGTTCCCTGCACACACCTGTAATCCCAGCATCTCAGGAGGATGAGGAGGAAGGCTATAAGTACAAGGCTAGCCTCAGCAACTTAATGAGACCCTTTTTCAAAATTTAAAATAATAATAATAATAATAATAAAAAGTGCTGGGAATGTGACTCAGTGGTTAATCACCCCTGGATTTAATCCCCAGTAGCAAAAATGAGACCACATTAGGAAGCCAATTTAATTGTAGCCATTAGAACATAAGCTCCAGGGGGCTGGGGATGTGGCTCAAGCGGTAGCGCGCTTGCCTGGCATGTGTGCAGCCCAGGTTCGATCCTCAGCACCACATACAAACAACAATGTTGTGTCTGCCGAAAAACTTAAAAAATAAATATTAAAAAATTCTCTCTATCTCTCTCTTAAAAAAAAAAAAGATTAAAAAAAATAAAGGTACATTAACAACTAAAAATTTTAAGAAAAAAAAAAAAAAAAAGAACATAAGCTCCATGAGAGTAAGGATTTTGTCTGCTTTACAAGCTGACACATCTCAAGGCCTGAAACTGGCTGGTGCTATGTACAATTTGTTAACTGCATGACTGAAGGAATGAAAAATCCATGAAGTCTGATCTCATTTGATTTAATCTACTCTATAACCTTTAATGCTGGTATAATTATTATCGTCCTTTCCTAGTAAAGTAAACTGAGGCCCTGCACAAGCAATAAGACCAGAGTCACAATCTAATCTTTTAAGGAGAAGGGTGAGATGAAGGTTCATGGTCTACATGGCTATAAAACATTCCAACTTTCTTTAATTGTCCAAACAGCTAAAAGGGCAGAACACAAGGTGGGGCTGTAAAGATTCCTACCCTAGCTGAAATCATCCTTGAATCAGAAGTGATCTGTTTCTCTGGCCTGCTTCTGACAGCACCAGATACAATAACCACCCCACCCTTGGCTGGCAGAGAACAAAAAGACACTTCATTTTGTATGAAACCAGTTACTCCAGAAGAGGGTCTCAGAGCATGGGGCTGTGGGATGGGCCTTACCTTGCCTTTGAACAAGATTACTGGGCAGACGAACCGTCCTCTGCACCTGGCCATCTTGCTGCGGTTGATGAGGTCTTGCAGCTTGCTCACTTGCACGGTGCTCTGAAACCTAACACAAAGGCAAGAGGCAGGTCAGACTAACTTCCACATGGGCACTTTGCCACGGGCAAAAAGTCTATATACATGTATAAGAATACTCACTGGAGAGCTAATAAATGCTATTAATTCTTAAATTTTATTTTATTTTTTTAAAATACTTTTTTTTAAGAGAGAGAGAGAGAGAATTTTAATATTTATTTTTTAGTTTTCAGCGGACACAACGTCTTTGTTTGTATGTGGTGCTGAGGATTGAACCCGGGCCGCATGCATGCCAGGCGAGCATGCTACCGCTTGAGCCACATCCCCAGCCTAATTCTTAAATTTTAGATCATTGATATATTAAGTTTTTTAGGGTGAGAGAAAAAGTGCTAACTGTGGGTATTAAAGTTATCCTGATTTCAGAACCTTGATGATTTAAAAAAAAAAAAAAAAGAACCAAAGACATAATATGTAAAAGACAGAAATATACATAGGAAATTGACAGATGACTATGTCTAAAGTGTCTACTACCTCACTTCCAGAGTAAGACCTAGTACCTATAGACTCTGGAAACCACAAGGCCATACTACTTCACTTCCAGGGTAAGACTTGGTACCTATAGACTCTGGAAACCACAAGGCCATAATTGTGATCTTTTAGGGAGCAAGATGAGATTACAGTTCATGTGCCAGCCAGTTTCACTGCAACCATCTTTAAGTGTCCAAAGAGTCAAAAGGGTATAAAATGCTGGGCAAAGAAAGCAAAAGAAAAGCTACCTATGGCACAATAGATGTAATACACCAGGTTCTGTAAGGGAGCTCCTAGAATGTGAAAGATTCAGGTTTAGAAATGAGCTCCAGCAAGTCACACTCACACAAAATCACATTTCCCTAAAATAAGGGTCTATCCTCAGTACCATCAGGTAACAGAGGTCCTAGACCAGTTAGTCAGAATTTCTGGCAGTGACAGAGATAAGAGGCAGAAAAGTTAGAGCGGGAAGCTTTGCCAGCTACCCAAGTACACACATAGAAGGGAAGAAAGGAGCTCATATTCCCTCCTTAAAAGAGCTGAGCTTAGTCATGTGTGGTGGCACATACTCTAATCCTAGCAACCTGAGGGGCTGAGGCTGGAGTATCTCAAATTAGAGGCCAGCCTGGGCAACTTAGCCAGACACTGTCTCTAAATATTTATTTATGTATTTATTTACTTATTTATTTGTTGTAGTTGGCATAGTACCCTTATTTATTTACTTTTAGGTAGTGCTGAGGATCAAATGCAGGGCCACACATGCTAGGCGAGCGCTCTACTGCTGAGCCACAATTCCAACCCCAGACACTGTCTCTAAATAAAACAAAAAGGACTAGGAATATGGCTCAGATGTAGAATGCCCTTGGGTTCAATCCCCAGTAGTGCAGGAAAAAAAAATAATGCTTTTCAGACCAAGCCCTACAAGGGTTTAATTCCTTTCACATCTCAATCCTTCTAGGGATTCTTGTCATTGTATGGCTCCTCATGGACACATGTACCCAGATAACTGTTTGAGGAGAATTTAGTCAGCAACTCCCATATCTGTGGTTCCTTAATTACATGAATCTGGATGCTGTTGAAGTTAATAAAAATAGTTTTAAAAACATTGCTGATTGGGCTGGGGATGTGGCTCAAGTGGCAGCGCGCTCGCCTGGCATGCTCAGGGCGCTGAGTTCAATCCTCAGCACCACATACAAATAACGATGTCATGTACACCCAAAACTAAAAAATAAATATTAAAAATTAAAAAAAAAAAAAAAAAAAACATTGCTAATTGCCCAGGGTTGGCCTTGAACTTGTGATGTTCCTGCCTCAGCCTCTGGAGTAGTTGGGATTATGGACATGGTATATGCCTGACAGGTTGTTTGTTTTCTTATTTTTGAGTTTTAAGAGTTCTTTATATATTTTAAGAGCCCTTTATTAGATACGTCTTTTACAAATATTTTGTCCTCAAGACTCAAATAAAGAAATCTGACTTGGCCTGGAAAAAAAAAAAAGTTGAATTATTTGTAAAATTGTATCTATTTTTATTCCAAACTGTGACTTAGCAATATAAAAACTAACAAGTTGTAGGGTCTGAAATTGAAGTTAAAAAGAGGATCAATAGTTTAAGAGATTTGTCAGTATGGTGGCACATGCCTGCAATCCCAGTGATTTAGCAGGCTGAGGAAGGAGGATCACAAGTTCAAGAGTAGTGTCAGCAACTTAGGAAGGCCCTAAACAACTTAGTGAGACCTTCCCTCAAAATGAAAAATAAAATGGGCTGGGGATATGTCTGAGTGTTTAAGCATACCTGGGTTCAATTGCTGGTGTGTGTGTGTGTGTGTGTGTGTGTGTGTATGTGCATATATATATGTATGATTTTTAAAACAGTTTCAGTGATTTTGGAAAGGAGATAAGGGGGTTTCCAATGTGTATTTTTCTGTGAGGTCCAATTTAAGATACAACTTTTTTTTTTTTTTTAGTTATAGATGGACAATATCTTTGTTTTATTTATTTACTTGTTTATTTGTGTGGTGCTGAGGATCAAATGCAGTGCCTCACCATGCGAGGCAAGCCCACAACCACTGAGCTACAACCCTAATCCTTAAGATACAATTTTTTAAAAATATACATATTTTTTTAAATATTTATTTTTTAGTTTTAGGTGGACACAATATTTTTATTTTATTTTTATGTGGTGCTGAGAATCAAAACCAATGCCTCACGCATGCTAGGTGAGTGTGCTACCACTTGAGTCACATCCCCAGCCCCTTTTTAAAATATATTTTATTTTATTTATTTTAGTTTTAGGTGGACATAATATCTTTATTTTATTTTTATGTGGTGCTGAGGGTCGAACCCAGTGCCTCATGCATGTCAGGCGAACGCGCTACCACTTGAGCCACATCCCCAGCCCCTTTTTAAAATATATTTTATTTTATTTTTTTTTTTAGTTTTAGGTGGACATAATATCTTTATTTTATTTTTACATGGTGCCAAGGGTCGAACCCAGTACCTCATGCATGCCAGGCGAACGCGCTACCACTTGAGCCACATCCCCAGCCCCAAGATACAATTTTTATTAACTAAAATTTCTTGTTGTTGTTGAAGGAAGGGGGAAGAATGACCAACCTACAGATCCTGGGGTACCTTTGCAAAGTGCCTATAGGGTGGCACAGAGCTGCCAGCCAGCCCCAAGCACCTGAATGTTATTGTCCTCCCTCACTCAGTGTACCTATGAAATAAAAAGACACCTCAGTCTAACAAGACAACTGTCTCATTAAACTCTGACTCTAAGAATATCCAATAGAGCAAGTACAGTCCTGTACTTAGCACCCCTCTTCCCATCCACAGGGTGCTCCAGAATCTTTTGTCCACCTAGTCAGCTCTACCTGTTGCAGCTGCCTCTCACTCGCTCATACCAGTAACTCCCTCTGAATCCTAAATGCCTTAAAACTGCGATTTATTCTCCTTACTTCTCACTCAGCAAACCCTCCTTAATTCCAGGTGGAAAATACACCTGTTTCCCTCTCAAGGGCTTTGAACTATCTTTAAAAGTAAAGACACACTTTTTCTTCTTAGGTTAGCTAATGATTTATTTGCCTGGTTTCCCCACTCAAAGAACCAAAGCAATTTCTGTTCTCGCAATAGTTCCTGTTTTTATTTTTATTAACTCTTGTCTTTTTATGGCAGTGCTAAGCAGTAAGCTGTATCTGTATCTGGCACATGATATTCATATGTGAATGAATAAATGTAGACTTACACATTTATGTCTGCAAAATATGCACTGAAATTTCTGGCAAGATGTTACCAAGGATTGAGGTTTCTTTAGATTTTTATTTTTTATTGAATTATTTATTTACTTACTTACTTACTTATTTTTGGTACTGAGGATTGAACCCAGGAGTGTTTAACCATTGAGACACCCCCTCCCCAGCTCTTTCTATTGAGACAGGGTCTCACCAAGTTGGTGAGGCTGGCCTTGAACTTGGGATTCTCCTGCCTCAGCCTCCCAAGTTGCTGGTATTATAGTGTGCACCACCACACCCAGCTGGATTTTATATTTCTTCAGTATCATTTACACACAAATAAAACTATTTTCAAGTAAAGAAGAAAAAGTTGTTGTCACTTAACTTCCAATTGCAAACCTTCACAACACCCCCCACACTTCCCAAACTATGTTGACTGTCCCTTCTACACATGCCCCAAACTTCCTGAGGTAAATGTTACTGCTACTACTATTTAATGTCATTAGCCCCATTTACAGATGAAACATGTTACTATGAAATCACTAGCCCAAGGCCACAGAACAGGTAAACAGGGCAACTGACTTCCAAACCATAGCAGGCGGCCACTGAGCCAAGGGTTTTAACCACTGTCCCCTAGACCCTCACCTGTACTTCTCCTTACTCCGGTTCTTATTATACGGTTACTGCTTATTTTTCTGTTATCCCCAGACCTAAGGGTAAGGACTTCATCTATCTGGCCTCTGGTTGGATTCCTGGGGCCTACTACACTCCATGAACACTTGCTGACAATCACATGTCCAGAGACCCTGGACCAGGCTTCTATTCCTAGACAATGAACAGAGTTACTGAGGTTCACTATCAAGACCAAACCACTTCCTGAATCCAGTTCTACCATTTTTAACTCAGTCTAAGCTAGTATCACAGTAATGACCAAAACCAAATGTAAAGAAGCAAACAATTCTAGTCCTTCCCCTCCAACAAATAGGCATCACCCCCCACCCCCAAAATAACCTCAATTACTAGTGTGAGGCCTTGCAAAGAGTGAAAAGTAAAATCAAACTCCAGTAACTCCTCTAGAGTGAAGATGATGTACAGTAGTCCTGGCCTGGAGAATAAGGCCCCACTAGACAAGGTGAGGGTGAAAGAAAAAAAAAGCAGACAAGCAGAAAAGGCAGAGCAGAAGTCAGGAAACCCAGCTTTTAACCCCATTCCATGTAACACCTCGGTAATCTTGAGCAGAGGCAAATTGCCTCTTTGGGCTTCAACTTTCTCCTCTGCAGAATGGAACAATACTGTCCTCTTGGGGGATGCAGCATAATGTATGAGACCTTAACACCTACCAACCAGTAGCCGGTCAACAAATATTAGTTTCCTTCCCTTTAAGAGCTAGACTGAATCAGCAATGAACTTGTTTGCCTTCCAGGAAAAGCTTCTTTGAGGTGACCAAGACCAAGTTCTTCCACCTACTGTTTTTTGGCATCACCTGGGAGCATGTTAGAAAACATCCCCACCTCAAAAGTAGTGAAATCAGATTCTGCATTGTAACAAGATCCCAGGGGTAGAGAGCTGGGCTTAATATCAGAATGCCATCAGGATAGAGGTAAACTGCCAGCCAGCCCTGAGGGGAGTGGAAAAAAGGGGAAGGACAAGGTAAAAGAAAAGTCCTCATTGAGCAACTGTAGGCTAAAGGATCATAGGAGGTAAGTTTACCTAACTCTGGAAGGAGTTAGGAAGAGATAAGAACCATAAATAAGGGGCCTTAACAAAGCCCAGTTCTTTAGGACTGGAGATCCCCACAAAGGATGGTGACTATACTTTCTATAACCTTCATAAAGAGGCCTTAATATATTCATTTACTTAGGAACCCCAGGAGACCTCATGAGTCGGACACTCTTAAGAGAAATCCCCACTGTAAGATTGAGGAAACTAAGGCTTACTCCTTAAACTCCTCTGAGCAGGCTGTTCCTCTGCTTGTAAGCATTTTCTGGTTCCCTGTGGCCCACAGTAGCAGTACTACAGCATATAAGTATCTAGGGAGTTCTGAGAAGGCAGATTCTGGAAACTCTGATTCAGAAGGACCAGGGTGGCTCTAGAATCTGTACTTTTTTTTCTTTTTCGTAGTACTAGGGATTGAACCCAGGGGCACTCTACCACTGAGCCACAACCCCAGCTCTTTTAATCTTGAGGTAGAGTCTCAGTAAGTTTTCCAGGCTGGCTTCAAACTTTTGATTCTCCTGCCTTAGACTCCCAAGTAGCTGGGATTAAGGTGTGTGCCTCCAAGTGCAGCTAGAATTTGTACTCTGTTTCTTTTTTTCTTTTTCTTTTTCTTTTTTTTTTTTTTTTGAGAGAGAGGGAGGGAGAGAGAGAGAAAGAGAGAATTTTTTTTTAATATTTATTTTTTTTTAGTTTTCGGCGGACACAACATCTTTGTTTGTATGTGGTGCTGAGGATCGAACCTGGGCCGCACGCATGCCAGGCGAGCGTGCTACCGGCTTGAGCCACATCCCCAGCCCTAGAATTTGTACTCTTAATGCGTGCTCAGGGGATACTGCTACAAAACCACTAACACACATGATCCACAAGTCCCGCTTTTGGCCTGATGACCAAGACCCTATATAAGCTAGTCCCTAAGGAACTTCAGAGAAATTGTAGTCATCCTTCTAATGGCAGCTGCAAAGGCTCCCCTACCATAAGGTCTTCCCAGACACACACAAGGCAGATTCACCATTCTCCTTGGTTTGCCTACAGTAGCACTTTCAAGCCTTAATGTGTATTTGAATAACTTGGACAGCTTGTTAATGTTGTGATTCTGGTTCAACAGACCTGGGACCTGAGATTCTACACTTCTACTAGGTTCTCGGGCCCACAGATGGCCATACTTTAATATAGAGAGGACTGGTTGCACTGTATACCATGAGTCAGCTATAGCATTCATCTTAATACTTTGTCCATACAGAAATATAAGACAGCAGCTTCAAGGATTCTTAAGATCAGTAGCAAGCAGGGAAGTTAGGAGAAGAAACTCTAGAGCAAACCTTGAACTTCAGTCCTGTCATTAGTGTCAAACAACTGTGACCATTTACTGACTGCCTATAGGGCATCTCCTATACCAGGCTCTTCATGTCTACTCTCCTGTGAATTGTTATCCCACAAAAAACACTCAGGTCTTGGTGCCTACCAATGTAACTCTTATTTCTGATTCTTACAACAAACATATCAGGCTTGTATTAGCACTACTTATCATCAGGAACTGCACTAGCAACTTTTCTAGAATTTTAATTGGTCCTTGCAAGCACTAATTAAGATGAGGCAGGGAATTACCAATGAGAAAACTGAGGAAAAAGAGGTTAAATAACTTATCCAGGGTTAATGATAACCAGCAAATGGGGCATCCAGGATATAAACTCAAGCATTCTCACTCTAAACTTGAGGTTCTTAAGGGCTACATATGGCAAACACTATTAAGCCTGTCTTGACAGCACACCACCCACTCATACTCTTGGAAAAAAAAAGAAAGAAAAGAACACTGAATTTGTTCAGAGAGGTGAAGTGTGATGTAATGTCTCAGGACAATAAGCTCTAGAGAAAGAGTGAGAGAAATCCAGGGTCATGACTCCCAATTCTTCTATGCTGTTACAACTTGCCAACTTAATTTACTGAACCCTGAAGTTATTCTTAACTGGCCAAGAATAATTTGCCAGTTATTCTTTTTTTTTTTTTTTTTTTGTACCATTGATTGAATTCAGAGGTACTTGACCACTGAGCCACATCCTTATCTCTATTTTTGTATTTTATTCAGATACAGGGTCTCACTGAATTGCTTAGCACCTTGCCATTGCTGAGGCTGGTTTTGAACTTGTGATCTGCCTGTCTCAGCCTCTAGATCTGCTGGGATTACAGGCATGCACCACCACACCCGATATGCCAGTTATTCTTAACATGGCAAGAAAGTATGTCTGCCCTGCCCAGCAACAACTTCCTGTCCCCAGGGATGAGTTTCCAGGACCTCCCAACAAGCATACTATGGTCACATGATGCTCACGTGTCTTTCTCCTTCTCAGAACTCTCATACTCCAGGAACACGATGTGCCGGGGATAGTGACCACAGATATCCCCATTCACATTTGGAATCACGCTGAAACAGTAGTCTCGGCCAAACAGCTCCAGACATCTCTTCTCAATGCGCTCAACCTGCACAGAGGAGACTTAAGCATGAAAAATATTCTGGTGTTCTCTGGGTCATATTTATGTGGTCCATTACTTGGAGAGGTCACTGAGAATGACATGTGCCTCTGTGATTATTATTATTATTCAATGCTGTGAAGAGACATCATGATGCTAGCTCACAGACCCTACATGTTCATTAACCCACATAGCATACTTCAGGAAGGACCCTAAACCCATTGACATTGCATGTAAAAACTGTGCGTGTTCAGCATTTGGGGGGCAGGATCACAACTTTCATTAGCTTCAAATGAAATGACAACACATAAAATATATCTTTCTCAAGATTACAAAACCTGTCATTAACCCATCACCTACCCTTGGTGACAGATTATTCCCTCTTCTCCAGCTTCAGACTAGTACCTTGAAGCTCTAGTCCTTGTAATCAGTAAGAACTTCAAGTCAGTGTCTAATAACACACCATTTCCTTATAAAAATAGAAGGCACAGCTCCCCCTAAGGCTGTTCACTTTGTTCACAGTTCAAGAAAGGTCCATTGGGGAGAAAAAACATAAGTCTATACATCTCAAGAAGTTTACAAGTGATCAGAAGGCCTGGAGCGGCATCAAGCCCAGGTGCAGTGGAAGGTCTGAGGGAAATCCCAAGGGGGAAAAAAAAGAGAGGAACTGAGACCTTCTTTTGATAAAGGAACAGAGAGGGAGTGTGGGTTGTCTTCCTGCTCTATAGGGGAAGGAAAGGGATGGGCCTAAGTCATGCTGAGACCTTATAAGGAGGCAACTCAGCAGTCCATCTCTTGGCAGTCCATCTCTTGGCTCGGTTCTGCCCTTTCATTCTGACCTCTGACCTGGAGGAATCCTCTCCCTATTTTTACTTAGATGTGGTGGTTTTGCCCTGAACCACCCCTATCCCCCAGGCACCAGAAGCAGGATAATAACATTCCTTAGTTCTCTCTAACCTTTGCTCCAGGTCCCTCAGCTCTGACCCTTGACCTCCAAACCCCTAGTCTCAAACTAAAAAGACCGTCTTCCTCTGCTCATTCGGATTCTAGTTTCTCCTTTTTTTTCATTTTTAAGCCCGCCCCTTACTCTCCGGGTCCAGACCCAGGAGAAGTTCCCTCTCTACCCTCTTCCTCAGCAGACAAGTCTCACTTCTACTTTCCTGTGCCCTCGGACCTCAGTCTTTCCTTTCTAACTTCCCAAGACAGGGGTGTGCTCCAGTTCTCCGTGCCTCAGTGCTCACCTTAGAGCCGCTCGTCCCGCTGCCGTCCTTGGCCCGGTACTGAGTCCGGGAGAACTCTTCTAGCAGCTCCCCGAGCCCCGGCTCCTGAGGCGGTGGGTTGCCTGAAGAGGCTGAGGACCCTGCCGAGGCGGCGGCGGCGGCGGCCCGAGCGCCAGCCATGGTCCAGCCTCACGTCCCCTCAATGCGCCTCAGCCTGGCCCATGGCACCTGGCGGCACCGACTGCTACTCTGGAACCTCGCGAACCGCCTCAGCCGCCGCCTTCTTCTTCCACTTCCGGCCCCGCCCCACTCCGCCGGATGTTTACTCTGGTCCTGGCCAATCAGAACCCGGCACTCGCGCCTTACCCACGACTACCGGCCCACCCGTGACGCGGAGCGATCCAAGTGGTCTCCGGGAGGGGGCCGCAGCCACTCGCAGCTGCTGGGGCTCCGCCCCACGGGGTTTCCCCCGGGGAAGCCGGGCTGAACCATCAGGACTGCGGCGGGAGGGGGTAGTGCGGGAACTAGTAGGAAGAAACCAGTAGAAAGCGGAGAAAAGTGGAATGAACCATTATAGAGAGAAGGGAAGGCACCAAATTAGCCTCGGCAACCATAATAGCAGTAGTAACTAATATCAAAACTGCATTTCAAAAAGCACTTTTCTGCCTCTGCGCTTCACAACGTCTCTATGAGCATAGTGCACTATGTGGCCAACCATATTTTATAAAGAAACCCTATTTTGTGGAGGAATCAAGAAGGTATGAAAAGCGCTGTATTTTTTTTTCTCTAATGGAATATTTCAAATATTCAGAAAAGGGGAGACAGTAATATACTGGAACTTCATGTATCCACCACAGTGCTCAACAATAAATGGCAAATGCCAGTCTCTCCTAATTAATGAATTCTTCCCTGTCAAGGGATTATTCCCCCCTCTTTTTTTTTTTTTTTGGTGGGGGGAGGGGGTACTGGGGATTGAACCCAGGGGAGCTCTACTGTCTGTAATCGTGGTCCACTTTATGCTTTGAATGAAATCCTTGCTTCTCTGCCACTGCAATTTATTTTTAAAATGGACATATTTCTTTCTCTTCCTCTCTCCCTAATCTCTCCCATCCTTAATCTCTGGGGAAACTCGTTTGCCTTTCTTCCCCCATTCTAGGCATATTTAGCTATCCTTGAGTACAGGTCCACTATCAGACTTTAGGGATGATACCAGAAGATCTCTGAAAGGACTGCCTCCCAAATTAACAAGTGAATTACAACTCCAACAGAGAACTAGTGGAATTTAGCCTTTGAATCACCTCTTTAAAAGCCCCCTCCCTGTTCCTGCTGATGGGCAGAATCACAGCCTTTGGGACAGGAGTCCCTGTTGTTTCTTCTTTGCTGGCAAAGCAATAACCCTTTCCCCTTTTTCTCAAAACCATGTCCTTATTATTGGATTGCCGTTAGGGACAAGGACAAGCTTTCGGCAACACTACCGCTGAGTTTTGTCTCCAGCCCTTTTTATATTTAATTTTGAGACTGAGTCTTGCTAAATCGCTGAGGCTGGTCTCCAAACTGTGAGCCTCCTGTCTTAGCCTCCCGAGTTGCTAGGATTACAGGCAATGTTCCTCTGTGCCTGGTTCTTCCATGAACTGACAAACTAAATGAATCAGTCTATCCCAAGACACACAAAAGTAAAATAAGCAAAAACAAGTAAAAGGAATATATGAAAATATAGGCAAAATAGATAAAAAGAAAATTCCTCGAGCACAGAGCACTGGTAAGGACCCAAACACTATCCACAGTGAAATTATCCAAAAATGGTCAGAACCAAAATGGTCCATTCAAAGTGACACTTGAATGGGTCTGCATTGCCACCAGCCGTCAGCAATGAAGTAAAGGATTTGTTTTATTCATTCAGGAAGGATGTTGATCAACTAATGCTTTTGCAAAATAACTGTCCCCAGAGTGGCATCTTAGTGAGTATGAAGGAACTGGAATTTATGGTTCCAGAAAGTTTATTCACTCAACTTCTAGGTGTCAGTTTTTGGAGGGAAAGTTCCAGGAAATCAACTATTGCACACAGTTTTCCTGTGGCTATCAGTCAACCGATTATCAAGTGAAACTGTCAGCTGCCAATTGGCTCAAAGCTTGTTTTACCAGAGAAAATTCAATATGGAGTTAGTGCTGTCAAAACATAGTCCCATTAATCATAATTAAAACACCAGTCTTTCTCAGATTCACAAGAGGCATAACAAGGCAAAACATGAATCATACCTGTCCACTGTCACTCACTACACATTCCCCAACTAGATAATCACTATCCTGACTTCTAATAGTGTATATTGTTGGTAAAGATGGCGCCCAGAGCGCCCAGGACACACTGAATGGCGCCCGAACCATCACCTCCAATCCCCATGAATGGCGCGAACTTTGAATGGAGCACCTCCAATCCCTGAAGTGGCGCGAACTCTTGGCCAATGAAGAAGTAACAGCCCACTCTCCCTGCTCCTCCTCATCCTGCATTGAGCTCATAAATATCAACACCCTATTCTCGGGTCCTCTCTCTCTCCATCCCCTTCTCTTCTGCGACTGGCCACTACAGTCCCGCTAATAAAATCTCGGAAAGGTAAACTTTAGTCAAATGATATCATAATATGTACCCTATTTTATAGAGAGTTCTTATGTAAAAATATTTGTTAGTTGTACATGCACACAATTCATTCATTCATTCATTCATTTATATAAGGTGCTAAGGATTGAACTCAGTGCCCCACATGGGCTAGGCAAGCACTCTACCATTGAGCTACAACCCCAGCTCAATGGTTTTGTGTTTGGTTATTTTCCTTCAACATAATGTTCTTAAGATTAGTCTATTTTTTCCATGTAATGGTAGTTGTTCATTCTCAGTGTTATGCCATTGAATAAAAAAATGACAATTTTTTTTTGTTTGTTTAATTGCTGATGGACGTTTATATAGTTTATATGTTTTGGGCTAATAAATATAGTTCTGTGGGGCCCAGCACGGTGGTGCAAGTCTGTCATCTTAGCGGCTTGGGAGGCTGAGATAGAAGGATCACAAGTTCAAAGCCACCCTCAGCAATGGTGGTGAGGCACTAAGCAACTCAGTGAGACCCTGTCTCTAAATGAAATACAAAATAAGGCTGGAGATGTGGGTCAGTGGTTGAGTGCCCCTGAGTTCAAACGATGTACCCAAAACAAAAAAAAAGTTATCTAGGGCTGGGTTGTGTGGCTCAGTGGTAGAATGTACAGCTGTCATTCAAGAGGATCTACATTTGAAACCCAGCATTGCACAAAATAAATAAAATGAATGCAGCCCGGAACATGGCACACACCTGTAGTCCCAGCTACTTGGGAGGCATGAGGATAGCATGAGCCCAGGAGTTGGAGGGCAGCCTGTGTAACTTAGCATGATTCTGTCTCAAAATAATAATAATAATAATGCTCTGTGATGATGGGCAAAAGGTGCGACTTATGCTGTCCAGGGGGATAAATAAAGAATGTCCACAGGCTTCTGTCCTAGTCAATGCTTTATTCACTCAAATCACTCAATATAATTTCACTCTATAGGTTCTTAATCAAGAAAACGACAATCCTTAATGCTGGGCACTGCAATAGACATAATCAATTCACAGCAAACAATTCTAGATTAATTCTAAGTTCTGCAAACATATTTAATCATGAAAGGCTCATGACAGACATTCCCTCTGTTTGCTAAGTTCAAGTGTCAGATCAAAAGTCTCAAGTCTTATGCTTTAAGTCCAGCAGATGCACACTTACTCAGACCGCCATGATCAGGTCAGGAACCCAGGCAAGCCTCTCCTGGGGTGGAGCTGAAGGCTGGCTGAGAAGGCAGTCATAGGGAGAAATCCACTTCTCACCAGAGTCAAGAGGCTGCTGTAGAGTTTGAGGACAAAAGAACAATACAGAGGTTTAGGCAGATGAGAAGAGTTGGGATGTTAATCCAGGTCCTCATCAGGCTCCCAGGCTTGGGTGCATCAGTGTCAGCTGGCTGAATGTCTGTTCATTTGCTCCATTATTTATAGCAAATTTTGGAGCTTTTGACGCCCCTTTCAATCCTTATCAGCTGCCAGCAGGTCTCTTAGTGATGTCATTTACCCTGGGATTAAAACATCTGGTCTGGTGGTCCCCACCCTGATCTTTTTGCCTTTCCCTCTGGGTGGGTGCCTTTCCCTCTTATCTGGCAAGGACAGCCTGCCAGAGACTTCACTCTGAGTTTGTCAGGGTGGGGAGAAGTGACTTGTTTGTACCTGAGGGCCATACTGGAGGGCTCTGTTAGGTGTGCCTGGTGAGACTACAGGTTTCAAACTGGAGTTTTAAAATGGATTTGCATAGGCTCAGCCTAAGGCCATCCGTACATGATCTTATGAGTTATTTTATAGATAGTTTTGCTAAGCCTAAGCCTACATAGACATTTCTCTTAGGTATCTACCAAGGAGTGGAATTGATGGATTTGATGGCTAATGTGTGTATAAGTTTTTCAGAGTTTTCCCCAGAGGTTGTGTTCATTTCTAGTCCCACATGCTTGCATCTTGCCACCATGTGGTAATTTTCATTTTAGCAGCTCTGGTAAGAATGTAGTGGTTATCTTATTGGGCTTATAAAACACTAACTTTATTTATTTTTAATTTTAGATACCTCCTAAAAAATTTAGAGACCTGCCTCAGGCTCTCCAGCAGCTGGGATCACAGACTCATGGGACTATATCCAGCCCAAAAAAAAAAAAAATCAACTTTACTAAAGTACAGAGTATGTATGATAAAATACACCCACTCTACTGGTACATGTTGAGAAGTGTTGCCAAATTATAAAATCGCCACCACAATCAGGATATTGAACACTTGTTATCACCTCCCATAAAGTTCCTTTGAATCTCCTTGCAGCCAACCCCTCTGATCCCCATCCCCAGGCAACCACTGATTTGCTTTCTGTCCCCAGACTCTCCTATAAATGGAATCATACAATGTGTACTCTTCTGCATCTGGCTTCTCTCAGCATAGTTAATTTTGGTTTTAATTTGCATGTCTCTGATTAATGAAGTTGATCACCTTTTCCACATTTACTGCTGATGTAAATATACTCCTTTGAGTAGCACTTTATCATCTTTTGCTCAATTTTCTATTTGGGTTATCTGTAATTTTTTTTTCTTCCTTTTTAGTTGTAGTTGGACACTATATCTTTATTTTATTTATTTATTTTTATATGGTGCTGAGGATCAAACCCAGTGCCTCATATAAGCGAGGCAAGCACTCTGCCACTGAGCCACAATCCCAGCCCTATCTGTATTTTCTTTTTTTGATTTATTTTAATTTTTTTGTCATACATGACAGCAGAATGTATTTTGACATATAATACATACATGGAATGTACATACATCAATCATATTGTCTATTCTATTCTGCTGCCCTTCCTATCCCCCCTACTCTTCCCCTCCTCTCCCATCCTTTCTCTCTATCCAATCTAATGTGACACAGTTTTTTTTTTTCTTTTTCTCATTACAACATCATATATGTATTCTGTATAACAATGAGGTTCTCCTCCCATCTTCCGTGCAACTCCCCTTCTCCCTCTTTTTCCCTCCCACCTCTCTTCCCTATTTAGTGGTAATCTTCTTCTCATGCTCTTCCTCCCTATCCCATTTTGAGTCACCCCCCTTATATCAGAGAAGACATTCGGCATTTGTTTTTTAGGGATTGGCTAACTTCACTTAGCATAATCTGCTCTACTGCCATCCATTTGCCTGCAAATGCCATGGTCTTGTTATTTTTTAGTGCTGAGTAATATTCCATTGTGTATAAATGCCACATTTTTTAATCCATTCATCTATTGAAAGGCATCTAGGTTGGTTCCACATTCCAGCTATTGTAAACTGTGCTGCTATAAACATTGATGTGGCTGTGACCCTGTAGGATGTTCTTTTTAGGTCTTCTGGGTATAGTCCGAGAAGGGGAATAGCTAGGTCAAATGGTGGTTCCATTCCCAGCTTTCCAAGGAATCTCCATACTGCTTTCCAAATTGGCTGCACCAATTTGCAGTCCCACCAGCAATGTATGAGTGTACCTTTTTCCCCCAATCCTTGACAGCACTTATTGTTGTTTGACTTCATAATGGCTGCCATTATTATTGGAGTGAGATGGTATCTTAGAGTAGTTTTAATTTGCATTTCTCTTTGCTAAAGATGGTGAGCATTTTGGTTGATTGTATATCCTCTTCTGAGAAGTTTCTGTTCAAGTCCTTGGCCCATTTGTTGATTGGGTTATTTGCTTTTTTGTTGTTTAACTTTTTGAGTTCTTTGTATACTCTAGAAATTAGAGCTCTATCTGATGTTTGAGGGGTAAAAATTTGTTCCCAGTATGTAGGCTCCCTATTCACCTCCCATATTATTTCTCTTGCTGAGAAAAA
The DNA here is from genome assembly GCF_048772815.1 of Callospermophilus lateralis. Classification (NCBI taxonomy): domain Eukaryota; kingdom Metazoa; phylum Chordata; class Mammalia; order Rodentia; family Sciuridae; genus Callospermophilus; species Callospermophilus lateralis. Next base: position 6,751,638 of record NC_135324.1, read on the forward strand.
ACTTTTTAGTTTGAATTCGTCCCATTTGTTGATTCTTGGTTTTAACTCTTGTGCTATAGGTGTCTTATTAAGAAATTTGGGGCCTGCCCCCACGTGATGTATTTTCTTATTGACTTGTAGATGACATTTGGATATTCTGGTTATGAATTCCTTTTTGAAATTTAGGTATTGCAAATATCATTTCTCATTCTCTCATTTCTTATTCTCTGGCTTGCCTTTTTACTAGGGAACCTTTCCATAATGAAGAAAAGCCCCCCACCCATATTAGGTAAGGAAATCAGAGGCCTTTACCTCTGAGCTGTATCCTCAGACCTTTTTTATTTGTTGGTTTGTTTATTTTCAGACAGTCTCGCTAAATTGCTGAGGCTGGCTTTGAACTTGCCATCCTCCTGCCTCAGGCTCCCAAGTAGGTTAATTATAGGTATGAGCCACTATACCCAGCTAAGAACTCTTTTGTTATTGTTGTTCTTGTTGTTTTGTAGTTGTAGATGGACAGACTGCCTTTATTTTATTTGTTTACTTTTATGTGGTACTGAGGATCAACCCAGTGCCTCACATATGCTAGGTAAGTGCTCTGCCACTGAGCTACAGCCCCAGCCCCTGAGAACTCTGTTTTAAGGAGGGAGTGACAATAGCCAAGAAGGCTGTCCACAAACCTAAGCACCAGAGCTGGCACCCATCCAGTCGGATGTATTGGTGCACACCTGTAATCCCAGCTACTTGGGCTGAGGCAGAACAATCACAAGTTGGAGGTCAGCCTTAGCAACCTAGCAAGTCTCTGTTTCAAAATTAAAAATAAAAAGGACTGAGGATATAGCTCAGTGGTAAAATGCCCCTGGGTTCAATTCCTAGGATTGCAATCATCATCATCATCATCATCATCATCAATGTAAATATAAATTTAAAAATTTTAGAATCCAGACAAGATCTAAATGTTGCATTGGATATGTCTCTTAACTCTTTTATTCTATGATTCTCCCACTGTTTTTCTTCTCTCTCTTTCTAGCTTTTTTTTTTTTTTCCTTTTTATCCTTATTTGTTGAAGAAACAGAATCATTTCTCCCCAGGATTTGGCACTTTCTACCTGTGACTTTTGTATCCCACATTGTCATCTTGTTTTTCTATCCCCTGTAAAGTCTATCAAGCAGATATTAGCCCTAGAGTAGAATACATTCAGGTTTAAGATCTGTGCAGCAGAATTTCATAGGTGGTGCTGTGTGATTCCTAGTGCATCATTTTCTGATTTTGATAAAATTGACCACAGGGCCAAGCAGGATGGTACATGCCTGTAATTCCAGTAACTGGGGAGGCTGAGGCAGGAGGATTGCAAGTTGGAGGTGGGGTGGGGTGATCCACAGCAAAAAAGATTGCTCACAGGCTTCAAAAGTCCTCAATCTGATCCAGCCATGGATAAAGTTCTTTATTAGCATGGTGCTGACAACATAAAAATCAAATTGGCTGCAGAATGGTCAAAATAGAGGCTTATAGATTTTACTGACTGGGTCAAATGCCACACAGAAATCACATTAGAAACTGAATCTAGCTGGGCACGGTGGCGCATGCCTGTAATCTTAGTGGCTTGGGAGGCTGAGGCAGGAAGATTGTGAGTTCAAAGCCAGCCTCAGCAAAAGTGAGGTGCTAGCAACTCAGTGAGACCCTGTCTCTAAATAAAATACAAAATAGGGCTAGGGATGTGACTCAGTGGTCGAGTGCCGCTGAGTTCAATCCCCGATACCATAAGGTACTATAAACAAAAAAAAAAAAAAAAAGAAAGAAAGAAATTGAATCTGCCAAAAGGAACAGCTTTCCAGAATCTAACAGTACTGTGGGAGGTTTTAGAAAGACTAGATTGACCAGTTTGCCTTGTGACCTGGAAATTCCAATGGATTTGCAAAATTTATGACCACACTGGTTTCTGTCAGTTTCGACCACTGGATATCAGACCTCATTCTTACTTATCTCCACCAAAGAATGCTCAAGTTCATTACTCAGTTTTCTTTTCTTTTTTCCTTCTTTTCCTTTCCTTTCCTTCCTTTCCTTTTCCACTAAGCCAAATCCCAAGTCTTTTTTAGTTTTTTTTTTTTATTATTTAATTTTTGAGACAGGGTCTGGCTAAGTTGCCCAGGCTGGCCTCAAACTTGTGATCCTCCTGTCTCAGCCTCCTGAGTCACTGGGATTACAGGCATGGGCCACTGAGCCTGGGTAGTTTTGTTGTTGAAAGAGAAAATTATATCCTGGGCTTATCATGTTAAATTAAAATTATGGGAGGCCAAAATAGGACTAAGCTTCTACACTGGGCCCCAACAGACCAGATTAAAAATCAAAATGGAGGGCTGGGGATGTAGCTTAGTGGTGGAGCCTTTATCCAGCATGTACGAGATCCCTGGGTTCAATTCCCAGTAATGAGGGGGGAAAAGAAAAGAAAAGAAAATGAAGTCGGGCTAGGGCTGTGGCTCAGTGATAGCACACTTGCCTGGCACATGTGAGACACTAGGTTCGATTATCAGCACCACATGTAAATAAATAAAATAAAGGTCTATCAACAACTAAAAAAAAATTAAAGAAAAAAGAAAATGAAATCACTCATGCTAAGTCACCCAGCTGAAAATAAGTCAAATTTCCCAAATAGGCCTGTTTTAATTCATAAAGAAGTTTCCTTTGCCTTAATCCTTACATAAAAGAACTCCCGATCTGATATTAACCAATTAGTTATTTTTCTGTTGTTCTGTCCCTACAGTCCTGCAGTGACTCGGGAGACTGAGGCAGGAGGATTGCAAGTTCAAGGCCAGCCTCAGCAACTTAGTGAGGCCCTAAGCAACTTAGTGACACCCTGTCTCAAAATAAAACAAAAAGATTGGGGATGTAGCTCAGTGATAAAGCATCCCTGGGTTCAACCCCTGCTACCAAAAAAAAAAAAAAAAAAAAAGTTGCAAAATGTTCTGCAGTTACCATGTGCAAGTCTGAGGAATACAGCACTAATCTGTGAGAACTTCTGGAACCATGAAGTGCAATATGGAGAACAGAGCGACACTGAACACCTGACACAACTGGGGAACAAATGCTTCATTGTGCCAGAGTCTGTCACATTTCATGCCATCCGAGGGAAGGGATTTGACAAATTAATTGACTTGTCTTTTCTCTTTTCCAAGTGATCTGCCACTCAACAGCATCTGTCTTGCATATCAGCAGTGGAAGGACCTGCTGAAAAATCACTTGAGTGTGATATCATTGTTTCTTTGGAAATGTGGAAGAGCACGTTCCTGAAGCCTAAACGGGTTTAGTCATAAATGGACCTTTATAGGGTTATGGGTGGAACGGTGCCAACACAGAGTGGCCAGATCCCAAATGACACGTGCGATTTTACAAAAACTTCATGCATGTGCTTGTGATATTTGGAACCCTCTAGAGTTGAACCAGGATCAAGGGGATGCTTTCTAGAAGGAAGGAGGACTCCAGTCTAGTATAGAGGAACAGCAGTGTTGAGGCCACAACCTCAGATCTGGGGCCTAAGGAGACCAAAGGAACAGAAGTCAATGCTCCAGGTAAACCCTCAAAGACTGGCAGACAATATTTAAACCTGCTAGGATTTGAATACCTGCTAGGATTTTGTTTTTTGCCTTCCAAACACAAAATACTATGTCACTTTATAAAGAAAAGAGATTTTTTTGTTTTGTTTTTGTTTTGTGTTTTGGCTCATCTTCTGGTCCAAGGTCAAGGGCCTACATCTGGTGATGGCCTTCTTGCTGGAATAGTTCCAAGGTGGCTCAGACTATCCTCATCTCACATGGCAAGAAAGAAGATGAGGGGCTGGGGTTGTGGCTCAGTGGTAGAGTGCTTGCCTAGCACGTGTCTCAGCACCACATAAAAAATAAATAAAATAAAGGTATTGTGTCCAATTACAACAAAAAAATAAATATTTTTTAAAAAAGAAGATGAGTGAGTGTGTGTGTGTGTGTGTGTGTGTGTGTGTGTGTGTGTGTGTGTGTCTTCTGGTCCCTTTTCTTTTTTAATTTTATTTTTATTTATTTTTTTAGTTGTCAGTGGACCATTATTATTTATTTATATGTGGTGCTGAGAATCGAATCCAGTGCCTCACACATGCTCTTCTTCTTTTTCTTCTCCTCTTTTGGTACTGGGGACTAAACACCCAGAGGCATTTTATCACTGAGCTATATCCCCAGTCCTTTTTATTTATTTCTTCTTTTCTGAGACAGGATCTCACCAAGTTGCTAAGGCTGGCCTTGAACTTGTGATCCTCCAGCCTCAGCCTCCTGAATCACTGGGATTACAGGCAGCAACACCGCACTGGTTTCCTCCTCCTCTTCCTCCTTTCTCTTTCCTCCTTTCTTCTCCTTCTTCCTTTTTCATTTTGTAGTTGTAGATGGAAAACATGCCTTTATTTTATTTGTTTTATTTTTTTATGTGGGACAAAGGATTGAACCCAGTGCCTCACATGTGCTAGGCAGGCCACTGAGCTACAGCCCCGGCCCTTCCTTTTTATAAAGCCACCAATATTCAATATGGGACCTACATGCTGATGATTTTGTCTAATTCTAATCAGCATCCAAATCCTCTCTCTAAATGGAACGGGCCAATTGTTTCCACTCTCTCTCTCTCTCTTTATTCTTATTTGGTGCTGAGGGGATCAAATCCAGTGCCTCACACATGCAAGACAAGTGCTTTACCACTGAGCTATAGCCCCAGCCTGTTTCTACTCTCTTTATACCTCAAGATGTTGGGATTAAATTTCAACACATAAACCTTTAGAGGACACATTCAAACCATATCCAAACCATAGCATCATCCAAAGGCTCATGTCCTGGAGATTTGGTTTCCAGTGTGGCAATATTAAGAGGTGGTGGAACCTTTAAAAGCCAGAGACTAGTAGTGAAAGATGGTTAACCATTGGGGGCTATAATATAGTGTGTGTGTGTGCGCGCGCGCGCACGCGCGTGTATATGTGTCTTTCTTTCTCTTTCTCTCTTTCTCTCACCTGTACTGGTGACTGAACCCAGGGGCACTTTACCAATGGGCTACACCCCCAACCATTTTAATATTTTGAGACGGGGTCTGGTTAGGTGGCTCTTGCTGGCCTTGAACTCCTAATCTTTCTGTCTCAGGCTCCCTAGTTGCTGGGATTACAGACTATTCCATCATGCCCAGCTTAATGTAGTTCTTGCAGGAGCTCAGTTAGTTCCCATGAATGTGGATTGTTACTAAAAGAACAAGACTGGTTCCTCTGACCTCTCTCTGACTTCCTGTCTCACCAGGTAATCCCTTTGGTTTTTCTTTGTGTTTCTCTCCTGTATTGTCACCCAGCCAAGTGAACTTCCCCAGAAACTGATCAGATGTGGTCAGCTCATTTTGGACTTTCAGCTTCCTCTTTTCTTTATAAAACGTCTCTTTTCTTTATAAAGCATGTGCCTCATGTATTTTGTTATAGCAACAGAAAATGGCCTAATACAGTCTCTCATTGGTTCTAATCTGACCAATGGGAATTTTAAATACCTTGAGTAGGGCTGGGGATGTGGCTCAACGGTAGCACGCTCGCCTGGCATGCGTGCGGCCGGGGTTCGATCCTCAGCACCACATACAAACAAAGATGTTGTGTCCGCCGAAAACTAAAAAAAAAAAAATTAAAAAGTAAGTAAATAAATAAATAAATAAATACCTTGAGTGAGTATACATGAGACAATTTTATGGCAACTGAATGGTCACATTGTCAGTGGTCTAATAATCAACTAATTTTCCAGGTATCTATGGAGTGCTACTATATGTCAGGCACCGTGTTGGGCTCTTAGAATCAATATTGACCAAGGCTGGGGAGATCCTTGAGCTTTGCTCTCTCAGTCTCACAGGAAGGCAGAAGCTGAACAAATTTGGTAGGTGGAATGTTGAAAAAGAGCAGTTTAGGTGCTATGGCAATATGTGGTGCTTCTGGAATCTTATCCACAGAAAATATGAACCAGGAGGCTTAGTTCCCCAGGGAACATCTCTCTCAGGACAGTTGCCTCAGTGAGAGAGGGAATTAATTCTCTGGCCAGACTGATTTATGCCCTCAATTTAATAGCTCAATGGCATCCCCAGAGACAGTCTGGTGGAATTTCACTTGTATTGCTAATCAAGGACCTGTCTGGTAGATTACTTAATAACAAGCCCCACTCTGATTATTTCTGACCTGGAGATGAATGTTTTAGGCCCAGTTGGAGTCCTCAAGTCTGATCCTTATAAATCACCGGGATGGGAACAGGGTGTGATGGTGTATGCTTGCAATCCCAGTGACTCAGAGGGCTGAGGCAGGAGGATTGCAAGTTCAAGGCCAGCCTGGGCAACTCAGTGAGGTCCTGTCTCAAAATAGAAAGGGCTGGGGATGTAGCTCAGTGCTAGAGGCCCTGTAGGTTCAGCTCCAGTACCGCCCCCCACACATACACACACAGAGACTTAAACAAATCAGAGAAAGATAGGGATAATTTTGACCACCCCATGGATAGCATCAAGAATCTCTCCATCCTAGTATTGGATAGCTCTACAATTTTGTTCAGATGACTCATTCCAGGACTGGAAAAGCTGTTGCTCTTTCAACATACTGCTCTTATTGACCTTTTTACATAAATCTATATATGTGCATATACACAACTGTAATCTCAGTGACTCTAAAGGCTGAGGCAGGAGGATCATAAGTTCAAAGCCAGCCTCAGCAACTTAGCAATTCAATGAGACTCTGTCTCAAAATTAAAAAAAAGTAAAAAGGATAAAAAGGACTGGGGATGTAGCCCAGTGGTTAAGCACTCCTGAGTTAAATTCCTGGTAGAAACAAAAAGCCTATTGGTATAGACACATTAAAATTATTTTTTTTCCATTTGTACAGGGGCAACTATATTAAATATGTAAGGTCTCATCTATGTGGGTTTGATTATAGAAACTAAGAAGCAATCTCTTCATCTCTCAACCCACCTTCTGATTTTCTTAGGCCCTAGGATCATGGACAGGACCATGTTCACACTAAAAGGATAGAATCTTTACAGCTTTTGATCAGGGATGAAGAACTGAGTCAGTCTCTTCCTCTCTCCCTTCTTCCTCCAGGAAGATATCTGATTTATTCCTATGTATCAGTTGTACTTCCTGAGGCCATGACAACAAAGCCAGGTGGGTGGAGCCATATGATTGGCAGGCTTGGGACACACATCCCACTCTTATGACCTAGAGGGAGGAAGGATAATTCCCTAAAAGCAGTTGGGTACTATCACCAGAAGAAGGGGAAAGGAATGCTGGGAAGACAAATCTAACAGCTTTTCCATCGCAGCATATACAGATGGCTTCATATACACATTTAAGGACTGATCCCTTACAAGCTGCCTAAACTATTTTAATCCTCAAAAGCACAAATTAATCTTTTTATGCATTAAAAGCTTTGGAGACTTCATATATCAGTAAAGAGTAAATTCCACAGGCCAATATAAATCATTCAGAATTTTCCATTCTACTCCCTTCCCCTGCTCTCATCCTTGACTCCTGTCCCTCTCTCCCCTCCCCATTTTTTGGTACTGAGTATTAAACTCAAGGGCACTTTACCACTGAACTACATCTCCACTCCTTTTATTTATTTATTTTTAAATTTTGAGACAGGGTCTCACTAAGTTGCTGAAGGTGTCACTAAAGGCTGAGGCTGACCTCGAATTTGCAGTCCTGTCTTAGCCTCCCAAATCACTGGGATCCTGGGATTACAGGCATGTGCCACTGTGCCTGGCATCCCCAACCTTTTTTTTTTTTTTTTTCTTGTTCTGTGGTCCTGGGGATTGAACTCCGGGCCTTGTGCGGGTGAGGCAGGTACTCTACCAACTGAGCTATGTCCCCAGCCCCATCTCCAACCATTTTTTAAATTTATTTTGAAATGGGCTATCTAGCAAGTCACACATCTTTCATTACTAGAATATTGGCTAGATGTACCCTTGGGCTCCTGTTCTCATCCGGGTGCTCTGTCCAGCATCTCATCCTTGCCTTGGGAATGTATAGCTCCCATCTTAATCCTATGATTTACTATGGCTGCACCCCTCCCTGGAGTCAATAAGACACCATTCTTATTAAGAATTCTTACATTTCTTTCCGTAACTGTTCTAAGTTCACTCTTTAAAGTGCAGACACGTCCTGTCCTAGCTACTCACAGCTCAGCAAGTGCATCTCCAGGATCATCACTTTTTTTCTACCCTTTGGCTCAGTCACTTGTAATTAAAATTTAATGATAGTCACATTTATAGCCTTTTTCAGTTTACAAAGTTTTTTTTTTTTTTTTTTTTTGGTACCAGGGATTGAATTCAGAGGCACTTGATCATTGAGCCCCATCCCCATCCCTATTTTGCATTTTATTTAGAGACAGGGTCTCACTGAGTTGCTTAGTGCCTCACAGTTGCTGAGGTTGGCTTTGAACTCACAATCCTCCTGCCTCAGCTTCCTGAGTGCTGGGATTACAGGCATGTGCCACCACATGCGGCCTACAAAGATCTTTTCCATCCACCACCTCTTTTTGTCCTCACAGCATCCATGAGAAGGACATGTACTTCCCCTACCCCCCAGAGGAATAAAACAAGGCTCTGAAGGGTAGTAGCAGTGTCTCAGGCAAAGGCCAGAGGCAGGCCTTCATTCCTGGTCTTGTGGTTCTGATACATGAGGAGTAACTCATTTATTCAGACATACTTCTATAATATAAATAATACATTATGTAAGCTCCTGTTCTCACTTTTGGAGGAATATAGGTATATTTAGGTCTATTTTGATTAGAACAACAACAAATATTAACTCATACTAAGTGTGGCGACATGCACCCATAATCCCAGTAATTCAGGAGACTAAGACAGAAGGATTGCAAATTCAGGGCTAGTCTGAGCAAATTAATTAGTCCCTGTCTCAAAAAAAAAAAAAAAAAGAAAAAAAAAGAAAGGGCTGGGGATGTAGCTCAGTGGTAGAGTACCCATGGGTTCATTTCTCAGTACAGAAAAACAAAACAAAAATCTAACTTGGAGTAGTTTAAACAGAACTGAGTTTATTGGCTCACCCCAACAGAACAATCCACAAGTAGGTTTGGACAGATCTGAGTGTTCAAACTCTATTTCTTATTTTTGTTTCTTTTCTTTTTTTTTTTTTTTGCGGGGGGGGGGTACTGGAAATAGAACCCAAGGGTGATTTAACACTGAGCTACATTCCTAATCCTTTTTATTTTCTATTTTGAGACAAGGTCTTGCTAAGTTGTCCAGGTGGACCTCAAACTTGTGATCCTCTCACTTGAGCCTCCTGAGTCATTGGGATCACAGGTATGCACCACCACCCAGCTTCTTAGCTTTTTTCTGTATTGACCTTATTCTTAGACAAACTCTCTGCTCTTAGCGTATCAAAGGTGGCCACCAATAGCTGTGGCTTACAACAAACCCAGCAGAAGGAGAGCACCTCTTTCCTATAAACTTCAACAAATAATCTGGCTAGAACTCTCAACTCTGTGGCCTGAGTTGAGGACCAAACCTAGAACCAGTCATTGTATCCAGTACAATTTAGTACTTTCATTGTCCAGGCTTGATCATTGGCTCCATTGGCTCCTTCTGGAGAGAAATATGGTGTGTGTGTGTGTGTGTGTGTGTGTGTGTGTGTGTGTGTTATCCCATCAAAACCAGAGACTGAGTGAAGAGGAAAGAGAATTCTTTTTTCTTTTCTCTCTCTCTCCCCCGCCCCCAGCTGGAAATGGAATGCAGGGCTGAGCTATATCCCCTTTATTTTTCAGTACTGAGGATTGAATCCAGTGGTACTTCACCACTAAGCTTCATCCCAGACACCCCCTCCTTTTTTTTTTTTTTTTTTAATTTTAAGACAGGTTCTTGCTAAACTGCTGAGGTTCACCTCAAACCTGAAATTCTCATGCCTCAGCCTACCAAGTGAAGAATTACAGGCATGTGCCCCTGCGCCTGGCAGCACTATTGACAGAAGTTTTATGGATGGATTTTCACAGAGGGCCTTTGCTCTGTAGAGAGAAATTAGGGTCCCATCTCAGCAAGAACTTGCAGTAGATTTTCCTGTGTGTTTTTTTCCAGGATAACCTACATGGCATAGTAAGGAGTAAAAGTGTTTTTTTTTTTTTTTTGGGGGGGGTGGGGTGGGGTGGAGGTGGGTATCAGGGATTGAATTCCAGGACACTCAACCACTGAGCCACATCCCCAGTCCTATTATGTATTTTATTTATAGACAGGGTCTCACTGAGCTTCCCTAAGTTGCTGATGCTGGCTTTGAACTCACGATCCTCCTGCCTCAGCCTCCCAAGAGTAAGAAGTAAAAGTAAGGAGTAACTTGTTATGTTCAGAGCAGTGTGCAAACCAGGAGCATACATACTACGAGGCTCGGAGATGCTCTTTGAGGATGACCAATTCCCTGCTCCCTCCTCCCAGCACTTTCTATCTCCTGTTTGAAGCTGTGAGTTCCACGTATCTATTTTACCCATTACTTTCTTCCCAGTGCATAGTACTTGTGTCTGGCACATCAAAAGGAACCCACATATTTATTGGATGGATGAATAAATTAATTAATTAGGTTGATCAGTCTGACAAGCTAGATCTTCTGACTGGATTATTCAGTTCCTCACCAGTAAGATAGCAGAAGGTTTGGAACAAGACTGTTTCCCTAACTCTTCCTGCTTATGATTCTGGGATAGCAAAGCTCACAGGAGTCAGCAAGGTTGCACTCTCTAAAGAACCAACAGAAGGGGAAACCAAATTTATTGAGGACCTGTATTCAGGCCCTATGTAAGATGAAGTCAGATGAGTCTGAGGTCCCAAATTATGGGATTTCACAGACTGATAATTTTTTTTTGAAACTTGGAATTGAAGTAAAGCTGCTTATTTCTTATTTTGCCAAATAAGGATGTTAAATGAAAAACAAACTCCCATTAACTATTACTACCACTGATTTTTTCTCTCATTCTTTCACTTTTTTCCTCCCTCCCTTTCTTCCTTCCTTCCTTCCTTTCAACCTTTTCTGTTACTGGGGATTGAATCCAGGGACACTCTACCTTTTAGCTACATCCCCAGTCCTTTTTATTTTTTTAATATTTATTTTTTAGTTTTCGGCAGACACAACATCTTTGTTTGTATGTGGTGCTGAGGGCTGCACTCATGCCAGGCAAGCGCGCTATCGCTTGAGCCACATCCCCAGCCCCCTTTTTATTTTTTGAGACAGGGTCTGGCTAAGTTGCTAAGGCTGGCCTAGAACTTTTGATCTTCCTGCATCAGCCTCCCAAGTCACTGGGATCCCAAGTATGTGCCAACAAGTCTGGCTATCACCACCTCTTCTTAAAAGAAATTAATTTTTACACTAAGAAAGAAGTACATAGTCAGTTCCCCTCCCACTTAGAAAAACGACATTCGGTCATTTAATATGAATTTTTTTTAGATGGATGTAAATTTCAGCAGACAGAACAACCCCTGTGTGGGGTCCAATGTTTGGGACTCACTAACACGAATTAATTCACACACACACACACACACACACACCTTGAAAAGGATGTTTAATTTGTTCACTTTACACATGGGGAACAGAAGTTCAGAGAGCGTTAAGTGCAAAGTCTCAGAGATAACAAGTGTTAGCTACTTATGATCTGGGTTGTCTGGGTTGGAACCCAGATCATCTTGACAGATCCTAAACTAAAGGCTGTGTTGGAACAGGAAAGAAAGTGATTCAAACGGGCTTCAAACTGGCTCCTCCTCATGCTCCTGGGGAGTTTTCAGGTCTTGACTTTGATATTTTGTTCTTTGACAGATCTTTGTGGAGTGTCCACTTCTTGCCTGGCACTAGGCTAGGCGCTGGGGACAGCAAGAGAGGGTAACCAACAATTTTCCAGTCCCTTTCTTTCCTGTCCGTTGGTATTTGCCCTGGGCCCCTTTCCCTAGGCCCAGCTCCTTGCTCTGGCGGGCAAGGAATCCCCCACCACAGGCGTGGGTTGTTAACAGTTTAGGGGGTTCCCTCTCCCAGGGCTGTTGGCAGTTTCCTAGGAGACTCTGGGTACCTTCAACGCCTCCAAGACCCAAAGGACTGGAACATACTGGTATGACTTCAGGCACAGCAATAGGTTGTAGAGGAAGTAATTTGGAAGCAAGAGATTCAGTTTAAACCCCATCAAAAAATATCCTGTTCGGCCCCTCCCCCGCTGCCCTGGGCTTTGTGGGGACACACAGCCCTACAACTCCAGACTGGAAGAAGAGAGTCCCTGGAATCAGGAGCCCTACTACGGAGGGGGCTTGCTACTTTGGCCGAGAGACCCCAGGGACCATGCCCGCGCCTCCCTCTGGCTGCGAGAACCAAGAGGGCCCATCCCCCGTTCCGCCCTGCTCGGTTCCGCACGCCCGTGCGGGAGCGCGCATCCACCGCGCTGAGCCGGAGCACGAGAGCGCGCCCCTCGGCGCGGGAGCGCGCCCCGGGGAAAACCCGAGCAAGATGGAGGCCGCGCAGAGGCCGCCGCCTGGGCCCAGGCAGCCGCTGCTTGGAGTGCCGAGCCCCGGTGCCTAGGCCGTGCCAGTCCCGGACCTGCTACCCCGGACCGGGCCCAGGTTGGTCTCCCCTCATCCATTCCCTGCGGCCGCAGCCTCCGCGCGCGCCCGGCCTGGGCGCGGGGCAGCCACCCCCCCACACCGCCGGCCCTGCCCGGGCCCTGCTGCTCCCCAGCGTCCTGGGGACAGTCCCTGCCTACCACCTGCCCTTAGCACCCCAGGCAGCCTGCTGGCCCGGGTCCCTGGTCCCTGTGGCCTGGAAAACCCCTCTCTCCAGTCCTGGCCCGCCAATCCTAGGCTCCCCCAGCCAACATCCAGCCCTGGCTTCTGAGGAGCGTCCCCCACACCCCCGCCCCGTGCCCAGATCCTGCGGTCTCAGCACCGACACCACTCTAGCCTCATCCTAATGCCGCCACCTCCCCCTCTTAGACCTCTCACCAGCCCCCATTTCCTGCCCCGGCACCAGTATCAGCTTCCTAATCGCCCTCTGATAGCCCCGTACATCCTTTCCCCCCCCCCCCTGATAAAAGCCCCTAGTCCTTCCATAGCCCCTTTCCAGCACCCAATACCGACCTCCTACCTCTAATAGCAGCCCCCATATTCCCTCCGAGCTCTCTTTATACGACCCCCGCCGTTAAACCTCTAATTCTGGTCTCCAGCTTCCTTTCCATGTCCCCACGGTTCTCCTTATCCCCAATGCCAGTCCCCAAACCCCCTCCCAACTCTCCCATGACCACTTTCTGGCCTCCCTCGTTTTCCAACTCCCATACTCTCGTCCCAGCCCCCCCCCCCAACTTTCACATGACCGCTTCCTAAGCCGCCGAATAGGAGATCCTTGCCAGACCCCCCAGACGCCGCCCCAACACTCTCATGACCCCCTCCTAGCTCCCCCATACCAGCCCCCGTTGTCCCCCAGCTCCGCCCCAGGCCCCGCCCTCGCGAGTTCCTTGACTTAGGGCGGCTTCTCGCGTGCGTCCCCAGCTCCTGCCGGCAGCCCAGCGGTCTGTCCCGGGCCGGCGGCCCCCACCTGCCGCCGCCGCCGCCGGCCCCGCCCCCGGGCACCATGCTGCCCTCGCAGGAGGCCTCCAAGCTCTACCACGAGCACTACATGCGGAACTCGCGGGCCATCGGCGTGCTGTGGGCCATCTTCACCATCTGCTTCGCCATCATCAACGTGGTGGTCTTCATCCAGCCCTACTGGGTGGGCGACAGCGTGAGCACCCCCAAGCCTGGCTACTTCGGCCTCTTCCACTACTGCGTGGGCAGCGGGCTGGCGGGCCGCGAGCTCACCTGCCGGGGCTCCTTCACCGACTTCAGCACCATCCCGTCCGGCGCCTTCAAGGCGGCCGCCTTCTTCGTGCTGCTCTCCATGGTGCTGATCCTGGGCTGCATCACCTGCTTTGCGCTTTTCTTCTTCTGCAACACCGCCACGGTCTACAAGATCTGCGCCTGGATGCAGCTCTTGGCAGGTAGGGGAGGGGGCGGGGTCGGAACCCCCAGAACAGGCGCCAAGGTTGGGGTCTCCTTTCTGGAGGAGTCAGAGAGAGATTCTGTTCCTCTGTGCTGAGATACATCCTTGGCCCACCCTCAGCAGCTTCTAGGGAAGGAGATTTAATGAGAGAGACACCTTAAGGCAGCCGGGAGAGTGTTAGAATTGGGTATTTGGGTCCTCATGCGTGCATATATATGCACATTGCATTTATTGATGGATTAGCATTATGTTATCGTCTCTGAGTCTCTGTTGGCCGTCTTTGTGGAAATATTTTTCTGAATCAGGGCTTTCTCTAGGTGTATTCTATTTATATTATGTTGAAAAAAGCATGAGACACAGAATCAAGAGCTCTAACTTGGACCTTTAACTCGCTGACATTAACTTGGGTATTTCACTTTGCTTCTCTGAGGCTTGGTTTCTTCATCTGTCTGTAAACAGTGGAGAGGATCCAGAGGACAAATCAAAGAGTATCTGGTAAACTTAAAAAAGTTCTGTAACAAGGGATGAGGGAGGCTGACTGTGGTTTCTGTCCAGTCCTAAAGATGTGGGTAGTTGACAGCATCTAACAACAGGGATCTCCAGAGGGACAGTTCTATTATTTAAAACCCCTACTCCCCTGGCAGGAAGTGTTCTGGTGCCATTCCAGATGGAAATGAGTCCCTGTGACCTTCTGATGTGTTTAGCTGAGATAGTCATCCTGCCCCAAGTATCAGCAAACGGCCTTTTGGGAATGAGAAATGCTGAGACAGTTTTCCAGGATCCATTAGAGTCCCCTGTCCCCACCCACCTTTCGATTGAAGACAGATTTTGAAGATTCAGCAACTTGGGCATTTGCCTAATTGCAGATAGGGAAGAGAGTTGGACAGGGGAAAGTGGGGCCAGGAAGGGCAAGATGGGGAAGGATGACTGGTGAGGTTAGGATAAAGTTGGAGCCCTCCAGGGATGAGAAAGAGAAGAGAAAATGTGATAATCATGAATCAGAGAGAGTTTTTACAATAACACCTCAAAACATTCAACAAGTGTACAACCCTACAAAAGAGATTGCTTGCTGGTGATGTTCAAAGCATTTGTAGGAAGTTGGCTGTGTAGCACAGGGTGTATTCTCTTGAACATCTCCATTGAGGGGGAATCCCCATCTTTTAAAGGAGGAATGTGATATTTGGAAATGGCTGGAAGTCACTCAGGGTCAGGTGTTTGGAATATGATGGGTGATCAACTTAAGCATTGTCACTTGGGATGAAAGCCAAGATATGAGGACAAGGACATGAGAATGGTTCCTTTACTCAAGAGGACTTAACAAATGTTGGGAGGAATTATTGACCCACTGGAAGAACTGCACAATCTCCTGAGAGAATTGATTTGAAGAAGGTAGTGTATATTCAGATGTAGATTTTTTTTTTTTTTTTTTTTTTTTTGTGTGTGTGTGTGTGTGTAGTACTGGGGATTGAATTAGGGTCTCTCTCATTCAATGCAAGCACTCTACTACTGAACGACATCCTAGTCCTTTTTATTTTGAGACAGAGTCCCACTAAGTTGCTGAGGCTGGCCTGAAATTTGCAAACCTCATGCTTCAGCCTCCTGCATTACTGGGATTATGGGCATGGGCCACCACACCCAGCCCAGATGTGGACATTCTAATGACTTACTTCAAATTCATCTTACCCCACTCAACTTCAATGTGGATTCTCCTCCTGGTATTGGGGATTGGACCCAGGGTCTCTATATCATTGAGTCACAGCCCCAGTCCTTTATTTTTTATTTTATTTTTTTTTACTTTTTATTTTGAGACAGGGTCTTGCTAAATTGCCAGGCTGGCCTAGCACTTGTGATCCCCTTGCCTCAGCCTCTCAGGTAGTTGGAATTACAGGTGTGCACCACTGTGCTTGGCTCTTTTCAAATCTTTGAAGAGAGGAGAATCGTAGGATGTGGGGAGTATCTTTCCAAATTTCTCACTGGTACCCAGAGACAGATGATATTTTGTGTTTTCATTCTATAATTCTTCCAAAGGCAAGCTGGGAAGAATATACAGTCAGCTGGACATCCCCCCCTCCCCATTCATCAGCCTAAATTTGGAGTCTGCAGATGGGTTGCTGACTGTTTGGCCTTCAAATTCTCTGTAATCTGTGTAGGTTTAATCTTGGGGATTTGATGAACTAACCAACAACCCCCACATAATCATTGAATTTCAGGGATCTTAGCGATCATCTCTTTCATACTCTACTCTCCCCTCCCTGCTTGAGAGAGAGGAGACTGAGTATAGAGAAATGAAGGTCTACAAGGCCAGCAAAGGAGTAAATGGGGTATAAGGCCCTGGGGTTCTTCGCTATTTCCCTTGTGTTTCCCTGTCCCATTCCTGAGGGTTGAGAAGCTGAGTTGAACGGTTTATTCCATTTTGCTCAGAGAACTTCTGAATTCCCTTGGTAAGTGACTGATTCACTTTGCTTAATCAAGGGACACCAGTGCAGAGGCCAGAGCACTGTGCTGCGAGTCATGGGAATGGAGCTCTTGGCTGACTCTGCCAGTGTCTCACCAATGCTAAATCTTTTTGGTTTAAATCTCAGTTTTCTCATCTGTACAAGGGGGATGTGGGTGCAGTTAGATTGGTTGATTTAAAGTTTCTTTTTCAGCTCCTTTCACCAAGATCTTTCACCAAGATCGTTCCATTTAGATCTACACCCCCAGCCCTTTTATAAAAAATTTTGAGACAGCGTCTAAGTTGCTCAGGCTGGCCTCAAACTTGAGATCCTCCTGCTTAAGCAGGAGGAATCCTGCTGAAGTAAGAAAGTGAAAGATCTGTTATCCCCAGAGGAACTGCAGAGAAGCAAGGGGCTTTGTTTGTGTCATATAAGAGTCAGAATGTGGGCTGGGGTTGTGGCTCAGTGGCAGAGTGCTTGCCTTGCACATAGGAGGCACTGAGTCCGATCCTTAGGACCACATAAAACAATAAACAAATAAAATAAAGACATGCTGTCCATCTAAAACTACAAAAAATTAAAAAGAAAAGAAAAGCAAGTGAAAAATCTGTTATCCCCAGAGGAACTGCAGAGAAGCAAGGGGCTTTGTTTGTGTCATATAAGTCAGAATGCCTGTTATGTGATTCTTGCTCCTATGAACTTTTTTTTTTTTTTTTTTCCTCCAGTACTGGGGATTGAACTCAGGGTTGCTCTACTGCTGAGCTACATCCCCAGCCCTTTTACTTTTACTTTTTTTTTTTTTTTAATTTAGAGACAGGGTCTTGTTAAGTTGCACAGCCTGGCCTCCTGCCTCAGCCTCCTGAATTGCTGGGAGTATAGGCATGCACCCCATGCCCAGCTTCCTGTGAACTCTTATTTCATGTTTTAGAATCTTCTAAATGCAGAGCATTTACCCCCTGGGAAAATACAAAGAGATATTTCTTTGTTTATCCATCACCTGTTCTGTGATCATTCGGGTGCTAGATGCTGCAATACTGAGATCCATTAGGCACTCTCCCTCACCCCTAGGATCTTAAGTCTATGAAATGCAATCCCTACTCTCAGAAAGTTTATGATCTAGTTGGTTCATTGCATTGGTCAGTAATCTTGCAGTGACAACTGACAAACTCAACTCAAACTGTCTTAATAAATTAAAATGAAGAAAGAGGGTAGAATTTATTGGCATACATATTTTGGGGGTCAAATGTATCTGGCTTGTTGAGTGTGGTGGTGCACACCTGTAATTTCAGCTTGAGGCAAGAGGATCACAAGGTTCAAGGTCAGCCTGGACAACTCTGTGAGAACCTTTCTTAAAATAAAAAGGGCTTGGGCTGTGGTTGTGGCTCAGTGGTAGAGCACTTGTCTGGCATGTTCGAGGCACTGGGCTCAATCCTCAGCACCATGTAAAAATAAATAAATAAAATAAAGATATTGTGTTCAAAAAAAAAAGATATTGTGTCCATTAAAAAAAACAAAACTGTAAATGTAGCTCAGGGATAAAGTACTTGCTTAGCATGTATGAAGAGGCTTTGGGTTCAATCCTCAGTACCCCCCCCCACACAAACACACATACACACACACAAACAATATCTGACTTTCCAGGAATGGTGGCAAACTCTTGTAATCCCAGGACTCAAGAGCTAAGGTAGGAGGATTGCAAGTTCAAGGTCAGCCTCAATAACTTATTGAGATTATGTCTCCAAATAAAAATTAAAAAAGGACTTGGGAGGTACTCAGTGATAAAGTGCCCCAGTACTAAAACAAACAAAGCAAACAAACAAAAACAAAAAACCACCCCCCAAAACCCAAAATGAAACAAGCAAACAAAAAGCCAAAGTATCTGGCTTCAGGCATGGATGGATCCAGATGCTGAAATAATGCCATACAGTATCTGTCTCACTTCATTTCTTGGTTTCTCTATTTTAGCTCAGTTTAAGTTCACTTCCTTCTCAAAGGTGGCAAATCCTGCAGCTCTGAATTTACATTGCTAACCCCAACCCTGTGGAAAAAGAATGAGTCTAGTAAAAGTTCCAGGGTGATTCTTATTAGTCTAGCTTTTGCCAAGTGTCCACCTCTTTGTCATGGTGACTTTTTCTAAGGCCTGATCATGTGCCTATCCCTGGAACAACAGATGGACTACTGGTGGAGAAAAGTCAGTTCCCACAAAGGTAAATCAAAGGTGACAGCTGTGGGAGAGGAACCATGGGTAAGACAACTGCAGACAGAAGCTCCTGCTCTGGGCAGTCTGAGCCCTAACACGTGTCAGGCTGCGCTATGGAAACCCAGAGCAACAGAGGGAAATGAGACCGGAGCTGGGGAGGCCATTGACAGGCATGAGGTATTGGGCAGCATTCAGAGAAGAAGATCATGGTGGAAATGCAGAGATAGGAAGCCACATTTGTCTTGAGTGGGGCATCCATGTAGGGGAGCAGCAAGAGAGGCCAGGAAGCAGTATGAGGGTCACTGTGTGCTGGGTTAGGGAGTTTGCATTTTAATTATCAGGCAGTTACATGCTACTGTGACCACTACTCTATCTCACGAAAAATGGTTAATGAATTCTGAGCCTTTACTCTATGTGAGAATGATGTGTTAAACATTTCACATGGATATGATTTAACCTTCATAACACTCCTATGGATCAGGTAGTGTGATTCATATGCTATAGATGAGAAAACTGAGTTTCAAAGAGGTCGTACAGGTGGTAAATGGGGGACCCAGGATTGTGACTCAGTTTAAATCTGTGGACTGCAGAGCCTGACCTTTTGGTTAACAGAGTAAGAGTGGTACAGACAGTGGCAGGAAGTTCTGCCAGAATACTGAGTAGAGGCTAGAGAAGCCTGGTAGCTCTTTATGTACTTCAGACTCAGTTTCTCAGGGCTTCTCAGGATATCTCTGCCATTTGTTTACCTGGTCGTTGCCATTTACTGAGAACATACAAGGTGCCAACTTCTGTGTTTGACATTTCCAAATTCAGTGTGTTAATTTTCATCTGTTAAAATGGCTTACTCTGAGCTGGATGTGGTGGCACATGCCTGTAATCCCAGCGATTTGGGAAGCTGAGGCAGGAGGATCATAAATTCGAGGCCAGCCTCACCAACTTAATGAGATCCTGTCTTTATACAAAACAAAATAAACAAAAAACCAACTTTCTCCAAGGTCACACATCAAGTAGAAGATGGTGCTGAAACAGTGCAAGTCTAAATGGATCTAGACCCCATTCTGACCACTGAACTGGAAAACTGGGAATACAGAGATTACAAATTAGAGTTCTGTGTACTAAACATTGCAGGTGGGCTGGGTGAGGTTGGCAAAGATGAGGTTCCAGCTGAAGTATGGTCATGGCTGGAGGGGGCAATGTCAGGTAGTTGTCTAAAAAGAACTGAGGACATAGAACCTGCACCCTGCCATTTACCAGCTATGTGGCTTTGGATCAGCCAGTTTGCCTCTCTGAATCTCAGTTTCTAAGTCTGTAAAATAGAGATTTTGTTTTGTTTTGTTTTAGAGATATTTATTACACCTTCAAAGTGTAATGGAAAGAAATAACTGAAATGATGGGTGTAAAATGCTAAGTATGATTTCTGCTCTATAGTAAGCACTCAATAAATGGCCCCTGTTATTCTTATGAAGAACAGTTTGGGAGGAGTCCCTGATGCTCTGAGTTTGCCCTTGCAGGGATGATCAAAGGGCCTGAGAAGTTGCAAACTAAACTGTTAGTCCTACCAATCAGCTTACTCAACTCTCATTTTACAGATGAAAGACCTGAGTCCCATAGAGAAGAGACAAGTTCATGGTCTTGGAGTAAGACTTGAAACTAGGCCCCTCCCCTGTCCATCCAAAGGGTGATGATTCTGACCATGATTTATTTGATGTTGGGTGCTTACGATAGGCCAGATGCTACCTTGGTGTTGGGATCGCACAGAATGGAATGTGTGAGGTGAGACGTTGGAGATGTGGCTCTTAGCTTAGTGGCAGAGTGCGTGCCTGGCACACACTGGGCCCTGGGTTCAATTCCCAGTGCTGCCAACCCATGAATCAATTAATAAAAGAATGCATGAGATGGAATGGAAGCTTGGGGAGACTGGAGGTGGGGAGGTGGGAGGCGAGAGCAGGGGCTGGCTGGTGTGATCCAGAGGTGAGCCTCTTTCGGTTTTCCAGTTGTGTGCCCTCAATCCCCAGGGGTCTCTGGGCTATGATGAGCAATTACAGGAGTGCTCATTACTATAACTACAATAGACATCTACATTCTTCTCCAGGTCCCCAGGTTTTGTTTCAGGTTAGGTTTGGAATTTTATTCACTCAGTAAAGCTTTATAGTATGTGCATGACCCTGCTGAGCAGATTGAGGGATTTCTTTTCTCCCATCCTCCTTTTCTTCCTCTTTTCCTCTCTCATTCCTTTCTTCCTCCCTCAACTCTCCCTGCCATCTTCATTTCTGCCTCTCTCCCTCTCTCCTTTCTCCATTTCTTTCTTTCTCACATCAACCACTTACCAAAGGCCTCTCAGGCATGCTAGGTTCTGGGATTCCTGCGTAAGAGTCTTCCTCCCAGGTACCTCATCATCTAATGGAAGAGATAAGAAAGAAAACAGGTCATCGCTGTGTGTGCAACACAAAGAATGATTGACTCTTAACAGGGTATTCTGGGGACACGAAGGGGACTTCTAACACAGTTAAGGACAGCCAGGGAAATCTTCCAAAAAGGGCAACAACATTTGAGACGAACACCCCCTCCTTTTTTTTTTTTTTTTTTCTCCCTTGGTGCTGGGACTGGAAGCCAGGAACTCAACATGCCAGGCAAGCACTCTACCACTGAGCTACACCCCCACCCCCAATGTGAGCTGTTTCTTAAAGGATGAGTGGAAAGAGAAAGGCAAATCTTTCTCGGTATGATCAAAGACATGGAGGTAGGGATAGCCTGGTGTGTTTTGGGAACTACACGCAATTAGGGAAGGGAAAAGTAGAAGTTGGGACCAGGGAGGTGGGCAGGATCTGGATCACAGAGACCCTCTAAGTCATGGAAAGGAGATTAGAGTTTGGACATAAGCAGCAGATAGTTGAAGTTTTTTTTTTTTAATTGTTAATTTTTTCCAGACTCTCATTGACTTTTTTGCAAGAATTAACACAATACTTGATAAACAAAGTAAAAAGGATACACATTTCTATATGGTTCCTTCCCACCCTCATCTCCCATTGTTTCTTCCAGAGACAACCTTATCTATTTCCAGGAAATTCCATAAATATACAAGCAAATGCAAATTCTTGTTTTATATATACCCAGTACGTCAGCATTTCATATAGTAACATTGTATATAAGTTTATCTATGGCTGCATAACAAATCACTTAATGGCTGAAAGTCACAGGAATTTGTTCTCTTTGTTTCCATGCGTCACAGGAGTTTGGAGGAGCTCAGATGGGGGCGGGTAGTTCTGACTCAGGGTCTCTTATCTGAAGGGTGACTGGAGCTTGTTCGTGTACATGCTAGCAGGAGACCTCAAAGCAAGATAAAGGAAGAAGCCACACTGCCTGCCCCTCCACCCCATTTTTAGTGACAACTTCAATTTTGAGATATATTGCATAGGTCATACAATTTATGCATACAAAGCAAAGATGTCAGTGATTTTTAGTATATTCACAGAATATACAAAGTTACTGCAATCGATTTCAGGATATTTTTGTTATCTCAGGAAGAAGCCCTCTTAATTCCTGGCTTTTCATTCTCCCCAGTCCTTGACAACTACTAATTTACTTCCTCTGTAGACTGCCTGTTCTGGACACTTCATGTTCTTTTCCTTGGTACTGGGATTGAACCCAGGGATGCTTTACCACTGAGCCACAGCCCCAGTCTTTTTTTTTTTTTTTTTTTAGTCTCACTAAATTGCTGAGGCTTGCTTTGAACTTAAAATTCTTCTGTCTCAGCCTCTGGAGTTGCTGGAAGTATAGGTGAGTGCCACCAAGCCTAGAGGGACATTTCATGTTATATAGTTTTATATAGTTTTTCATGCTGTAGCACGTATGAATACTTCATTCCTCTTTGTGCCAAATAACATACCATTGTATGGATATATCACATTTTGCTTATCCATTCATCCACTGATAGGCATTGGGGTTGTTTCTACCTTTTGACTATTGTAAATGATGCAGTGAATGTTTGTGTACAAGGTTTTGTGTGGTTACACGCTTTCATTTCTCTTGGGTCCATACCTTCAGGTAGAATCGCTGAGTCAGTGGCCACTGCATTTTCTTTTTTCAAGAATCTAGACTTTATTTATTTATTTATGAGGATCGATGAAGTGCTGAGGATCGATGAAGTGCTGAGGATCGATGAAGTGCTGAGGATCAAACCCAGAACCTCACCCATGCTAGGCAAATGCTCTACCTTTGAGCCACAACCTCAGTCCCTGGAAACTGCATATTTAACATCTAGATTGAGGGACATCTAGATTGCTTTCCAAAGTAGTGGTACCACTTGATAGTCCTAACATTCATATATGAAGTTTCTTCTCTCTGTATATTCTCATCAGCACCATTAGAATTTGTGGTTACAGCCATCCTACTGGGTGTGAGGTGATGTCTCCCTGTTTTTTTTTAAATTTATTTATTTATTATAATTAGGTATATGTGACAGCAGAATGCATTTTGACTCATTGTACACAACTGCAGCACAACTTTTCATTTCTCTGGTTGTATACAATGTAGTGTCATACCATATGTACCTAGGGTAATGATGTCCATCTCATTCCACCATCTTTCCTGCCCCCATACTCCCTCCTCTCCGCTCTGCCCAAAGTTTCTCCATTTTTCCCATGTCTTTCCATCATGGATCAACATCCACTTACAAGAGAGAACATTTGGCCTTTGGTTTTTTGGGATTGGCTTACTTCACTTAGCATGATATTCTCCAACTGCATCCATTTAACTACAAATGCCATAATATTATTCTCTTTTAATGCTGAGTAATAGTCCATTGTGTATATACAGTTTCTTTTATCCATTTATCTATTGAAGGGCATCTAGGTTGGTTCCACAGTTTAGCTGTTGTGAATTAGGCTGCTATAAACATTTATGTGGCTGTGTTACTATAGTGTGCTGATTTTAAGTCCTCCGGGCTAAGGATCTGAACAGATACTTTTCAGAAGAAGATATACAATTGATCAACAAATATATGAAAAAATGTTCAGCATCTCTAGTAATTAGAGAAATGCAAATCAAAACTATTCTAAGATTTCATCTCTCACAAGTCAGAATACAAACAACAATAAGCATTGGGGAAGGGGCTGGGGATGTGGCTCAAGCGGTAGCGTGCTCTCCTGGCATGCGTGAGGCCCAGGTTCGATCCTCAGCACCACGTAGAAACAAAGATGTTGTGTCCGCCGAAAAACTAAAAAATAATTTTAAAAATCCTCCCTCCTCCCTCTCTCTCCCTTTCTTTCTTTAAAAAAAAAAAAAAAAAAAAAAGCATTGGTGAGGATGTGGGGGGAAAGACATGCTCATGCATTGCTGGTGGGACTGCAAATTGGTGCAACCAATATGGAAAGCAATATGGAAGTTCCTTAGAAAACTTGAAACTGAACCACCATTTGACCCAGCTATCCCTATGTTTTTTCTTTTTAAAAATTATTTATTTATTTATTTATTTTGTGGTGCTGAGGATTGAACCCAGGGCCTTGTGCATGTGAACAAGCACTCTACCAACTGAGCTATATCCCCAGTCCCTGTTTTTTTTTTTTTTTTTTTTAATATTTATCTATTAGTTGTAATTGGACACAATACCTTTATTTTATTTATTTATTTTTATGTGGTGCTGAGGATTGAACCCAGGGCCTCTCACGTGCAAGGCAAGCACTCTACTGCTTAGCCACAACCCTAGCCCAAATTTCTGTGTTTTTTTTTTTTCAGAGACCTTCTTTCTTTCTTTCTTTCTTTTTTTTAAATATTTATTTTTTATTTTTAGGTGGACACAATATCTTTTACATTTATGTGGTGCTGAGGATGGAACCCAGTGCCTCCCGCATGCTAGGCAAGTGCTCTACCTATGAGCCACAAGCCCAGCCCCTCCCTGTGGTTTTGATATGCATTTCCTCAATCATTGGTTGCCCAAGCACCATTTATTGAAGTGTTTTCCTGTACTTATTGGGCATTTGTGTATCTTCTTTGCAGAAATGTCTATTCATATCCTTCATTCATTTTTAAATATAGGTTATTTGTCTTCTTTTTATTGAGTTGTATGTTTTTTTTTAGAAAAATACATTCTGTATAGAAACATTTTTTTTTTTTTTTTGATTTTTAGATTTTGAAACAGAGTCTCACTAAGTTGCCCAGGCTGTCAGAGAACCTGCAATCCTCCTGCCTCAGCCTCGCCAACTGCTGGGATTACAGACCTTTGCCAACACTCCCAGCATATTGATGTGTCCTTTGAAGCACAATAGTTTTAAATTTATGCTAAATCCAGTTTATCTATTTTTTCTTTTGTTGTTTGTGCCTTTAGTGTCCTTTCTGAGAATCCACTGCCGTATAGAGTAA
This sequence comes from Callospermophilus lateralis, assembly GCF_048772815.1. NCBI lineage: Eukaryota > Metazoa > Chordata > Mammalia > Rodentia > Sciuridae > Callospermophilus > Callospermophilus lateralis. The sequence continues at coordinate 6,776,619 of NC_135324.1, forward strand.
CAAAGATTTACTTCTCTGTTTTCTTCTAAGAGTTTTGTAGTTTAGATTTTTAACTTTAGGTCTTTGACTCATTTTCAGTGTGTGCATTTGTCTTTCTGTCTGTGTGTGTATGTGCGTGTGTGTGTGTGTGTGTGTGTGTGTGTGTCTGTATTGGAGATTGAACCCAGGCCTTTGTGCATGCCGAGCACACAATCTATCACCGAACCACACCCCCATCCCTTGAGTTAAGTATTTGTATGGTAAAAGATAGGAGTCCATTTTCATTCTTTTGAACCTGATAATCTATTCCTCCAAGCACCATCTATTGAAAAGTTTACTCTTTTTATTTTGGTACCAGGGATTGAACCCAGGGGCACTTAACCAGCCGTTTTTATATTTTAATTAGAGACAGGGTCTCCCTAAGTTGCTCAGGGCTAAATTGTTGAGACTGACCTTGAACTTGTGAGCCTCATGCTTCAGCCTCCTGAGCTGCTGGAATTATAGACACGTGCCCTGGTGTCCAGCTGATTACTCTTTCTTCATTAAATGATCTTGTTACCCTTGTAAAAAAATTGATGGGCTGCTGGGCTCTGTGGCTTATACTCGTTGATCCATCTACATGGGAGGCTGAGGAAGAAGGATCGAAAGTTGGAGGTCAGCCTGGGCAACTTAGTGAGACTCTGTTTCAATATAAAAAACAAAAAGGACTGGTGATGTTGATTGGTGGTAGAGTGCATCTGGGTTCAATTCCCAGTACCTCCAAACAACAACAACAACAAAAACACAGCAAACAAACAACAAAAAGTCCCTGTTCCTAGTACCTCCATATTAGGGAATGGGTTTCCTACCCATGAACTTTTCAGGGGCACATTTAAACCATAGCAAATAAGTAATTACCTCATGAGACAATTTAAAGATTAATAATGAGTATATATATGTACATACCCTGGCACAGTGGGTGCACTCAATAAATGTTCACAATTGTTATTCGTTGTTGTATGATTTGAATCAAGTCAGTGGTAGAACAAGAAAAGAAAGGCTGGCAATTGGGACCAGTTACGGGATGAACCTGGAAAAGTAATGAGGTCCCACTATGAAGATCCTTGGAAGCTGTGCCTTAATGTCAGGATTGTCCTTAGGCAGTGCAGTCACTTTCAAAGGGTGCAAGTATGGCTAATGTGGATTTAGAAAGATGTCTCGAGCTTCAGGCCATGGTGGCACACACCTGTCATCTCAGCAGCTTGGGAGGCTGAGACAGGAGGATCGAGAGTTCAAAGCCAGCCTCAGCAAAAATGAAGCGCTAAGCAACTCAGTGAGACCCTGTCTCTAAATAAAATACAAAATAGGGCTGGGGAGGTGGCTCAGTGGTTGAGTGCCCCTAAGTTCAATCCCTGGTACCCCCGCTGCTCCCCCAAAACAAAGATGTCTCAAGCAGCCTCTATGAAGAATGATGCACTGGACAGAGGCTTGACTGGAGTCAGGGAATCCAGGAAGAAGGCTGTGGCAGTGGTCTAGGTGAGCAGTGCTCGGGCTGGGGGTGAGCAAGCAGGAGAAAGATGGGAGACCTGTTTAGGAGCCTGATGGGTGTGTGTTGGGGGTGAGGGCAAGACAGGTGCTGTGTGTGACACCAGGTTTCCTTCGTGGATGACTGGGTCTCTGAAGTGACATTCACAGAGGAAGTAGGAGCAGGACCACGATTGGGAAGTGTTGGGTTTGAGGCCCGAGTGGGATGTGCAAGAGGAATGTTCAACAAGCAACTGGACGTTTTGGTGTGGAGTTGAGCAGACAGTTCTGGGTGGGAGATGGACATCATCATAGTGAGGAGTCATCTGAGTGAGGATGGAATTGCCTGGGGAGGGTGTGTGGAAGAAGAGGAAACAGCTCAAGAAACCAACCCTTATGAGGCAGGAGGAGGAGGAGCCAGGAGTCACAGTAGCAGGAGGCCAATGAGCAGCTGCGGAACGATGGCTCTGAAGGAGACTACCTGTTCTGAGCAGAAAGGGGTGGGCTGGGAAGGGATGGAATCACTTGGAATCGGGGGAAGGCAGCAGAGACTGGTGCTGGGGATGGAACCTGGGGCCTCCAGCATGCTAGGCAGATGCTCTACCATTGAGCTATACCCCTAGCCCTAGAATTTCATACCCTATAAAATTATGCTTCATAAGTGAAGGAGAGGGACTGGGGATGTGGCTCAAGTAGTAGTGTGCTTGCCTGGCATGCGTGAGGCACTGGGTTCGATTCTCAGCACCACATAAAAATAAAACAAAGATATTGTGTCCACCTAAAGCTAAAAAAAAAAAAACAAAGAGGGGGGGAAGGAAAGGCCAGGCCTGGTGGCACGGGTCTGTAATCCTAGCCACCAGGAGGCTGAGGCAGTAGGATGGTGAATTCAAAGCTAGCCTCAGCAAAAGCAAGGGCCTAAGCAACTCAGTGAGTCCCTCTCTCTAAATAAAATACAAAATAGGACTGGGGAGGTGGCTCAGTGATTGAGTGCCCCTGAGTTCAATCCCTGGGACCTGCCCCCGCAAAGAAAGTGAAGGAGAGGCCTTGTGGAGTGGAGCACGCTTGTGATTCCAGTCCTAGGCAGGAGGATTGTAATTTCAAGGCCAGTCTCAGCAATTTAGTGAGACGCCATTTCAAAATGAAAAATAAAAAATAAGGAAGGAGTAGGACGCAGCTCAATGGTGGAGTGCTTGCTTGTGTATCATGTATGAAGCCCAGAGTTCCATCCCTGGTATTGCAAAAAACAAACATGAAGGAGAAAGCTGATCACTGCAGCAGGTGTCCATAATCCCAGCAACTCAGAGGCTGAGGCAGAAGATCGTAAATTCAAGGCCAGTGTGGGCAATTTAGCCAGATGTATCTCAAACTAAAATTTAAAAAGGGAGTGGCAAAGTGCTTGCCTTATATGTGTGAGGTCATGAATTCAATGCCCATCACTACAAAAAAAAAAGTTATACACACACACTTAGTGGATATAACAAGTAGTTTGTTTAAAATGATAGCAACAATTTATTCACGAATATATGTGTGTGGGTGCATATATATGTAGTGAATGATAACAGTGATATGGGCACAGGTGGAGGAGTTGGGATTATTTTGTTATTACAAGGTATTCACACGACCCACGAAATCATAGTATTTTTTTTTTTTCTTTTTTTTTTAGGTACTGGGAATTGAACTCAGGGCACTCAACCACTGAGCCACATCCCCAGCCCTATTTTTGAATTTATTTAGAGATAGAGTCTCACTGAGTTGCTAAGCGCATCACCATGTCTGAGGCTGGCTTTGAACTTGGGATCCTCCTGCCTCAGCCTCCCAAGCCACTAGGATTACAGGCATGCACCACCATGCCTGGCTTCATAGTGTTTTTGAAACACTATGGATTTAGAACTGAGTCCAATAGTGCACTCCTGTAACCCCAGTGACTCAGAAGGCTGAGGCAGGAGCATCACAAGTCAGAGACCAGCCTTCGCAACTTAGTGAGGCCCTAAGTAATTTAGTGAGACCCTGTTTCAAAAAGTAAAAATATCAGGGGGTGTAGTGGTAAAGCACCCAGAGGTTCAATTTCCAGTAATAAATAAATAAATAAATAAATAAATGTATGAATGAACAATATTCTAAAGGAGAGAAAATCAAAGTATGTATGATATTACATATGATGTTCAGTTAAAACCAAAAAAGGCAGGATAACCGAAGAGAAAAACAGGAATAAACATCAAAGGCAACAAATAGAAACCAATAACAAACATAATGGGTATTAGTCCAGCAGTATCAGTAATCATTTTGAATGGCAAGGTCTAAATGCACCAGTTAAAAACAGGTTGTCAGAATGGATCCAAAAACAAGACCCAGGGGCTGGGGATAGAGCTCAGTTGGTAGAGTGCTTGCCTTGCATGCACAAGGCCCTGGGTTCAATCCCCAGCACCACACACACACACACACAAAAAAAAAAAAAAAAAAAAAGAAGAAAGAAAGAAACCAAGACCCAATTTTATGTTGTCTTTCAAGGAACACACTAAGATGCATATGGATTAAATGTAAATGGATGGAGAGGCTGGGGCTGTGTCTCAGTGGTGGAGTGCTTGCCTAGCACATGTGAGGCACTGGGTTCTACCCTTAGCACTGCATACAAAAATAAACAAGTAAAATAAAAGCATGCTGTCCATCTACAACTACAAAAAAAAAAAAAAAAAAAAAATGGATGGAGCTGGGCACACTAGCACATACCCAAGTCCCAGCTGCTAGGGGGCTGAGGCAGGAGGATTGCAATTTCAAGGCCAGCCTCGGCAATTTATCGAGGCCCTAATAAGCTCAGTGGTCAAGCACCCATGGGTTCAATCCCTGGTACAAAAAAAAAAAGAAGAAGAAGAAAAAAGAATTCGCCATGCTGTTTCTTACCCCTCACAAAGGCTCTGTGAAATGAATAGGGCAGATGTTGTGATCCTCATTTTACCTGTGAAGAAATTTAGGCAGGGAGGTAAACTGAGCTTGCCTAAAACTGTAAAGGACAGAGCTGAGCCTCCTGTGACAGGTGGGATGTGTTTCCCAAGTATGGGACCTGCTGGATGGCACCAGGCAGCCTGCAGTGAGCACACTGTTCCATTTGCATTCTTTTATAACTTGGGAGAGAAGGTGTTGGTTTGGTGCTAATGTGTCTTCAACTCCTCTCACACTTACTAATAGTCCTTTAAACAAAGAGATCAGCCCTCGGGCTCAGAGCATTTGTCAGGGAAAAGTGTCTAACTAGAAACTAAGAACACTGTTTTGGTTTCATTATATTTATAGTGTCTTTCTATTTATGGCAAATGATTTTGGTTTCTTTTTCTTTGAAAGTGATTAAATTTACTTATTTTTCTCCCCATACTAGGGATAGAACCCAGGGGTGCTTTACCACTGAGCTGCATCCCCATCCCTTTTTATTTATTTATTTTTTTTTTGAGACTGGGTCCCACCAAGTTGTGAGGCTACTTTTGAACTTGTGATCCTCCTGCGTTAGCTTCCTGAGCCACTGGAGAGGCATGTACCACTGCCCTTGGCTAGACTCACTTTTACTTAAAAAGCAAATTGAATCCCTGGTACCCATCTATCCACTACAAAAAAGTGAATCTATTAAAATAAAAACACAAAATAGGGACTTGTCTGGACTTGAATACAGATCCCACCACTTACTGAGTGTTATTGGATAAGACAGTGAATAAATTCCTCCAAATTTTGGCTTTCTCAGAAAATGAGGGTGATATTTTTCTCCACCTCATAACTTTTTTTTTAAAGATTAAATGAGATGATGACTAGTAGGAGTTTAGCAACCTGGCACATAGTTAAGCATTCAATGTTATTCTTTAAAAAAACATTCTTCTTATTCCTCTTCTTTTTAAAATATCTTTATTTTTATGTGGTGCTGAGGATTGAACCCAGTGTCTCACACGTGAGAGGCAAGTGCTCTACCACTTAACTATAACCCCAGCCCCATTTTTTAAAAATATTTATTTTTTAGTTGTAGTTGGATAAAATATCTTTAATTAATTAATTTATTTTTATGTGGTGCTGAAGATCGAACTCGGTGCCTCACGCATGCTAGGCAAGTGCTCTACCACTGAGCTACAACCCCAGCCCTCAATCCATTACAATTTTGATCCCATTCTCGTAGTTGAACATGATGTGGAATTTCACTGGTTGTGTTTTCATATATGAGCATAGAAAAGTTATGTCTGATTCATCCTACTGTCTTTCCTATTCCTATTTCCCCTCTCTTTCTTTCATTCCCCTTTGTCTAATCCAATGAACTTCTATATTTCCCCTCCCTCCCTTTCCTGTTGTGGGTTAGCATCTACATATCAGAGAGAACATTTGACCTTTGGTTTTTTGGAACTGGCTTATTTCACTTAGCATGATAGTTTCCAGTTCCATCCATTCTCTGGCAAATGCCATAATTTCATTTGCCTTTATAGCTGAGTAATATTCCATTTTCTTTATCCATTCATCTCTTGAAGGGTGCCTAGGTTTGTTTCATAGCTTGGCTATTGTGAATTGAGCTGCTATAAACATTGATGACACTGTGTCACTGTAGTATGCTGATTTTAAGTCCTTTGGGTATAAGTCTAGGAGTGTGATAACTGGGTCAAATGGTGGTTCCATATCAAGTTTTCTAAGGAATCTTCATACTGATTTCCAGAGTAGTTGTACCAATTTGTAGTCCCACCAGATATGTATGACTGTACCTTTTCCCTCACATCCTTGCCAACATTTATTGTTACTTGTATTCTTGATAATTGCCATTCTGACTGGAGTGAGATGGAACCTCTGTAGTTTAAATTTGCATTTTTCTAATTGTTAGAAATGTTTAACATTTTTAAATATATTTTTGACTCTTTATATTTCTTCTTCTTGGAAGTGTCTATTCAGTTCCTTTGCCCATTTATTGAGTAGGTTATTTATCTATTTTTTGGTGTTAAGTTTTTTGAGCTCTTTGTATATCCTGGAGATTAATGCTGTATCTGAGGTGTAGGTGGTAAAGATTTTCTCCCATTCTGTAAGCTGTCTGTTCATGCAATTCCCATTTAAATTCCAATGATGTTCTTCATAGAAATAGAAAAAAATAGTCATGAAATTCATTTGGAAAAATAAGAGGCCTAGAATATAGCCAAAGTAATCCTTAGCAAGAAAAGTAATGTAGGAGGCATCACAATACCAGACCTTAAATTATACTACAGAGCAATAGTAACAAAAACAGAATGGCATTGGCACCAAAATAGACTCGAAGGCCAGTGGAACAAAATAGAAGACATAAAGACATACTCAGATAAATACAGCTATCTCGTGCCAAAGGCACCATAAACATACGTTGGAGAAAAGATGGCCTCTTCAACAAATGGTGCTGGGAAAACTGGAAATCCATAAATAGTAGATTGAAATCCATCCCCTCTATCTCACTCTGCACAAGAATCGAATCAAAGTGGATCATGGACTTTGTCATTAGACCAGAGACCCTGTGCCTACTAGAAGAAAAAGTAGGCCCGACTCTTCATTCTATCCACTCAGGAACAGACTTCCTCAACAAGACTCCAGGATGGAGGTGTCAGGGGCCTCCTGAGCACTGCTGACCTTCAGATCTGGAGTCGAAACTTCAGCAGCCTTTTTTTTTTTTTTTTTTTGTACTAGGGATTGAACTCAGGGGCACTGGACCACTGAGCTGCATCCCCAGCCCTATTTTTTATATTTGATTTAGAGACAGGGTCTCTTTGAGTTGCTTAGGGCCTTGCCATGGAGGAGGCTGGCTTTGAACTTGAGATCCTCCTGCCTCAGCCTCCCGAGCCACTGGGATTGCAGGTGTGCACCACCATGCCTGGCTTCCTTAGCATCATGATCCACATCCTCAGAATCTCTTCTTTAGACATTTGATATGAGCTCAGTCACCAGATGAAAAGCTGCTCTTCTCACCAGAACAAGTCAGTCTCCCCAATATTAATATTGTTAATCTAATTTTGCCATAATACCTGCTATTTGGAGCAGGAAACGTCTGTGGACTGTGGAACTACTGGAGGGAGGAGGGGCCTTATCCTAAGACTCCTGTGCCTACACTAGTGGTTTTCAACCAAGGATAATCACCTCTCAGGGGACATTTACCAATGTCTGGAGACTTTCTAAAAATTCTTACAATATGGGATTGTCACTGGGATCTAGTGGGCAGAGGCCAGGGTTGATGCTAAATATCCCAGGGTGCATAGGACGACTCCACTACCACAAAGAGTTCTCCAACCTGAACTTAGATGCCGAGGTTGAGAAGCCTTGCCCCATTGCATCCTGCACCTGTGTCTGCACCTCGTTGTCAGCTGGCTCTTCTGCCAGCTCCTAACTTCCAAAAGACTCTTGAACTTGAAACCCAGGGAATGCTCCAGCTTTCTCCAGCCACCTGTGTTATTTTGGGTCTCAGCTCCTAGTTGGTTTCCTCTGAAGCACTCTTGACATGTGTAATGATTCTATTTGTGTGTTAACATGATTGAATTTCAGAGCATAGGCCTCAGACATGGTGCTTGTCTGTGTCCCCAGCACACTGCATAGTGTAGGGCACATAATTGGCACTCAGAAGTTTAGTGTGGAATGTATGAACTGAGAGGAAGGAGAGGAGAGAGAAAGGGTGAGGGGATAAATAGAGGGAAGGAAAGTGAAGAGGAGGGTGCTGAAGGAATGTTAAATGTCGAGACACATAAACAAAAGGGAGAGTCTAAGCTCAGATTTGAGTATGGCCTAGGGAGAAAGAAAGAGATGGGAAAGGAAGGAGAAAGAGCGAGAGGGGACCAAAGACAATGTGCAGGGAAGGAACCTGAGGTCTCCATGCCCGGTTCCAGAGGGGAGGAGGTCTCCCTGCAGTAAGCTTAAGCTGCGAGTTGGAAGGCTAGAGTGCTGGGATACAGGAGCGGTTTCCATGGAGACAGGGATGCTCTGGGGAGCAAAAACAGACTGTGTAGCTGTGGCCTGCCACTGTAGTGCTCAGGAAGAGCAAGGAGGGAAAGGAGAGGGACAGGTAGATGGGCAGTGTAGATTTGTGCCCATGTCCAGGCTCTTCCCTACTACATCACGCTGGAGACTCAGAGGCAGGGGATGGGGAGGCAGAAGCCCTTCAGTAGGGCCAGGAGACACTGAGGGCTGAGTGCAGGACAGGTAATAAGACCACTCTTTCTTCCTCTGCTCCCGTGTGTTTGGGCCTCTTCCTCTCTCCAGTAGGGCCTCAGGGGGTCTGGCAAAGTGTCAGGGGTCTGTGGGGAGAGGGATGGTCAATCCTTCCTAGTAGGCTCCTCCTCTTCCTGCATAGTCAATGCAGGAGCGCTCCAGGGCTGAGTCCTGTGCCTTCCCTTCAGTTTCCATAATTTTCAGTCTCAGGAATTTAAATACCCACAAGTGCCCACAGCAACCAAATTTGACTCTCCAAACCATTCCCCTGAGTTCCCGACTTGCCTCTCTATTGGGGTGTCCAATGGTCATCTTCAGATTTGTTTCTTTTTTCTTTTTCTTTTTTTGTGGTGCTGGGGATTGAGCCCAGGGCCTTGTCCATGAGAGGCAAGCACTGTACCAACTGAGCTATATCCCAGCCCAAGACTTGTTTAATTCTTCAATTCATTTCTGCTTTAGGGCTTCCGTATTTTCCATTTCCTTTGCCTGGAACTGTTTTCCCAGTCTTTGAAGGTCTGTGAGTTCCACTAGAACAGAGATTTGCCTTGGAGGAGTGTAGACAAAGCCCTCTAGAATTTGTGTGTGATCCAGTCACCTTTGGGGAGCCCTGCATCAGGATGAGGAGCACATGTTGGGGAGTGGATTAGAATCCCTGCAGCTTCTTGCAGAAGAGGGGCCCCACTCTACTGGAGGCTTGAGGAGTCTGAGGCCTGGGGAGCACTGCCTTGCACAGTAGATGAGGGAGTGGCAAAGTTGAGGGCCCTCTTCCCACCCTGGATACCAGGTGGGCCACATACACAGTGGACAGAACTGACCACCACCCATAGTCATCGCTGTCAGATGAAACGAAGGTTAATCACCCTCTGGGCCTGTCCCAGGGTCGAGGGCCCAATACTTCAAAACAGAGCCCTGTGCAACCTTCAGATCTTAGACATAGAGACCCCGAGGCTGGCATGACTGACAGATGTAACAGGGCAACAGTCAGGCAGAGTCTGCTCTGCAGAGGAGACAAGTCTCCGCCTTAGCCTATTGAGTCCCATGCTTCTGATTGACCCGTGATGCAGCATGTGCCCCCCTCAGGGCCAATTGCTGTTACTAGAGGAATACAAGGAACTGATTGGACCAGGCTTGAGCCAACCCAGTCTAAGTGCTGGAAGAGGCTGCCCTTAGCATCAAGGCTGGGGTTGCCAGAGGTAAAGTAGGTAGGTCGCTTAACCAAAAGCAGGTGGATGCCAACCAGGGAATTATTTAGAAGTCCCCTCGGCCCCTTCTCCCTTTTTCTGGCTACTTTCTTCCTCCTCACCTGAAACCACTCCCCATTATTTATTTGCATAATTATTATTTTAATAGTTATGACTAGTTTTACTACTAACAGCTAACATGTATCCTTTATGTTTAACACTGATGCAAAGCACTTTGTTATTCCCCCTGTAATCTTTGCAACCACTTGATGATATCTGCATTCTCCCCATTTTATAGATCTGTAAACTGAGGCACAAAGCTGAAGGAATTCACTCTGGGTCACACATCTGGCAAACAGCAGAGCCCCAGCCCTCTTAACCATTTTGCTGTAATATTCCACTCCCCAAATGAAAGTTCCAGGGACACAAATCTAAATGCCCCTTCCCCTAACTTGTCTGGTATCGGCACACAGTAGGCCCTCAAAAAATACTGCCTGTGTGAGTGCCTGCCACTGCCCGAGGTGTTATAAGCATTCCTTCCTCACCATCCTGTGAGGCAAATACTGTGTTTTTTAGTGTTCTGGCAGAAACAGGTCCATTCAGCCACTGTAGCGCCCTCAAATTCACACAGCTAGTAAGAGAAAGAACTAGGTTCAGCCCTGTGGTTGGCACTTGGTGTCCTGTTTTCCTAGTGCAGTTGCCCAGATGGTTATTTCCACCATCTTGAATGAAAGGGAAATGGCTCCATAAACAATAGTTGAAAGACAAAACAAGAACAAAATGAAACAAACAAACAAACAAACAAAAAGACCAGGGTGTGAGATGGTATGAATTTAAGATTAGCTAGGATGTTAAAGGGAGCTGGAGGAGGCTGTGCTTTACTACTTTCTTTTTTATTCTTAATTTTTGGTACTAGGAATTGAACCCAGGAGCATTTTACCACTAAAGCTCCATCTCCAGCCATTTTTATTATTATTATTCTGAGACTGGGTCTTGCTGAATTGCTGAGGCTAGCCTCAAATTTGCTATCCTCCTGCCTCAGCCTCCCGAGATGATGGGATTATAGGAGTGTGCCACCAGGGCAGGTTTGCTATTTTCTCATTTCTCAGGTTTCTGGAGGAGGAGTTGATTTTAGAGGGGAGGGAGAACGCTTTGAGGGTTCTATGAAGTTCCTTGTACCAATGTCTGTCTTTGGAACCTACAGGATTAACAAGTGTTGGCATTGGTGGGCTGAGCAGCAGCACTGGCACCCAGACTGAGGGAATTTCTAGAGTCCCCAGGATCTAGAGAGTAACGATCCCTTCTCTCTCTCTCCCTTCCTGACCATGGCGGTGGGCCCGGCTCTTGCCGCCAGCTCTGTGCCTCGTCCTGGGCTGCATGATCTTCCCCGACGGCTGGGACGCCGAGACCATCCGGGACATGTGCGGGGCCAAGACAGGGAAGTACTCCCTGGGGGACTGTTCGGTGCGCTGGGCTTACATCCTGGCCATAATCGGCATTCTCAACGCCCTCATCCTCTCCTTCCTCGCCTTCGTGCTGGGCAACCGGCAAACAGACCTGCTGCAGGAGGAGCTCAAGCAGGAGAATAAGGGTGAGTGCGGGAGGGCAAGGCTGCGGCCTGGGATTGGGGCAATTTCAGGTCAAATAACCAGTCGTGCAAAAATCAGAAACGCTATAGACGACACATTGAGCTTGAGAACAGCTAGATGAAATCCCTCAGATCTGATCATTTTCATGCCCACCACCTAGCAAACCCACCCCAGAGTAGAGACCCTTAGAAATGCAGAAAGCAGCAGGTTCACAGCAGCAAACAGTTAAGAACAGCCTACATGGCCAGGACCCAGGGGGGATGCCTCGGCCATGTAAAAATGAACCCACTTCAGTTACCTGTAACAGAATGGACGCATCTGGGTAGCATAATATTGAGAGGAAAAAATAAATCCCAGAAGATGACAGAATGATACAATTATTGTGCTCAGAACCAAGCAAAAGAAAGCAGTGTTATTGTTTAAACATATGATAACAGTATGTGTCTTTTTTTTTTTTAAAGCAAAGAAATGATAAATACAAAAGGTAGGATGGTGGTTATCTGTGGTTGGGATGGAAGGGGAGGAATCTGAAGCATGAGATGGGGGCATGTAGGTATATGCAAATCACTGGTAGAGTTATAGTTTTGTTTTTTTTTTATTTATTTTTTTTGTATTGGGGATTGAGCCCAGGGCCATCTACCACTGAGCCATACCCCAGCTCTTTTTATTTTTTATTTTGAGACAGGGTCCCACTAAGTTGACGAGGCTGGCCTCAAACTTGTGCTCCTCCAGTTCTTCTTTTTCTTTTTAAATATTTTTAGTTGTAAATGGATATAATACCTTTATTTTGTTTTATTTGTATATGGTGCTGAGGATTGAACCCCCTGCCTCTCATGTGCTAGGCAAGTGCTCTACCACTGAGCTACAACCTCAGCTTCAGTTTTTGAATGGTGTGGTTCATAGGTGGTTATGACAGTATGCTATCTATATAATGAATATATTATATATTATATTAGTATATTATAGGTTAGTATAAAATTTTTTATATATCAAGTAACAGTAAAATACAATGTAGAAAAATTTACACATAAAGCCAGAGTCTCAGGATAACTGCCTTTGTCAAACCTTTTTCTATGAGTGTACACACATCATAACATAAGATGAAGGAACTGTATGTACTTTATTTTACTCTTCTTTCAGAAACTATTCTAGAGGTTTTCAGGTCCCCACTATTATTGACATTTTTACACTGAATACCTTTGTTCTGCCTTTTCATACAGATGTTCAAGTGTTTCCTTGGAATTTCAAGAAGTGAATTGCATGCTCAAAATTTTAATTATAAGCCAGGAATAGTGGTGCAAGTCTATAATAATAGAGATTCGGGAGGCTGAGGCAGGAGGATCAGAAGTTCAAGGCCAGCTTCAGAAACTTAGAAAGATCCTCAACAAAACTTAGTGAGACCCTGTCTCAAATAAAAAGGGCTGGGGAATGTAGCTGGGTAGTAAAGTGTCCTTGGGTTCAATCCCCAGTACCAAAACAAAACAAAAAATGATAGTGCCAGATGATTCTTTAAAGGGGTGGTATCAAGCACAGTCTTTTGATCCAGAGGTCCGCCTGCCCCCAGAGCTGGGAGACTGCATCTGTGTGTTTGTCTGGGTGTTCATTCTTTACTCTGAAAATGGGTAGTAATTTTCACAGTTACCCTCTTCCTTGAGCATGTGCCAAATCTGTGTGTAGCACTTTGCATGAATTATACTCATCTTTTTTGGGGGGTGAGGGTCTCTCCTCTCCTATACAACAGAAATAATGGTAGTGAGGATTAAATGAGATAATGTACACACCATGCTCCCTCATTTGGTAGGAGAGGACAATTGGTATCATGGTAGAAGTCTTAGACTGTGAAGGCAGATGGAATTGGAAGCAGGGTGGCCCTAAAAATTAACATTGAGTATTAGTTCCCTGAACTCCATAAAATGAGCTACCTCCTAGGGCTGTCAGGTAAAGAAGAAAGATTGCTTCTGTAAAGAGATGAGCAGGGTCTGACATATGGGGAACTTACTCACCAACACTGTCAGTCCTCCCCACTTCCCATCAGGTGGCATCAGGAGCACTTTTACAGAGGAGAAAGCAAGCCCAGGTATGGAGAGGTGGGGTAATTTGCCAAGGTCACCTAAATGGTGGAGTGGTATTTAAAACACAGGCCCTAGTCTAAAGTCCAAGCTCTTCAGCCTGGTGAGGCAAGAGACCTTCTGCTCCCTTTTCAGGATCCTCCTGGGACACTGATCTGCTAACTTGTCCTGAGAGATCCCCTTCTGGTACAAAACTGTCTACCCCAGGGGTTTCTGTGGTCTTGGTGTAAGGTCAGGGCCTGCCCTCTGGTGGCAGATTTTCAAAGTGCAAAACCAAGACTGCTGTGGGCCCCTTCTGAAGAAAAGACTCTGAGCTGACCAGGGCCAGTTCCCACTGGGGATCTCTCTTCTTTCTCCTTAATGCTCTTAACAGTTGTCAAAGAGGAGCCCCATTTTGCCTTCATTCAGGGCTGGGGCTCTCCATCCGGCATGGGGGGTTCAAAATGAGCCAGCCTTTCAGTTCAGTTCTGAGGAACAAAAATCAAAACCCAAATAAATTACCACAACTTCTAAGATTGACTATGTGCCAAGTCCTGGCTGACTATTTTTTTTTTTTTTTCAAAATTTTTTAGCGATACTGGGGATTGAACCCAAGACACTTTACCACTGAGCTACATTCCCAGCTCTCCCCACCCTTTTCTATTTTTTAAAAATAGTTTTTAGTTGTTGGATCTTTATTTATTTATATGTGGTACTGAGAATTGAATCCAGTGCCTTACTCATACGAGATAAGCACTCTTCCACTGAGCCACAACTCCAGTCCCCAATTACTAAATTTTGAGACAGGGTCTTGCTAAGGTACTCAGGCTGGCCTTGAAATTGCGATCCTCCTGTCTCAGCCTCCTGCCTCCCGCATCACTGGGATTCTAGGTGTGCACTACTGGCCTACCTGACACTGTCTCTTTTGACCCTTCAGAATTACTCTGTGAAGTAAGCTATTACCACCATTTTACAGATGAGAAAATTGGGGCTTAGGGGTAGGTTGGATGGCGTGTGCAAGGCCATCCTGCTAGGCAGTGGTTTGACTGGCATTTCATAGCCTGTGCCGTGTTCCCTCACTTTTGGCCTGAGGAGTGGCTGCGGGGAGCCCTGATGGCCTGGTGGTCTCTGACTTTTTCCATCTCTCCCTCTCTCTCTTTTAGATTTTGTGGGCTCTACAGTAAGCTCTGTGTTGCGGCCAGGGGCTGATGTTTCTGGATGGGGAGTCCTTCCCTGCCCCGTGGCTCACTCACAGGGACCCTGAAAGCCAGGATCACAGCCTAGGGATTGGCCTGACCTCAGCTTGTCCTGTCTCCTGCTCTCTCATCCATCAACTCAGGCTCCGAGAAAAGACCTGATCTCAGACCGACTTCTCACCTATGACCAGCCTTTGAGGTCCAGGCTTTGAAGAGAAGATGGGGCCTGTCCATAGCCTGGCAGAGGGGAGAGGCGCTCTAGACCCTAGGGGGGACTGATCCTGGCTCCTGCCTCAATTTGACCTAAAGGAGCCCAAACCCCACAGTCCATTGGGCTTTTCCTCTCCTCTCTAGACTGGCCTGGAGCCTGGAGGTCCCTGCAGATCCCCAGGGGAAGAAGGCACTGTGGTTCTAGCTCTCTCAGCCTGGAGGGCTGCTGCCTGGCTGTATCCTCGCCTCTCTGGTTCCTGTCTACTACAGAATTTATTCAAGACACTGCCCCAGGTGGGCAGGTGGGCTGGACTTTTCCTCCTCCTCCTTTTTTTTTTTTTGTTGCCGAGGATGGTTCCACCATGTCTGCCACAGAGCTCCGGTGCCACCAGCCTCCCAGGGCCTCCTCGCCTCTATTCCAGCCTGCTCCCAGCACTCCCAAAGGAATCTGAGCTGTGCCAAGGGAGAAAGCACAGGGATTCCCTGTCAGCTGTGGACTGTGGCCCTGGTCAGCCCAGAATCTGAGAAAAGACAGGCTCTGGAGGCAGCTGGAACTTACAAGCTGCTCAACCTGGGGCTGGCCTGGCCTCTGCTGGAATGTCTCCTCGGTGACTGGACCCTTGACCCTGGCCTGTTTTGTACAGCACAGACTTATGGGCCCTGTGGTCGGGGTTGGGGTTGGGGAGGGGGGTCCAAGATGGGGAATTGGGGGATGCATTACCCCTTCTGCCCCTTCCTATGCCCCCCACACCCTGGGCATCTGCCAAGGGCAGAGACTGTCTTGCCTCTTTGATACTTTTCTGCATAACTTGAACTTGCAGGTCACCTCTGAACAGGGTACCCTTGTCCCCATCCCTAGGCCTTGTTACCCTGTCCCTGCCTCTTCCTCCTCCTTGCCCACCTCTCGCCTTGCGATGTGCCCAGGGTCTGCAGCCTGATGGGCAGTGCTTGGAGCTGAGGCATGAATGAGTATGTATGTGTGTGTGTGAGAGTATGTGTGAGTGTGTGCGCGTGCGTGTGTGTTGTGGAGGGGCAGATGAGAAATTTTCACCCTCTCCTCCCACTGTAGGGGCTTAGCAGGGAGCAAGTGAGGGACTCCGGGTGTTTTTTTGAACATCTCTCATTACCTTGTGGATTTGGTGGCAGAGCCATCTAACTTTGGAAGTTCTCCACCCTGGGGCCTGGACCACCCCTTTTGGCAATCAGTCAAGGGCAGCAGACTAGCTAGTGTGCCACCAGACACACTGCTGCCTGGTCTCCTGTTGAGAAAGAGTGTGGCGCCCCCTGCAGGCTCCACTGGGAAGTGCAATATCATTTAGTAATGTGGCCTCACCTGGAGGGGAGGAAAGCAGCTGGAGTGCCATGTATTTGCCACTCTTGTATTCATTTCAGTAAGATGTGGACCTGAGAGTTAGGATTCTCAAGAATCCATCTCTGCACGGCTCCTTCCTCTGAACCCTAATTAGAGTCAGATGCTGGGTCTGGGAGGGTTCCTGACACCTGGAACTTACCAAGTCCTGACCCCTACTCCCCCAAAGCTCTGGGCCCTGCACTGTGTTCCCCCAACCTGTCCCCACCAATCCCCTCCCTGAAGCCACACCACAGGAGCCTTCCCAGAAGGCAACCTGGACACCAGGGTTTTACATGGGAGGGTGAGGGAAGCCCCATGGGAGGAACTGGGTTTCGGTAGGAGTGGGTTCCCCAAAGAGTCAAACCAAAGCCCAGTTTAGAGGAAGAGGGCAGAGTTGGAGCGGGCCAGGAGGGGGCCGGGAGCAAGTGATTGGCAATGAGGAAGAGAGGTGGGGAGAGTGGGAGGTGCAGAGTTACTAGAGACAGGGGAAAGGAGAAGACAGACATGGGAGAGGAGGGGAAGAAAGAGGTGGCAAGAGTGTGGAGGGAGGGTGGGAGGATCTGAGAGACGTGCCGGAAAAGGAATAGGGGAAGAGGCAAATGGAGAGATTTCCAGGGTGCAAACCTGAGATGCCTGGGAAACAGAGTGTGAAGGAGAGGATGAAGGAAGCAAGGTGACAGGGAACGAGGAAAGCGGCTGTGTGAGAACAGTGGGAAAGAGGGAGCTTGTTCCTTCAAGGACAGCTGCTGCCCAGGGGTGCCACCAGACCCCTGTGCTTCTGTGGAGAGGTTAGAACTGACCCCCTCAGATGCCAAGCAGCTGGAGGTCTGGAGCCCAAGCAGTCAAGGCCCCATCTCTCCAAAGACTGGAGTAGGGGAACCACAACCAGAAGGGAAGGAGCCCAGGCTCCTGCTATCAATGGATTAGCGCTGCTGGTTGGTAGGGAAGAGGGAGGCTAATTCCCTTTTGGGTGGTCTGATGAGGTTCCCATGCCATGCTCCATGCAGCCAGATGTGGCCTGGGTAGAGCAAGAGGCAACCTGGAGATGCACCAAGGAATCTGGGGTTAGGAAAGCAAGGTTGGGTGGGCTGAAGTCCAGCATGGGGAAGGGGCAGAAATTGCATTGGGGGCCAAACTATAGCCTCACCCCTAAGAGTTCAGCAGAGGGTGGGGGCAGATGCTTCATCCAAGAGCCCAGGAGAGGCCTGGTCAAGCACAAGACTCTGATGACTCTCCTGGGGCAATGAAGACCTCATGGAAAGGCAGGCCTATGTGGGCAGAGTAGCCTTGGCCTTTGGGAGGAGACAAGTTTCTGACTTCAGGAAGTCCTCTGACCAAGAACCTCCTGGCCTTGTGTCCCTGAAAGAGTCCTATGTCAACTGTGATTGGATCAGGGGATCTGGCACAATCCAGTTTTTTCTACCCTGGAAATTCTTCCAAGAAGAGTGAAAGCAGCCACAACCTGGAGAGGGTTCAGTCTCTGGCCCACGGTGCTGATTAGTGAAGTCCTTCTAGGTTATGGGATGTGAAACCAGAACCTAGGGAGGAAAACTTTCCGAAGGGGTGAGACTGTAGGTAGGATTAAGATCCTTTTTAGGCCTGGAAAGTGAATAAGGTGAGTGTCTTTAGATAGGGCTAGATAGAAAGTGTCCCTGGCCTTCTGAGATTCCTGCTTGAGACCAGGGAGAATTGCCCTCCTCCAGCTTCTAGTGTGAATTAAGAAAGGGAAACCCTGTCTTTGGAGAAGCTGGGGTCTTCCCAGCACTAGAAACTTCCACAGGCCCCTGCCTGGTTCAGGGCTAGCTTTTGGGAGGGACTGGAGTTTCCTGAGAAAGGAACAGGGAGCCATAGTCCTTCCCCAGGGCTCTGTCGGAGCTCTGAGGGCCTGTGCTGTGTCATTAGGGTAGCTTGGTGTCGTCTACACCCCATTAGTAAGTTCCGTCTGAATGTGTCCTCGCCATTCATTGTCCAGTTTGGTACCATTTATTTTGGTCCTGACCCCTTCTGCTGCTGCTGGGTTTGAGCTTCAGTGCAGGTGGAATGACATTCAAATAAAGAAACACTTTATATCACCCATTCTGATTGCTGTTTCTGAGTCCTGTCCTAAGGGCTCAAGGGGGCGTGATGGTGAGATTAAACTGGATATACAGGGCCCTCCTACCATGGCTTGATGTTTTGTGTCATGGTAAAATAAACTAAGGCTGGATGTGGCAGCACACACCTGTCACCCTGGCTACTTGGGAGGCTGAGGCAGGAGGATTACCAGTTCAAGGCCACCCAGCCTGGGCAACTGAGATCCAGCCTCCCCACCCCAAAGAAGTCGGAACATGACTCATAAAGTCCACAGTGTTATTAGGAACTCAGGCTCCTGTTTTTTTCTGCATTGTCATTTTCAATCCTGGCTTCCTTCCTCAAGAATACCTAATTGGGGGTGATGGGGAATGCTGGGGATATAGGTCAGTTGGTAGAGTGCTTGTCTCTATCAAATCGATTTAGCATGCACAGGAGCTGGGTTCAATCCTCAACACCAAAAAAACAAAACAGCAACAACAAAAAAACCCAACTGAATGGTCCAAGATGGCTATTGGTCTACTTGAAGACTTCTAGAAATCCCATAGGATTGAATCCTATGCATACTGTATCATGTGCAGCTTCAGAGAAGGCTGAAAATGTTAAGTAGGCATGTTAACCCAAATAAAACTGGGGCTCTATTATAAAGGACGATAGATAGCTAGATGGAGGGGGCAGCTGATAGTCTCTGCATACTCCTGTGATGGCTCGGGTTTGATTCTATACTTGGGACTCTGACTTAAACAAGTCTCCAATCTTTTTTTTTTTTAATATTTATTTTTTTAGTTGTCGTTGGACACAATATCTTTATTTATTTATTTATTTATTTTTGTGGTGCTGAGGACCGAACCCAGGGCCTTGCATGTGCTAGGCAAGCCCTCTACCGCTGAGCCACAACCCCAGCCCCAAGGCTCCACTCTTCTGCCCATGTCTTGACCTCTTTCTAAATCCCCGCTGACTAAGGGGAGATAACAACAGTGACCATCTCAAAGGGAAGACATAATTAGGGAACACATTTAATTTGCTTCCTACAGTGTGTGGCACGTTGTAACGTGCACAACACAGACCCTGTCTTACAAGGGTAAGCCTGGTTGTGGAGATGAACATATACAAATAAGGTGTAACTTGCTGGGTACAGAGAATTGCAGGTGCATGTGGTGGGGTAGATAGACTAGGAGAAAGTTTTGCTGTAGGACAAGAAGGCAGGCAAAGGTCAGGAAGGCCATGAAGGAAGAGAAGAGAGGAAAGAGACCAATGTTAAGGGGCAGAAGTGTACTTGTGCTGATCTAAAAGTGATGCAGGAAAACTGACTTGTTAAAAGTGAGGGACGGAGGGATCACAGATGGGCTTGGAGAGAGCAATGAGGGCAGATCCTGAAGAAGCTCAGAAGCCACCTTCAGGAATACAGACCTAAGAGCACTGGGGAGCCATAGAAGGATTTTGAGCAGGAGAGGGGAACAACTGAGTTCCCGTTTGAAGAAAATCATTCAGTTTTTGGTGTTAGAAGACTGGATTAGAGGGAGACATCTCAATCAAAGAGAAATCAGAAGCTTGATGTGAAGCAAGGTGGTGACGGTGGGGCTTAGAAGGAAGAAGTTCAACATTCAGGAAGTAGAGGACACTTGGTGATTGATTATGGGGATAAGAAATGAAATTGGTATAGGGCTAGGGTTGTGGCTCAGTGGTAGAATGCTTGCCTAGCACATGTGAGGCACTGACTTTGGTTCTCAGCACCATATTTAAACAAATAAATAAAGGTCCATCAATAATTAATAAAAATTAAAAAAAAATAAATTGGTATAGAGAAGACCATTTTTTTTTCTTGAGAAACTGGAAAGATTTGCAGAATAAGATCTCACATCTCAGTTTGAGATGATGTTTTACATTTAAAACATGCATGGAATACCATCATGGGTGTCCAGAGCCTTATGGAGTTGGGAGCTTAACAGAGAGATCTGGGCAGAAACATCAGCATACAGGTAATGACTGCGATCAGAGGTGTAGATGCAGATGGGTGCAGTGGCACACACCTGTGATCCTAGCCACTCTGGAGGCTGAGGCAGGAGGATAACGAGCCTTTTCAACTTAGCAAGACTGTCTCAAAATTAAAAACAAAGAGCCAGGATGCAACTCCATGGTTGAGAGGCCCTGGGTTCAATTCCTGGTACTGAAGGAAAAAACAAAAGTGCAGATGTGCCTGCCCTGGGTGACCACTTAGTATGGAAAGATCAGGGGCTATAGGGTGATGTAAAGATATAAAGGAGAAGCAGAGGAAGAAATGTCCATAAAGGAGGTGGTAGAAGAGTCAGAGGGCTTGACTTGGAAATGAGTTCAAGGGTAAGTCAACTGATTAAATGAAACAGAGAGGTCTGGTATAAGGGGCTGAAAACTGTGTCCACTGGGCTTGGGGACAAGGAGGCCATATTGAGGTCTTTTTTAAAAAATATCTTTGTTTATTAATTATTTTTTATGTAGTTCTGAGACTTAAACCCAGTGCCTCACACCTGCAAGGCAAGCACTCTACCACTGAGCCCCAGCCCCAGCCCTATATATTGAGGTCTTTTGAGAGAGAGTGGGAGGGTACAAGTGACAAATTACGGAGCATAATTGACAAGTATCATGAGAAGGAGAAATGTGAGTGACTGAAATTCATTTAAGAAACAGTTACTATACACAGTGAGCAAGCAGGGGACAGGGCTCAGCATATTACCTTGAGGGGGCTGTGGAATCTCTTTCTTTGAATATTGGAGTGTCCTGAGGTTCCCAGGCAAGAGAAAGTTGGAGGGTAAGAGGAAGTCGAAAGGAACAAGTCTGGTGGAAAGTGGGAACCACTGGCCCAGGGTGGAAGATAAGAGAGAGCTTGGAACAAAGAGGAAGAGGTTGGGGAGATGGAACGATGTAAGTTACTTTTGAGCTACAGGAAGTGCTGTTTAAGGAGCACTCACCTCATGGCATCCATCTCTCCATATGCCCATGCCCCAGGGGGTGTGAGAGGAGCCTGGAAGTTTGGAGCAGTTGCTAATGGGACTAAAGATAGAAGACTATGGATCTGTGATGGCAGCAAAAGGAAGGAAGGCAGACAAGGAAGGATGGAGAGTAGACACAAGGGAAGGTGAGGAGGGCCCTGAGTACTTCAGAAATCTACCTTGGGATCTCGGCTGGGTATTGAAGGAGACCATGGAATGGAAGGAATATGGGACTAAAAAGTTTACATGAAGGAGATGGGAGGGCAGGAGAATGTGAGTAGAAAGTTGAATATTTGACCTGAATATTTCCAGGAATTATTATTTGGTATTGGGGATTGAACCCAGGGGTGCTTGCCATATCCCCAGTCCTTTCTTCTTCTTCTTTTTTTTTTTTTTTTGTATTTTATGTAGAGACAGGGTCTTGCTGAGTTGCTTAGGGCTTCGTTAAGTTGCTGAGGCTGGCTTTGAACTCATGATATCAGCCTCCCAAGATGCTGGGATTATAGGCGTGTGTTACTGTGCCCAGCTATTTCCAGGGATTCTTGAAGATGACTGAAATGAGAAGCACCCTGGTTATGCTATCCATCCAAATGGTGGGGAAAATGGCACAAATTAGGAGGGGAAGACCCACCAAAGCTGTCCAAAAATTACAGTAATTGGAAAAACCAGAGGATGTAATCACAGGAGATTTTGAACACCTGGAGGATGGACAAGATACTAGGCAGATTTGGGGAGAACCTCTTTGTAACAGGACATGACAGAATGTGCAGCCATTTGACCAGCCTGCAAGGGAGGTGGTGTTGTCTTTGGAAGAAAACAGAGGTCAGAGAACACAGTAGGAAGGCTGTGAAAGAAGGAAGGGACAGGGAGGGAACTGCAGGGGTTAACTAGAGAGCACAGGTGAGGCCAGAAGATGACATTCTCATTTTGGAAGGTTAGTCACAGGGTCAGGAGCCTGAAATTGGTATGATTTACCAGACTTGTGAATTTAAAATGGCACTCTAGTTTGAAACTCTTTCACAATCCACTAAGATCAAAGAATGAATATGATGGCGACTGGTACCCAGATTCTACCCTGAGAAGGCTGGGCTGGCTGCTTCTCCAAATTCGTTTGCTGACTCAACAATGTATTTACTGAATTTCCCACTGTGGTCAGGTACTTTGAGGCTTTAGGACTACAGGAATAAATTAGGCACGGGCTTGGTAAATCATCCCAGGCCTGTTTCTAGTGGCCAGGTAAGCCTCAGCAACTTAGCGAGGCCCTAAGCAACTCAGTGAGACCCTGTCTCTAAATAAAATAAAAAAAGGGCTGGGGATGTGGCAAGCACCCCTGGGTTCAATTTCCAGAACCAAATAATAATTCCTGGAAATATTCAGGTCAAATATTCAGCTTTCTACTCAGTCTCCTGCCCTCCCAGTTCCTTCATATAAACACCATTTAATTTTAAACATTTTTTTTTTTTTAGTTGTAGATGGACACAATCTTTGTTTTATTTATTTATTTTTTTTTATGTGGTGCTGAGGATCAAACCCAGTGCCTCACACATGCGAGGCAAGCGCTCTGCCATTAAGCTACA
The DNA here is from genome assembly GCF_048772815.1 of Callospermophilus lateralis. Taxonomy (NCBI): domain Eukaryota; kingdom Metazoa; phylum Chordata; class Mammalia; order Rodentia; family Sciuridae; genus Callospermophilus; species Callospermophilus lateralis. Next base: position 6,799,456 of record NC_135324.1, read on the forward strand.
ACCCTAGCCCATGTAAACACCTTTTTGATGTTTACTTCCCAACAATTATTTGTATTTTTGCTTGCTTAAATATAACTCAGGGGCTGGGGTTGTGGCTCAGCGGAAAAGTGCTTGCCTAGCACATGCAAGGTCCTGGGTTTGATCCTCAGCATCACATACAAATAAATAAAATAAAGGTATTGTGTCCAACTACAACTATAAAATAAATATTAAAAAAAATAAATATAACACAAATACAGAAAACAGCATAAAACAAATGTACAACTTAATGAATTTAAAATGTCCTAACCATTATCAAGGAAACAGCTAGCCACCCCAGAAATCCTTCATGTGCTCCCAGACAGTATCCCTACCTCCTCAATGAAACCACTATTTTTTTTTTTTTTACTGTTTTTTAAAATATGTTTTAAAAATTTGTTCTAATTAGTTATACATGACAGTAGAATGCACTTTGACACATCATACAAAAATGGAGTATAACTTCTCATTTGTCTGGTTGTACATGGTGCAGTTACACAGGTCATGTAATCATATACACATATAATAATGTCTGATTCATTCCTATTGCCATGTCTTTTTTTTTTTTTTTTTTTTTGGTAACGGAGATTCAACCTAGGGGCACTTTAACACTTGATTCACACCCCCATCCCTTTTAATGTTTTGAGACAAAGTCTCCCTAAGTTGCCCAGATTGGCCTTGAACTTCTTCTGGTCCCACTAATCTGTTCCATTGATGTATGTGTCTGTTTTTTTTTTAAATTTTTATTTATTTGTTCTAATCAGTACCCTGGAATTTTGATATGGACTGCAGACACCTTTTAGTAGAGGTGTTCTGACAACATTGATTCTTTCAATCCATGAATATCCATTTATTTGTTTCTTCCACCAATGTTTCAGTTATCAGTGTACATACAGATCTTTCACCTCAACGGTTTATTTATTCCTAAGCATTTCACTGTTTCTGATGCTACTTTAAATGGATTTTCTTAAATTTTTCTCAGATAGCTTGTTAGTATATAGAAATGTAACTGAGTTTTAAAGTTGATTCTGCATTCCTACCAGAAGTGAGAGTTTGTTATTATACACCCTCACCAGCAAATGTGTTAGTTTTGGAATTTGGCCATTCTAGTAGGTGTACAGTGGTGTCTCATTGTTTAAATTTGCAATTGCCTATGGATATGTTTTGCTGAACACATTTTCATATGCTTAATTGCCATCTGCAATATGGTCTGTTCAGATCTTTTGCCTGTTCTTTTTTTTTTTTAGTTGTAGATGGACACAATACTTTTATTTATTTTTATGTGTGCTGAGGATCTAATCCAGTGCCTCATGCATGCTAGGAAAGCGCTCTACCACTGAGCTACAACCCAGCCTCCTTTTGTCTGTTCTTAAACTGGGTTCTTTTCTTGGCATTGTTTTAAGAGATCTTTGTATATTTTAGGCAAGTGTTCTACCACTGAGCTTCAACCCCATCCCACAGAGCACGTTTTAATTAGGAAAACTCTATTTTTCTCTCCATATCTATGAACCTGGCTCATAATTTTCAGTCTGGATTAATTATTTTCCACTTTCCTTTGTGTCTACCTTCAATTTGTGGTACGATATACAGCCAGGTGATTTTTGTTTTCCTTTTTCTAAGATGGGTGTCTTGTTATATTGTATGTTGCCCAGACTAGTCTTGAACTTGTGAGCTCAAATGATCCTTCTGCTTAGTCCCCTAAGTATTTCCCATGGATCATGGCTGTTGTATCTTAAAAAAAAAAAAAAAAAAAAAAAAGTCATTGTTGACTAAGGTTATCTAGATTTTCTGCTATTTTAATTTCTAGGACTCTTACTTTGCCAAAGGTCATATGACCATATCTGTATGGATGTACTGCTGGATTCTTACTTTGTTCCAGTGATTGATTTGCCTACTGTTTTGCTCATACCACACTATCTTCATTACTAATAGCTTGAATACTGAATACTAATAGCTTGTAATATTAACAGCTTTATAGTAAATAAAGTCAGGTAATATCAGAATTGGTTTAAAATTTTAGAATTAGTTTGTTGGTATGCACAAATAACTTGCTGGCATTCTGATTGGGACTTCATTGAAATTATAGATGAGAAGAAATAATATCTTCACAACCATGAGTGTGGGACACCTCTCCATTTATTTAGTTCTTTTCAAAGAATTACAATTTTCCTCAGATATATCTTGCACATATTTTGTTAAATTGATACCTAAGTTTTTAGTTTTTTAGGTGCTCATTTGTTTATCATTATTATTACGTTTTCTGTGATGCTGAGGATGGAACTCAGGGACATATTTATATATGCTAGGTAAGTGCTCTACAGGAGCTATATCCCCAGCCCTAGGTGCTAATTTTAATGATACTATAGCCCCATCCCTGTTATGGGTGATAAATCATTCCAAGAATCCTAATGAATGCCTGATTCTGCAGATAGTACCAATCCCTATACAGATGAGCTTGACTTAGGATGGTATGATTTACTACTCTTTAAACTTCATGATGATGCAACAGTAGGCCATCATGTCTTTCAGTATAGTATTCAATCAATTACAAAATACATTCATTACTTTATAATGAAACAGGATTTTTGCTACATGATTCCCCCGAGGAGTAAGTGTTCTGAGCACATGTAAGGCTAGGCTGAGTTATGACGTTCAGGTTAGGTGTACTAAAAGTTCTTGTTTTGGTACTGGGGATTGAACTCAGGGGCACTTGACCACTGAGACACAATCCCCAGTTCTATCTTGTATTTACTTAGAGACAGGGTTTCAATGAGTTGCTCAGCACGTCATTTTTGCCATGGCTGGCTTTGAACTCAGATCCTCCTACTTTAGCCTTCTGAGCTGCTGGGATACAGGTGTGTGCCACTGCACCAGGCCTAAAAGTATTTTTAACATTGGTTATGTTCAAATTAGGATGCAATTATCAGGATATAACCCCCTTATAAGAAGCATCTGTTTTTTTTCCTTAATACATATCTATATAAAATTTAATTTATAAATTAGGTACAGCAAGAGATCAACAACTAAAAATACAATTATAACAAAATACTGTAATAAAAGTTGTGATCCTCCTGCCTCAGTATTCTGAGCAGGTAAGACTATAGCTGTGCATCATTAGGCACACATGCATTTTTAATTATTATAAAGTTGAGGGAAGTTCCCATCTATTACTCCCCAGCCCAAGACATTTCCTTTTTTATTGTTTATAGGGATATTATTCTGCTGCTATTGTTATTATTTTACTTTTTGGGATACAACTTTGATCCTTTTCTGATACTCATTTTTATCTCATTTTTTTGCACTGCTGGGGATTGAACTCAGGGCCTCATGCATGCTAGGCAAACACTCTACCCCTGAGATACCTCCCATCATCCATTAAAAATTTTTTTTTTTTAAATTGTTGATGGGCCTTTATTGTTATATATGTGGTGCTGAGAATCAAACCCAGTGTCTCACATATGCTAGGCAAGCACTCTGAAAATGAGCTACAACTCCAGACCCCATCATTCATTTCTATATAGATAAAATGTTTTTTACATGTTCAGAAAATAGGTATGATATATGACAGTTTTTTGAGCTTCATGGTAAAATATTAAAATATGAACTGTGTGAATGATAGGTGTTTAAATTCAGCACAGAATACGCTTAGAGCTTAACAATTAATTGTAACAGAAGTTAAAATATCAGGAGTTATTTAATATTCTTATATTGTTACTCTAAAGAGAAAGCATTCTAGATTTTAGGGAACAATCCTACTTTCATCCTTTTTCTTAAACATTTTTTTTTAGTCGTAGATGGACACAAGATCTTTATTTTTGTTTATTTTTATGTGGTGCTGGGGATCAAGCCAAGGATCTCATGCATGTGAGGCAAGCACTCTACCACCGAGCTACCACCACCCCAGCCCTAATTTCATTATTTTTCAAAGTATTTCATTTAATGTGATTTCCCCTTTCATTTTTTTTTTTTGTTGTTGTTGTTGCTGGGATGGAACCCAGGGGCTTGTGCATGCAAGGTAAGCACTCTACCAACTAAGCTATATCCCCAGCCCTCATCTCTATTTTAATTGTCTTATTCAGTACCAACCTTTGTCCTAGAAGAAACCTTCAAAGGTTAGAATCAAGTCTCTTAGATCTGACTAAAACCACCATTTAGACTTACTGCAAATTCTTCAGTTTTAGCTGCTGCTTTTAAAACTGGCTTGTGGAGCTTTCCAATGACAGTGCCTGTTATTTTGGAGTTTTGAGATCCATTAGATGAACAATTCCTTCTTTTAAAACAAATTGTGGTATCATGCAAGTTTTTTGACATCTGGTGGTTTATCCCTGCCCACATTGTTTTGGAGTACCTGTGGATATCTATTCTAAACTTGTCCAAAGTTTTAGTGTGCTTTAATGGTGGTAGAGGTGGTAGTGGGTATGGGGAAGTCTGAGATACAAACTATGACTTCAGAATCTCCGCAGGAGCAGGTAGAAGTTACAAGGAACAGTATACCTCTTTCAATGATTATCTTTCTCTAAGGTATTTCCTTCCTGTCTTTGAAAAAAAAAATTTAAGTGCATTACTAGGGATTGTACCAGGGATATTGACTTATATTTTTAGCCTTTTTGTTCTATTGTTTTAAATTTTGAGACAGGGTCTTCCCAAGTTGCCAAGGCTGGTCTTGAACTTGTGATACCTCCTGTCTCAGCCTCTCAGTAGCTGGGATTACAGGTGTTCACCACAATGCCTGACTACTATTAAGTATATTATGGACCCTTGCAAAACCTCTTTATCTCCTCTGTGCCTTATATGGAGCAGGTTATGAAGCCTAATATTAATGCAGCTTAAAAATAGAATCACCTACTCCATTAGGACAACTGTGCATTTTTTTTTCTTCAGAATGACTTCTGCTAAACAGAGAACCCTGTACTATCATCAAACAGTGCCTAGAAAGGGCCAGAATAGTAATTTTTAAAAAATATTTTTTAGCTGTAGTTGGACACAATAAAATCTTTATTTTTTTTATGTGGTGTTAAGGATCGAACCCAGGGCCTTGCACATGCTAGGCAAGTACTCTACCACTGAGCCACAACCTCAGCCCCAGAAAAGTATTTTTTAAATAATTTTTTATTAGGGCTGGGGCTATAGCTCAGTGGTAGAGTAGGCGCCTCATACGTGTGAGGCACTGGGTTTGATCCTCAGCACCACATTTTAACTAAAAAAAAAAAAAAATTGTTAGTTATTGATGGACCATTATTTATTTATATGTGGTGCTGAAAATTGAACCTAGTGCCTCAAACATGCTAGACAAGCGCTCTACCACTGAGCCACAACCCCAACCCTAGAACGGTATTCTTAAAGTAGAAAAGGGCACTGTACCTTTTCAGATAGGTAAGTGATTTCCAGTAAGTTTCATGGCACCTCTACTGATTTCTATTTGCTTCCTGTGGAAATTGCAAATTTGCCCCAAATTTCCAAAATTGTCTGTTTGGCTCTTTAAACTTTTAATTTTTAAAAAATTATAAAATGGGAATGCCTACCCCACATATTGTTATGCATGAATGAGATAAATAATCACATAAAATGGGAGAGCTCTGGAAATTGTGAAGTAATGTACAAGTTGCCACTCTTATGCTGATTTACTTCCTTAAAGCTGTTCATCTGTTTAGATTTATCACATCAAAAAGAAAGCGAGATGGTGAAATGTGATGGACATCATTGTCCAAAGTACATGTATGAAGACATGAATTGGTGTGAACATACTTTATATACAAACGAGATATGAAAAATTGTGTTTTATATGTGATGCCTTTCACTGTCATGTATTTTAAAAAATAAAAGCAATTAAAAAAAAAAAGCAAAGCGCTTAGCCACACAGTACTTGATAACAGTCAAGAGACCAATTCCTAATGGCTGGCTGTTGACTGTCATACCTTCGCACTCTCAGTGCCTTGCATAGAGCTTAGAACACCTCTCAATGATTATGAAAAATAAACAAAAGCCTTCCAATTCCAGCAGAAAATACACAGGTCTATTAATTATCAGCAGACCTGTGGTACACACAGTTGAACATGGCACTAAGCCTCAATTCTCATCTTTAAAATGTAGCTTCTGGCTTGTTTTCATCACAGAATTATAAGACAAAATACAATGGACACAGAACTTCTTTTTAAAGAGGACTGCACTGCACACACTGTTTTTTTCCTATCCCACTCAGAATTAGGCTAGGTATTCCTAGGGCATCTTCTCCAAAATGCCCCAGGAATTGATTACTTTTGAAGCTCCTTAAAGAAAAAATAGCAGTCATCTTTGAATCCCTTATGTACTTAAAAACAAAATGCAGTCTATCAGAGGAACTCAGTAAAAATTTTTTCAAACAAATGTTAGAGCAAAAACTGCCAATCTAATCCACTGGCTATCCCCACTGCACAACTGCAAAACTTATCTTGATTTCAACTATTTCCTTTTATCCCCATTATTACCATCTTTATTGTAGAAGCCACCACCACATTGTTGCTTGCCTGAATATCTGCTATACTTTTCAAACTGGTTTTCCAGCTTTTTTGTTTGTCCTTCCAACAGGATCAAATCAAAGTATTTGTATGATACAACTAAACAACCCACATACCATAAATTAGATCTTGTCACTTCTGCTTAAAATTCTGCAGTACTCAGAAGGTAGATTCTTTAAATTAAACCTATAAGGCCCCACATTAAGGACCCAGCAAACTACTGCCTATCGGTCCAATTCAACTTGTCCACCTACCTGTTTCTGTAAATGCAGCTTTACTGGAACACAGCCACATATTGTCTACAGATGCTCTGTACTGCAATAAAAGAGTTGAGTAGTTATAACAGAGATCACATGGCTTGCCCAGACTAAATACTATCTGACCCCTTACAAAGTTTGCCAGTCCCTGTTCTGTATCTCAGATGGAAAACTAAGCCTTTTCTACCTGGGAGTCTTTGCACATCCTGATCGAACTGCCCAGGATGACCTTCACTCATTTTTCCATGACTGCTTTCTTTATCACTCAGGTCTCAGCTTCAGTGTCAACTCCTCAGTGTGATTCCTGTCCAACCAGTCTGGAATGGCCCTTTCAACTACCCTAGTCACTTACCTATTATGGGCGGAGGGGAAAAAAAAAAGGTTATTTTTTTCCCTAAGATTCCCAGGGCCTTGTGCATGCTAGGCAAGTGTTCTACCACTGACTGAGCCTGGTACTTATAAAATGTACATTTAGAATTAGCCAGTTGGATTTAGTTTAGATGATTCCAGTTTTGTTGGCAATATTTCAAATATCCTAACCAGGAGCCAGCTGAACATATTTCTTTTTCCATCAGGCCTAATCTGGGTATTGATCTTGGTTGGTAATATCAATGTCATAAAACTTTTTCATAGGCTGATTAATCTGGTGCTGTTGGCCTTGATACACACACAAGCATGTTATCATCTTCCATCTTCTTCATGGCAGACTCAGTGGTTAGAGGAACTTAATAACAGCATAGTGTCTGAGCTTGCCTGGGGTATCTGGGCTGCCTCTGGAGCCAGAATGTCACAGATAACATATGCCTTTCAGCACTACGTTCTTGGTCTTCAAAGCATTTGCTTTGGATTTGGCTTTGGCAAGGGCAGGAGGAGCTTCCTTCTTCACTTTTGGTGCCATCTTGGTAAAAAGGGTTCAATACCATGGTACAGACTATTAATTACATACTAGTTTCATTCTCTCTCTCATTAGAATATAAGCTTTAGGAGAGATCTTAATTTGCTCACCCAATCATCATTTTAATCAGCATAATAAGCTTAGCACCAAAATAATGCCCAGCATTGTTTTTGAATGAGAATGAAAAAATATCTGCTAAACAGATGAGGTCAAGGCCAGGGAAACTATGCCAGTTCAAAGGAGATTTCAAAGGTCAGTTCCAACATAGCAGGCTTACTTACAACACTGGCCTGACCTCATCATAAAAGGCCAGAGGAAGATTAATCATTATTCCTAGCTCTATTATGGGGAAAACAACCCTACTGAGAGCATATTCTCCTGAATGTGGGTCCAACTTGCCCTTATTAGGTAAGGACAACACTGGGAAAACCAAGCAAGGTCAGATGAAGGGACTAACAAAAAAAAGTTCTCAACTTTATTATGGTTAAGAATTTTATTATCAAAATTATTACATCTCTTGTGAAAGTTCAAATGTTACAGCAAGGTGTAAACACTCCACTTGAGAAAGAAGTGAAACTTCTTCCCTTCCAAGAGTTCCCCCCACCCCCCGCCCCCACCCCCCCTAGAGGTCTGGTCTTGACAGCACCCTGCCCACACAGAGTGGCTGGGGTCTCTGCACGTGCCAGGCAGGGTGAGGGCCGCCTGCCCGCTGGCCTCTCCCCTTGGTTAATAGCCAAGGGGAGAATGCAAACCCCAGCCCAAATGGAGAGACATTTACATACGTTTTATATAATATACAAAGAAACCGGCATCCCAGGCAACATGATTTCCACTCCCAACTCTCTCCCAGACTGATGGGTTTGTGGGGGAAACAACAAAAAGAAAAGTACTCTGCTTAAGTTTCAGCATTGGAAAAAAAAAAAAAAAAAATCTCCCCTCATTTGAGCAAACACCTGATTTCAAATTTTGAAAAGTGAAATTTTGTAACAGTCACACACAAAGAGAGAAGACTGTGCATATGATAGTTGTAGGACAGGATAGAAAAGAAAGGGATGCAAGAGGCTGGTTAAAAAAAGGAGAAAACAAATTAGAGGAAAGGAGGGAGACTCACAGTATTATCTTGTCCAAAAGAAAAGAAGTAAGGTCCACTGCAGCACCAGGGATCACACCTGTCATATATTCACTACCCCTACCATGGTTATAACTGAATACAAAATTAGATAAATAAAAACACGCCGGATATTACAGTAAACAAGTGAAAGAAATAAGCTGGCAACCGTATGGAATTTTAAAAGATTGTGTACCCCACCTGGGCTGGCTCCAGGGCTCCTCCAGGGGTGTACAACAGGCACAATGCACTGATGGGGAGAAGCCAGTCTGCTCTCGTCTCATCCAGAACAGTGTTAGGGGTGTGGGTGGCTTGCTAACTCCCTCACCTGCCCACTCTCAAATAAGCATCCCCCAAAGAAACGTGGGGCAAGCCCACACACAATCACAGTCCTGTCGGTGCCACTCCACAAACCTATCTTCCCATTCTTACCCTGCAAGTCACAAGTGCATGCTCCCCAATCATGGAGGCGATCCTGCTCATGGGATCGTCAACTCCTGATTAGTTGGGAGTAGAAAAAAATAAAATTCAAAGAAATCCCAGACCACTTGGGATCCTTCCTAATCAAATCTATTGCCAAAAGCTGTTAAGTAGCAATGCAATTGGCCCATCTCACTTCTCATTCCACTTCTGTCTACTTACTCCATGGGTTACTAAGCTGTGTAACAGCTTGGGAAGGAGGAATAGAAGATTGTCGGCTCCCAAATAATCAAGAGCTGACCACAAGCTCATCTTCAGAGAGCCAAGCATCCCTCAGTTGGAGCAAGATCCAAGCTTTATTATCCCTGCCTATTTCCTGGTGATTTAAGACAAAGGTAGGGAGTACACCTTGGCCAGATATCTGCTTTTGGAATGGTTGTCTTAGGGATAACATTTACATACCTACCTTTATTCTTAAGTGCATAAAACCCTAACACTATTCAGATGGCTTGGGGCTTTGAGATTGGCTCTTTTCACTTTTTTTCCTTTGAAACAAAAACTTTTTTTTTTTTTTTTTTTTTTTATTATTTTAAAAAGATGTCCTCACTGCACAAGTGACTACAGGCTACAGGCAAGGATGGGAGACAGAGGCTTCAACACAACTCATTGCACTTAGAACCGTTACTAACCAAAACACCATTTGCTTGTCAACAATGTACCCTTAACAGCAGGGAGAAACTTCTTTATAGTCTCTGCTTCAGACAAGATTTACATCTTTCTCCAAGGCCAGAGGCCAGTTGGGACCACAAGTCTTGTTTCTTGTCGACCAGACCCAATCCTCTGGCATCTTGTACCCCCCTCCTCCAGCAATATGCTCGGCCCAGGATCCAGAGGCAGCTGGAAGGAAGCAGCTATGGGCTTGTTCAGTTCTGTTTGCCCATGTCCAGAAGCCCTAGGAAAGTCCTGTCTGAGTCTTGACTCCTGACCCTTGCAGTGGCTGGAGTCGGTACTGGTGCACACTCCCACTCCCACGGTGTGGGTAGTGCTGTGAATTGGAAACCGCAGATACCCTGGAGGCCTGGTAGGCAGCGGACTGCCCAGCACTGGGCAGACTGATAGTCCGTAAGTCTGATGGCAATGACGACCTAGAGTTCTGAGGAAAGGAGGTGGAACTCAGAGTTCCTGTGCTGGACTGAGAAACCGAGTCTGAGGTTGGTGAGTCTGAGGGGCCCTGTGGGGTAGGGCTAGCAGCACTAGAAGGACAGCTCCTCCTGGGAAGATTGCTGCCAGTGCTGTTTCCAGAATGTGGCTGGCTGCTATAATACCCTGGTGTCCCTGTAAATGGGGCCAACGAGTCTGTGGACACAGGGTGGGCGGGGCTGGGATAGGATGCAGAAGAGAGGGATGATTCAGAAGAACCGTGAGAAGGGGGGTTTCCAGGTCTCAGTGCAGTAGTTCGATAACTGTATCCTGGAGATTGGGTGGGATGTCCTCTAAAGGGAGAGGAACTCTGTTGAAGGAGACTTTGTGATTCTGTCCGTGGACTATCACACTGCAGGAGCTAGAAAGAGTTTGGAGGAAAGCATAAGGAAGTGAACAAGTCTCTTCAATGGCTTATGATCTTCACATTTATAACTTTATTTATTTATTTATTTTTTGATACTAAAGGCAGCCAACTCATTGTCTCTGATCACCTTATTTACTTTTGTTGTATGATTTATACTTGAGGGAAGGCAGACGACAACTTACTTCCAAGCCTGCTGAGACAATGCCAACACCAGCATCTCCTGTACAGGATGGCTTGGATCACAAAACATTCAGAAATGAGAATATATTCTTCTACCCAGAGATCAGCACTTTCTCAACTTACCTGGTAGCTGTATCTGGAAGGGCTGTAAACAGTTGCTCCTTTAGAGAGCGCTGAGCTCAATGTCTCTGAGCCTTCTCCATCCGCAGGGTCTAGAAGGTATTATAAAATCAACTTGGCTTCTCAGAGCAAGAGAGAAAACAGCCAAATCACCAATGCCATCACCAACCCATGCTGCTCTCTATGACAAACTGAGTGAGTGCAGCATGCCAGAAGGGCAAAAGGAGTGGTTAATTATGGGCTATGTTTTAAATGCCTGATCTGATTCCCGTCTCCTTCCTTCTCTTCATCCTTCATCGAGGTGGAGCTCCAGGAATTTGGAGAGATGAGAGTTACAGAAAGGTATCCCTTGGGAAAAAAGAGCAGACAGAGAGCAAGCAATGCTAGACCTTACAAAATGATGTAGGCCCAAAGAGCAAGACTGAGCTGGAGCCTAGCAAATAGCAGAACCCAAGTGTGCCAGAAACTGACTCACCTCACCCTAGCATTTGGCATAAACGGTGAAGAGCCTGGCTTATGTGTCCCTCAACCTGATTGACAGAAGGCGGTCATAGACTCACCTGAATCTTTCTCAGTGATGTTACTCTCCCATGTGGGAGAGGGTTCTCCCTTTTGGGCCACCCTCACACTGCTTCGGAGGACCTTAGGGATGCTCCCTCCTTCTCGAAGTCTTTCTACTGACGTGGGAACCATCCTGCAAAGGTGAGAGGGACAAGTTTAAGCCAGAAGACTTATGAGTCAAAGAGTCTAAAACAAATGAAGCTCTCACATAGGCTGTACAATATATTCTCTCAAAAGAAAAATCACTTTTAAGGATGAAGAAATAAAGGGAAAAAATGAGTTAAAGATACCAACTTTTTAAGTCCCCATTTTGAAATGCTAAATTTTCTCCTCTATGAAATTATGCACCTGACTGCGAAGTAGCAGTTTAATAAAGGGTTTCTTAATGAACATAATCATTTGAGCCATGTTTTTTCTTTCTTAGACTCAGTTTAAGATGTCTCTGTTTCATTCTCTATTTTATTCTTTGATACTCAGATCTTGTCACCAGTATTATTTACCTTTTTCTCCCGTTTTCCCATATTAGGGATTGAATTCTGGTGCTGCACCACTGAGCTACATCCCAGCACCATCCTTTTAATTTTTTATTTTGAAATAGGATCTCACTAAGTTGTTCAGGCTAGCCTTGAACTCCTGCTTTAGACTCCCAAGCAGCCAGATTTGTTAAGTGTTTGTCACCACACCCAACTTATTTCCTTTTCTAGTAGTCTCCCCTAAACCAGATAAGTTCTTTTAGAATGTTTTGTTGTTCTGAATATGCAGTTGCATGGAACAGAAATATCTGTTGCTAATTCAAATGGAACTTGGCTGGACTCCTGACTTACCTTTTACGTGAACTGAGAAAATAGGAGAGGCAGTGTTAATGCCCAAACAAAATAGTTTATGGGCATCCATAGCTGTATGTTGTCTAAGAGTGCTACTCTATAGATTTGCTGGTAATTCTTTGCTTTTGTATGGCTAGAAATGTAGCTTATACTATTAAATCAGCTGAGGAGGACAGATAGCACTCTTAGACAGCTGTGCTATTAGATAAAGTGCTCCCAAATACTTAATATCAAATTGGGAATGATCCTAGGAGGGTATACTTCCCTCCTGAATTTAACTATAAAGCATCAAATATAAACTTACCACCTACTACTGATATTTTCTTGAGGTCTGCAGTGAGATGAAGTGCCTCTGGAATCCGATGGGCTTACTGCCTCCAAATGGGACATTGAGGAATGAGATGGGGAGAATTTTTTATGAGGGGATGACGGGGTTCGGGCTGAGGATCCCTGCACACCATGGGCACCAGTGTCAGAAACAGAGTTACTGTTGCTCTGCCCAGCTCCTGCAGACTTGCTTTTGCTCTGTGCAGAGTCTCCTCCCCCACCAGCAGAATTCTCCTTGGCTTCTTGTTTCCGTTTACGGTACTCCAGCAGGGATACCTAGAAAGAAAAAAAAAAAAAGAAAAAAATAGTACATTAGCTGGATATCATTAGTGGAGTACTAGCAACAGGGAAAGAAGATGGAACCCCAACAAACCATTGGTCAAGCCGTGCAAACAAAGCAGGTACCAAACATGACAACTTTTTCTAGGTGTGATAGTTCTGAGCAGTTACAAATTTGAGACAGAAATCAGTAAATGGAAGAGAACAGTCTAGGAGATGCCATTTTTGAATAACAGTATTCACCAAGCAGACTGCAACCCTTTTCAACAAAACAAAAACACATCACAGAAGTGTGTTATAGTTATTTGCATCTATGGGACTACTTAGAAAAGCTTGTATAATTACAGAAAGTCTCCCCAGGTTGATTTTTTTTTTTTTTTGGGTGCTAGGAGTTGAATCCAGAACCTCGCACATACCAGATAAACACTCTAGTGAGCTACATTTCCAGTCTTTTATTTTTTATCTTGAGACAGGGTCTTGCTAAGTTGCTGAGGCTGGCCTGGAACTTGTGATCCTCTGGCTTCAATCTACAGGGTTCACTTAGGATTACAGGCCTGTGCCACATCAGCTGCTTAGCCCTTTTTAAATACTAGTTTGAGGCAGGGTCTTGCTAAGTTGCCCAGGATAGCCTCAAATTTGGGATTCTCCTGCCTCAGATTCTAAAGTAGGTGGTATTATAGGTATGTGCTTCCCAGGACTCTGGCCTTCCAGGAGATTTTGATGGCTATTGTTCATTGACTACAAATGAAAGGAGTTAGGTGTTCTATGTTCTAGCCAATGTTCTGAGGTTTTAAATATGCTCTTATTTTTCAAGACATAGAGATTTAGTATTATTTGTCTTATACATAGACACTAAAATAAAAAGAGAAGAAATTACCAGTTTATAATTTAGCCAAGTTACCTCTAGAAAACCTATACCTACCTGGAAACTTCCCCAGTGCCCCCATGACCTGCCTCACTCATTCTTTCTTTCTTAAAAAACAAAACAAAACAAAAAAACTATCTATCTATCTATCTATCTCCTTTATTTTATGTATTTATCTTTATGTGGTGCTGAGGATTGAACATTGAACCCAAGGCCTCAAACATGCCAGGCAAGCACTGTACCAGTGAGTCACAACCCCAGCCCACTCATTATTTCTTGATTGCCACAATAGACCCTATTTCCTGCCTCCCTGGCACATGCCTCTTTGCTGATGCACCACACCTGCTTATGTCGCATGCTATACAATGTCTTGCTAATTCCTGAATAAACTGTAAGTTGTATGAGGGCAGAGACCAAGTTTATTTGGCAGTTAAAAACAAATCCTCCCTACAAACAACAACAAAAAAACCGAACCAACCAACCAAACAAAAAACCTCCAAACTGCACAAAAACTTGGTATACTTCACTTGCCCAATACATTTTCAGAAGTGATTCTGAATAATATTTTCAATCACCTTTGTGCATAATAAATAAATGAAACTAGAAATTCATGTTATTTTTGTTTCTGGTAGTCAGCACTATTCATGCCAGTCTTTGAAACCCATTACTCTCTTAGTCAAAATTACCTGCTTGAATTTCCTACTCCTTCTATCCCCTAAGGGTTCTCATTTTTCTGTCCAACTGTAAAAATATTGACAGTAAAGATAATTATTTACATGCATTTCTATACATGATCTTGGAAAGAAGCCAGTAATAATAAATTCTGGTAATGCATTATCACTGTAATAAAAATACAAGAAGCCACTAAGTTTTCAACAAGCTTGTTTTTTTTGCCACACAGAAAATTCGGCACCATTAGCCCTGAACAATAAATGCAAATCACTGTGTAAACCACAAAGTACTCCCATGCATTTTCAAATGCCCATAGTTGAGAACCACTGATACAAAAAGTACACTTTAGGTTTTGTGATTTCTAGAACAGGTATTATGTATAATAAGCTCTCCTGGCCCTGCTAATCTCATTACCTTTCTTTAGGTGCTCTTACTTTTTACCTGACACTGTAACCACATTCAACTTTTTGTACCACAATGCACCCCTGCTGCTGACCTAGTGAAGTGTCACAGATTTACTTGCTCTGCTCATTCTACTACAATATCTTCACCCTCATTTGTTGGCTACCTGACTCTTGCTTCCTGTTTGAGATTTTACCAAAGCAATAACTGCAATTTCTCACTCTACCTCTATCCCTTAAACAGGCTACCACCTTTCAGACTAGGCCAAGTTCCTCAGCTATCGTGCTCTTACCACATGTGAATAATTCCTTTGGAGCATCTATCTCACTATTAATGTAATTATCTCTAAAGCTCACTCTCACTTTCTATAAGCAATTAGGGGAGAATCTAGGTAATATAGCAAGGTGGAAATATAAGCATGCAATCTGGAATTAGACAGTGTCCTGATTTTTCCATTTACTATGAGTGACCATGGGCTAGTTTTTCAAATTGCCTTAGTTTCTTTATCTGCAAAATGGGAAATCACCTATCTCACAGGACATGGTTAGGATAAAATGAATGTAAACTGCTTATCACAGTGTCAAAAACCTGGGAAGTGCTGAATAATTTAAGTTTTTTCCTTTTCACTGTGTTAGCCTTTCAACTGTCTAGCAAATATATGGCACATAACAGATATTTAAATTTGTTGGATATTTATTATTATATTTCGTGCTGGGGCTGGAACCTGGGTCCTCATGCACGTCAGCCAAGTGCTCTATCACCAAACTACATCACCAGCCCTGAATATTTACAATACTCACCAAAATATACTAAACTGACTTTCACTAGGCATGATAGAGACTAGGTCTTACTTATATGAGAAGCCTGAGCACCTAGAACTTGGTAAATATCCACTGAATTATTCGATTAATGGTCTTGGGGAGTGGGGAGCTCTGTAACATAAAAGACTTACCTTTTTCCTTTGTGGTGGGTTCTGGGGGGCAGATGGGACCCCTTCACAGGTCCTTTCACCACCAGGTGACAGGGATCCACGAGAAAGGTCTTTCATAAAGCCATGTTCATATCTGCTGGGGAACCCTTCCGCTGGGGAACAATATCCCCCATCCAAATGTAAAGGCTTCCTATCCCCTACTAGGGGAGACCCTCTATATAATCCATCTGCTCGAGGCATAGCATTCAAAGGGGAGTAGGCATACATCAAATTGAACTCTGTCCGAAATGCCTGGTCTGAGTTTCTCAGGAGGGTCTGATGTCCATCTCCACTTCTGCTTGGGAAGCCAGTCTCTGAGGTGGGCCCAATGGAGGGATGAGGAGCCAGGTCAGGATGACCTGAGTTGAGCAGGGAAGGTCTGTCAGCACAGTTGTTAGTGTTGGAATCAAGGTATCCTACTTTTGTCAAATCCAGGTCTTTTCGGTGACAGAGCTGAAAGAATAAAAATCAACGGAGACATAGGGCAGGGGAGAAAGGAAAAAGTCAAAGGGTAGAAAGGGAGGTGAGAGGGGCAAAGGTGAACAAGGAAAGAAAAGAGGGATGGAAGTAGAGGAGAGAAAGCCATTAACATTGGTGAAAGTTCCACAAAGCAATAGATACAGGCCAGATTACTAAAGAATCCTGGCCTTTCCCAAAATGCTTTAAAGTCTTTCTGGATGAGAATACTGGGAAAGTTAGAATTAGGTAACTGGCCAAATGTGTCTATTTTGCCTGCTTAGCCTTTCATCAGGTTTGCTGAGTCATTGTGCACTATACTATAAGGGACTGGTGGTATAATTTGGAATATACCTGAGCCCCATGCAAACTACAGAGGTACCTTAAGATTAACTGGCTTTTGGTGTTATTAATTTTTACTATTGATGGAAGGTGGGTGTAGGGAAAAAGGTGGAGAAAAGTAGAAGGTAGACAGAAAGGCAAGTATTTAAGCTACTGGTTCAGTAAAGGAGAATGGCATTAAAGACATCAACCAACCAGTTCTTCATTCACTTTCACTATTAAATAAGTGTTTCTCATCTCATACAACTTCTTGACCACTCAATTCTTTCTTTATCCTCTAATGTATGCCAAACATATCACAAGACCACTGATGCTCAACATTGCAGAGCATGTGAAATGCTGAAATGTACCCAAAATAAACTTCACCTTCAATTTGGTTATCATTAGCTCTAACACCAAGATTTACCACCACTAGGCCAACTGTAGCTTAACTGTCTACAAGCATGGTATCAAAACCCCAAATGCCACACCATGTCAGTCTCCAAATTATATTAACTTAGAATTTTTAACAACCAGCTGAGGAGAAAGTGAGTGAGCTGTACTTTCCTAACAAGATAGTTTAAATACCTGCTACATTAGTGGAACACAACCCTTTTCCAGTTTCATACTGATTTTATAAAATCTGACAGATGCAGAGTTTGGCTAACTCTCATGGACTTTAGCCCTAATTTTTAAATTGGAAGTGAGTGGGGTTAAAGTTTCAGTAGATTCTGAAAGGTTATAAGACTTCCTCTTTAAGAGGAAAAAGTTTCCATGTAGACTCATGGGGTTAATTAAGCCAAACCTTACAATAAAAACTCTAGCACTAAAATCTGATTTTGGCATTTCCATAGCATTAAGGTTTCTGAAAAACACACTCAACTGATATTCTAAGAGATACCACTTGTACAGCAAACTATATCCCAACCACTGCAGAATGAAAGGAGGCCTATGACACAGAAGCCATGGACTCAGTTTCCTTACACACCCATTAAGAAGCTACAGAAAAGATTTAAGAAAGCTGTGAGACAGAATAACTTTCCTAAGGAAGCTTCTTTAATCTATCAACCACAGCCCCAAACGTCTGGTTACATAGAGCTGTCAGATTAACCCTGGAACAAGGCATAAGTCACTGTCCAACTCTTCCAATATACACTGCCTAAGAAAATAAATATTAAAAGACAGCTCCTACCAACTTTCCTTATTTGTTAACAAAGAGACCTTATTTATTAATGACTTTAACAAGGCTCTTATCACATACTCAGCATCCATTAAACTTCTAATTCTGTTCTTCTTTAATAGAATTCTTCATCCACCCCCTCCCCCAAACAACAAAGATCAACCCCATCACATACACATAGCTGCTTAAATTTTCCTCCATCTACATGAACAATCCTGTGTAGTCACAGTCACACAGGAAGAAAGATTCATTCAACTTGCTGTGACTGATCGGCCGCCCTCCAGCCCATCTCCCCATTCACTCAGACCCCCAGCCCTCCCCATACACTCAGGAACACACTCATGCACACTCACTCTCAGCCTCCAAGTGTGATTGAGATGGTGTGATAACTACCTCGGGTGACAGGGACTCGGGCCTATGCGCAGGGGAACTCTCAGGGGAGGATATGTTCTAGAGGAGGGAAAAGCATCTTGTTATTCATCTACTCCAAGTCAAGAAGCAAAACAAAACAAACAAAAAATAAAGCAAGCATAGATGTTAGCCACAACTTGGGGAGGAGGGGAGGTGTTGGATAAGAATGCACCGGGGAAATTGTTTAACTGCAGAATTCATCTAAATGGATAGAATGACTTATTAAAATGCTTCCTGGGGTCTTCGAAAGCATTTAAGGAAAAACTGGTTAGAATGTTTCATGCTGTAAGTAAACACCTCAAGCATACTATCAGGAAAGAGGTGAAATTTTATAGGGTTATATATTTTTTTGTATCAGAAGAAAGTTTAGCAACTTTTAGTACTTGTTATTGAAGGCATCCTACTCCCTATTCCTTTTTAGAGGAACCTTGTTCATACACCCACATCCCTTCTCATCATCCCATTCCTTCATTGTCTTATATGTCTCAGGCCACCATGGTTATCCAGGGGGAACATCTTAGCATACTGGGGACTAACAAGAACTGGTCAGTTTCTCTTGAATGAGAGCCCAAGGAAGTGTGAGTGATGAAATCCCTAACTTACAAGCTGGATTTGGCTCTTGGCACAATCTAATTGGACCGGAGCACTTCTAAACAATATTATCTTGGTTAGCATCCATTTTACTTCAGGGAACATAGCAAAAAAAGAAAAAAACATGTATGTTCACCTAGAATCTACACAGGGTAGTACTCTCACCTGAGGCAGCACTTGCCCAACAATAGAGACTAGGCAGTGGGCTCATGATAGGTAGATGTAAATGACATGTAAAGAAAGTAATGGTGCCGACTGTGACAAGGATTCAGAATGCAAGGGCTGAGGTGAGAAAAGGATTTCCCAACATTGTGGACTCTGGACAAGTGTGGCTCTGGTGGCTGACCTATGCTCTAGTGGGTAGGATTAATGATGCTGTTTTCAGCAAAGCAGGCTTTTAGCTGTGAATTTTATTCAGTGGAGGGTGGCTAGTATCTGTGTGGAGTATGGATCTGAGAGCAGAATAGAAGGGAAGGGTTATTCTAGTGAAAACGAGAGGTGCCTTCCCAATGTTACTTTAATTTCTCTTTCTAGATGCTGTCCCCCACACCGGCCCACTACCTCAGCACTGGAGTTTCCTCACTTATCTCCTGAATATTCTTCCCTTTTCAAAAATATTTTCCCCCAAAGTAAGCTGTTTTTTTACTTGAATATACATAGAGTGTGGCCATTAGTATCGTAATAAGGATGGGTCAGGGAGGTAAAGTTTTTCTTTTTTCTTTTGAATATTTATTTTTCAGTTATAGATGGACACAGTATCTTTATTTTATATTTATGTAGTGCTGAGGATCGAACCCAGTGCCTCACGCAAGCTAGGCGAGCGCTCTACCTCTGAGCCACAATTCCAGCCCCTTCTTCTTCTTCTTCTCCTCCTTTTTTTTTTAATGAGAAAGGCTAAATTTCCTTAATTAAATCACAAGTTTACAACAGTGAAACCTTGCACTGGAATTTCTGCTATTTAATATTTTCTTTCCTTCCTGGTATTCTGCTTCATTAAAATGATTTTTGAGTTTTTAAATTTTTTAAATAAATAAAAACCCCTTTCGTTTGTATAGTGTTTCACAATTATTCAAAACAATATAAGGAATACAGAATGCACTGACTGCTTGTTTTGGAGGAAAACTTACTTTCTGATTTCTGTAATATCACTTATAATAATATAATTTGCCTTGATAAAACATGCTATTATATTCATATAATCTAATGGCCTCCAGAGAGAATTTTCTCTCATGATATATATATATATATTTTTTAAGTTATAGATGAACATAATGCCTTTGTTTATTTTTAAGGGGTGCTGAGGATTTAAACCTAGTGCTTCACATGTGCTAGGTAAGCACTGTACCACTGAGTTATAACCCAAGCCCTTCTCATGATATCTTATTATAAAATTCAAATTGCTTAATGAAAAGTCAACTGTAAGTACATAAAATAAAATAAAGAAGTTTTGAATTTGCTGCCTTAATATTCCCTAACAAGAATACCATAAGGAATTTGAAAAAGAGTAATTTTTCTAGAAAGGTCAAACACAACCAGGAGGTTTATTTATTTATTTATTTTTTTAAATCTTTATTTTCTAGTTGTAGTTGGACACAATACCTTTATTTCACTTGTTTATTTTTGTATGTGGTGCTGAGGATAGAACCCAGGGTCTCGCACCTGTAAGGCGAGCACTCCACCACTGAGCCACAACCCCAGCTCCAGGAAGTTTTGTTCCAAAAGTAAGATATTATGATCTAAAGTAAGGTACAGAACAAAGCTGTGCTTTCAATGTTATTTTCTCCTTCTGAGTATACACAAAAATTCCAGCTTTTTTACTCTTTAGTTTCTCAAAAAGGCTGAATAGGGAGGGTGGGATTGGTTAGAACATTTAATGATCAAAACAACCTCTAGAGAAGTGAAAGCTAAGTACGTTTAGTGGTCAGAAAAAAGTTTTCTGAGAAGAAATAGTGTCCATTTAAGGTAATTACAGAAGAAAGCAACATGCAAAATAGGAGTTAAAAAACAAAAACAAAAAACAAAAACGCATGGACTCTATTCAAACCTGCCACCCAAACTTGAATACTAAAATGATTCAGAATTACATTTTGAAACAGCTGAGGTATAGATTTCTAACTTAATCCAAAGAAGTGAATGTAACAAATTTGACTTTTATAAATGCATGTTGCTAGTCTTGTGTCCATTTTTCATTCCTAATGCATTGAAACAAGAAGGGAAAGTAACCTGGAGTGGAAAAAAACAAAAACAAAAAGACAATCGCCATAAGCCATTCTCCAATGCTTTCTAAATCTGCTCACTGAGGCTCCAATGAAAATACCAAACAACCTGGCAAAGACACCTCACCCATTTACATGGAGACACAACCCATCAGTACAATCTAAGCTCTCAGGCTGCTGCTACTAATGGTTACTACAGGCACCTAGAAGCCTCTTTTGACCAAAGTATACAGTAAAGATGTAAAAAAGATCCAGCATGCTAATACCTAAAGTTAAGGAGACTGAGGAACTGCATGCCAAAGAGAAATGAATGTGATCTGTGGTAGCACTCTTCCTATTCTGAGAAGCACAGGGGCTGCCAAGATGAGAAGCTACCAGGTTAACAGGCCACACTGACCCTGAGATTTTCCATTCTCTTGGTGAGATGGGGAAGGAAGACAGTAAAGAAACATTTGAAATGACATTATATTTGAAATGAAGAGGTACAAATGATGATTTTTCATATCTAGTACACCCCCAAAACCAAACCCAAATCACCTCGAACTGCAGAGGAGTGTTGCAGCGACTAGCAGTAGTAAGAGACGTGATTGGCGAGAACATGAGGCTGTATCCATTTCGACACTCCTCTTCTCCTGGGTGAGTCTGGCCAGGTGCGGTCAGTTGGGGGCTCTTTGAGCCTGAACTGGAAGGGGGTGGTGTGACCGGAGACAGAGGCCGAAGTAACTTGGTAACATTCTGCTCCATCAGATAGCGAGACTTCCATTTCTTTAATGGGCTCAACAAGTCTGTGAAATACAAAGCTCGCATGAGAGATGAACTGTAGCTTAATGGGAAGCTCTGTAGTCAAGCTATTAATCTCTGCCCTATAATGACTTGTATCTCTTTTGCCTCATCTCATTAAATTAACTCCTGCAATCAAACAAAAAACCCAGAGAAACTCTTAATTATAACTGCACTGAAAATAAGTCTTAAAGCACTCTCTCAGAGAAATTCAAATTACTCTGACAGTTCTTTCCTTTTGAAGACACTTAGGTCTGTTATATTGCCCCTGCTGTGCTGCCCACCATCCTGCTGCCTTAGCCTTCTAAGGAGCTGGGATTACAGATGTGGGCCACCACACCCAGCTCTGAATCTGACAATTCACATGACTGATACACAGAACTAATTTACTGTATCAGAACAAAAGAGAAATTCTTCCTATCACACCAAGCTTCCAAAAATTTTAAATCTGTGTTACTTTGTTAAAATCACCCTCTACTTAACTGCCACATCACCAACTAAAATTATTGGCATGCCAAATTGCATATGCCGTTTACCTTTTCTTATGTACTTGTGCCCCCTTTCAATGGTTCTATAACATTTTGAAAAGAAAAGGCATACATAGTTCCTTGATATGGATCTAATCTCTAGTGAAAAGTGTGTATTGATTTTTATAAATATTTATCTCAATCATTAAAAAAAAAATCTAGATGTTACTCCTTTTCTCATTTGGCTAACCCCATTTTCTATACTTCTTCAGTCTACTTAAAAAGCAAATTACTACACTACATATGTCAATGACCTTTCAGGACAAAGCAGCCTACTTACTGGAAAATACATACTCCTAATTCTATTCATTGATTGATTTAACAATGGCCATGAATTTACTTAACACCTCCTATATGCAAATCACTGATGCATAATGACACAGGTGGTGGGGGGGAGAGATAGTCAACACATATTCTATTTTCAAGAGCTCAAAAATTTGTAAGAGAAGCCGGGTGTGGTGGCGCATGCCTGTAATCCCAGCAGCTCCAGAGGCCGAGGCAGGAGGATTTTGAGTTCAAGGCCAGCCTCAGCAACTCAGCGAGACTGTAGGAGAAAGCACATATAAAACATGCTTGATACGTTTGATGATATTGCTATGTGTTAAAAACAATAGTTAAAGTCAAGTGTGACAGTGTGTGCCTGTATCCTAGCTACTTGGGAGACGGAGAAAAATAATTGCTTGAACCTAGGAGTTCAAGTCTAGCCTGGGCAAGTGTTGTGTGTGATTTTTACATACTAGGCACTGTTCTATGTGAAATATCTGACTTAGTATTAACAAATCTATAAATCCAGTAGTATTGTCACCCCACGTTAAACAGGAGGACATTGCTGCATGTACAGAGATACAAGGTAATCTAGCTCCTATCTTCATTTTATTATTTATTTATTTTTTTTTGGGTGGTGCTGGGGATTGAACCCAGGGCCTTGTGCATGCGAGGCAAGCACTCTACCAACTGAGCTATATCCCCAGCCCTCCTGTCTACACTTTAATCACTATGTTGAATTACATCTGCAAAGCTTAGTGAAAGGAGTGAACCTATCCAGGATTTCAGGTAAAAGTTTTGGGTCAGCAGTTAATGATTAGAATAAAACTGGTAACTGGGAAACTATTTGGAGTTAAGAGGTGTAAGGCACCGATTAGGGTAACCTATTTAAATGCAGAGAGAAGAATAAATGCAAAAATATTGGAGATGTTTATATTCTTTCTGGTATCTCAAAAATTTTTTTTAATTTTCCTATGCTGGAAGTATATTCATGCTTTCCTTTTTTTTCTCCTAGATACTAAGTTTTCTCTCCTCTTTGATAAAAAGACCTCTGTTCTGTTAGGTCCAACACTGATAATTATTAAAGTCAAGTAAGTGAAGTGATAAAGTTCATTGTAGAAAAACTAGAAAATCTGGGTAAAAACTATTGCCTGCGAATCAGTCTACAGGAGACTCATTTAACATATTTACTGAGTACTTATGACATTCTAATGCAAAAAATAGACCTGACATATCCCCTTATGAAGTTTATAGGCCAGCAGTCTTTGATTACTCACTTTCCCCTCCCTTTTTATTTCATTTTATTTTGTTGCACAATAGTTGTTACCCCCTACCCCTTTTGTGGTGCTGGGGATTGAACCTGGAATCTTGTGTGTGCAAGGCAAGCATTCTACCAACTGAGTTATATCCCTAGCCCAGTTGTTAAACTTCACTCAAGTACTTCTCAGGATTATTATATATGTAGGCTGAGATTGTGGCTCGGCGGTAGAGTATTTGCCTGGTATGTGTGAAGCACTGGGTTAGATCCTAGGCATCACATAAAAATAAATTAAAAAAAAAAAAAGAATGAAAAAATCTTTATTTTGTATTGTGTCCACCTATAACTAAATTTTTAAATATATATATATATATAAAACATTATATATGTAAAAATACACACAAAAATTGAAATCATACTCACAAATTAATGTACTGCATTAAAACCTTCTTTCTTAACATGGTCTTAATGACTCCTGTCTTATTCACACTGCTTAATAATTACTTTTACTCAGAAATACATGGTAAAAACCTTGCTATGAAAATAAATAAGTCTGTAATTCAGTTTTTTAAGGACTGCATGGCATTAATATTACCAAAATTTTATCAGCTTAAGTACCTTTCATTTTTTTGCTATTATAAATATACTTCAATAAACAAAAATTTTACTCCTACATATTTTCTGCACTTGTTTCATTGTTTTTTTCTTTCTTTTTATTATGACAAATGGCTACATGCAGGATTTTTAAACCAAAAGAATGTTCACATGTTTACTAAAATTGTATTTATTCTCTTTTAAAATATATTTTTTAGTTGTTGGGAGACCTTTATTTTATTTGTTTATATGTGGTACTGGAGAGTTGAATCTAGTGCCTCAAACATGCTTAGTCACAACGCTGGCGCCTAAAATTGTATTTATTCTTGTGAAAACTGCTTGCTCATGCACCTAAGCCTGCATTTCATTGGTCTTTTTCTTGACGTTACAGGCTCTCTAAATAATGATACTGATCCTTTGAAAAAAATGTTTCAAATGCAGTTTCTTGATTTGCTGCCTGCTTTTAAATTTTATTTAAATATTGTCTTTGCTATGTAATGTTTTATGTTTTTACTTAGTTAAATGCATGAATCATTCATTTCTTTGATTTTCTGCCTCTGATAATCAGGAATATGTGTCTGACACCCCACCCCAAGACTATAAAAATACCAGTGGGTTCTCTCTTTATCTCCAGGTACAACTGTTTAACTTTCATTCAGGTTTATTTTCTAGTGTACTCTCTTTTTAACTACTGTGGACAGAATATGCTTCTCTAGTACTTTTTTTTTTTTTTTTTAGTTAATTCTCCTGGGATTTCTAGGCAGATGATCATATTACTTGTATATGACAACAACTCATGCACCCTTTCTTTATCAGTACTTTTACCTGTTATTCTTTTTATTTTGAGTAGTCTCTTTGGCTAACAGTTCCAGGATATGTTAAATAATAACAGTGGGATAATTTGATAACCTACTTCAGGGCTTAAGTGGTTTTTACAATGGAGTTTATAATTGGCAACTGTTTTTTACATAGATTAAAACCAAGCATGTTATTTTATTATTAAATTTGTAATAGCCAATGTGCTATTACTGTTCCTTCCCTATTTGACCAACAAATGAATTATATTAATAAATTCTCAAGTATTAAACTATGTTTACATTCCTAAGAGAAGTGGTCCCTAGGACACTTGGTCATCGTATAATATTCTTTTAATACAGACTTAAGGTGCTAATTAAGATCACAAATCTAATTTAAAACTGTTACTATACTGTTTTGCTCCCCCCTTTGAGAGAGAGAGAGAGAGAGAGAGAGAGAGAGAGAGAGAGAAAGAGAAATTTTTTTTAATATTTTATTTTTTCGTTTTTGGCGGACACAACATCTTTGTTTGTATGTGGTGCTGAGGATCAAACCCAGGCTACATGCATGCTAGGCGAGCGTGCTACCGCTTGAGCCACATCCCCAGCCCTGCTGTTTTGCTCTTTAAGTTAGTTCTAATGCTACATGATTTAAACTTTTAGAAATTTAAAGTCTTTTTTTTTAAAAATATACTTTTTCAAAGTTGTATATGGGCACAATGCCTTTACTTCATTTATTTTTATGTGGTGCTGAGATCAAATCCAGTGCCTCACATGTGTTAGGCAAGCACTCTACACTGAGGTACAACTCTTGCCTGAGGAATTCAGAATTTTTAATGTAACTAGTATTCATGTTTGACAAGAAAGAATACTCTGTGTAGAGTAACAATTATGGATCTGATACTGTCTTGAGCATTTTATGTGCTATTCAATCTCATATTAGCCCCATAAAGCAAATATCATTATTCTCATTTTACAGATGAAGCTTAGAAACACTTAGTAACAACATATAGTTGGTAAAGGACAGTATTGATTCTCAAATAAAGGTCTATTTGATTCTTTTCACTATATTGATATGTCTCCCTTATTAACATCTCTTTGGTATTTTTTTTTTGAAGTTTCTTTTAGTTGTAGACAGACATAGTACCTTTATTTTATTTATATGTTTTTATGTGATGCTGAGGATCGTACCCAGTGCCTCACACATGTAAGGCGAATGCTCTACCAACTGAGCTACAACCCCAGCCTCTCTTTGGTATTCTTGAAAATAACAACAACAACAAAAACCTCTAACAAATATTTCCTCAGTATTTATACTAACTTTTAGCAATATAAGTCACTCAGGGGCGTCTAACCATTGAGCCACAACCCCAGTCCTTTTTTTGGATTTTATTTAGAGACAGTTGCTTATGGCTTTGTTCAATTGATGAAGCTGGCTTTGAACTTGCAATCCTCTTGCTTCAGCCTCCCAAGCCCCTGGGATTATAGGCATGCACCACCATACTTGGCCTAGTGCTTAATTTATAAATTTTTCCTTATGTTTGTTAATTAAGTGAATCCTCCCACTGTTTGCTACAGACATTTTTTGAGCAAAAGTTCAAAAAATGCATTGATAACTAACAGTCTAATTCCCCACTAAATAGGGCATGTAGAAACATACACTTTCTAGTTTTCAAGGCACTTTTCCTTTAAGTCTCTGCTAAGTCAGGACATGAAGTGCGGTATAATCTCCTTTTCTAATCTTACTCACACACCTACATATTACACAGCAGACACACATACACACACACACACACACACATAGACCTAGACCATCTCACCTAAATTACTCTAACTAAACTTCAAAAGCTGCCAATAGCTGGGCATGGTGGCACATGCCTGTAATTCCAGAGGCTTGGGAGGGTGAGGCAGGAGGATTGTGAATTCAAAGCCAGCCTCCCCAAAAGTGAAGTGCTAAGTAACTCAGTAAGATCCTCTCTCTAAATAAAACTAGAGATGGGGATGTGGCTCAATGGCTGAGTGCCCTTGAGTTCAATCCTTGGTACCCACCCCCTGAAAAAAACCTGCCAGTAAATTGATAATACTGATGGACATCTGCCAATGATTTCTTTATATTAATATTATTTATGTTACACATGGATTAGTTCATAACTTATAAGGTATAATCCAATCTATGGAGAGAAGAATAAACTAAGTCAATAATTTAAAAGGTGGTGGCCCAGTTTTTCAACCCTAAATTAAAAAATCCAAATAAAAGCATATATATATATATATATATATATATTTTTTTTTTTTTGGGTAGTTGTGGGGGTGATGGGGTACTCAGAATTGAATCCATAAATGTTTTACCATTGAGGTACAACCCCAGTCCTTTTAAAATTTATTTTGTGACAGCATTTTGCTAAGTTGCTGTGGCTGGTCTCAAATTTTTGATCCTTCTGCCTCGGCCTCTTGAGCTGCTGGGATTACAGGAGCATACCACTGTGCTCAGCTAAAAAAAGCAGACTTTTAATATAAAGCAAATGTTACTAGTAAAAGTTTATTTAACTGAATTCAAGTTTATAAATATAAAAAATATTTTTATGAAAATATGAAATATTATCTTGTGAGCTATAGCTTTATATAAGTTTGAAAATCTAATTCACTGAAATACACCCCGGACCTGAAATATTTTTTCAGTTGACATGAACAGGAGAAATTTTGTTAAAAAGACTGTACTAAATAAGTTAACATGTCACCACAAGTTAATATACGAATGCTTTCAAAGAGAATCCCTTCAAGAGTCACTGTGAAAACCAGTGGTGGAATTTTCATAGCCATATTGTTCAAAAACTCATAAGGAGCTTAAGTTGAATTTAAAGCCATGTCTTCTCAAATATTTTATACTAATTATACAAGTTCACTTGAAAACAACCAATTAATAACAATTCCTTATATTTATTTCATTAATCCTCTGCCCCTCAACCATGCCCCCAACTCAAACACTTACATTTTTTTCCCTGAATATTAGTATTTCACTTTCTTGCCTTCCCCCCTTATAAATATGAATATATATTCCTAAACTTACTACTTTAAATGTATCTAACCTTTTTTATAACCATTTCTGCTGTTATCTGTATACTGTCTAGTTCCTTCTTTGTCGTCCTTGGAAAACTGATCCCTGACTTGAGATCTCTCTCTTCCTCTGTAAAGACAGATGTAAAGTAACTATTTAGAGAACATGCTATTTCTTTTTTTATATCAGAGTACGAATTCTGAAATTTTTAATGTGGACCTCAAATAATGATTGATCATGTATTTAGAAAGGTTTTAGATACATACCTGCATTGTCTTTGCAGATACTAGAATTACTATTCTCATTACTTTGGTATAGTTGCTGCGTTCTAGTCTCTTGGGGTACAGGTGTTTGAGTCATCCCTTCTTCCAAGGCTTGCTTTATCCAGCGCTATAAGGGGGGAAAATCAGAGAATTATCAATAACACCTTAAAACTTTTCAGTACTTATTTTAAACACACTAAACTAGGTCATTTTACATCAAGTGCTGGGAGAGGCAATCCAACACATTCATCCAATAACATGTCAAATCTCAATCTCCAAAATAAGTTTTGTATTTCACTGTATTAGAATACTACCCGATCAATTCCTCTACCAGAAGAAATTAAGGGGGAAAAAAAAAATACAAGTAAAAACTCCAACTATCATACTGCTTAAGACGGGGTAAATGGGAAGAAATAAGAAAGAAATCTTAACATTTATTTAAGAGACTGGTCAGGTCATACAGAACAAAACTAACACAGAAATATGTGCCTAAAAAGAAGATAAAGTTTATTCTCTTATGAGTTGTCTGCTCTATGCTGGGACATCTGAAGAGATAAAAGATTCACAGGAGGACTTTGGATGAGAATAAATAGCTCTTTATTACATACCAAAAGACTTACTCAGAAGTGGAATAACCTATGAACTTCCCCCAATCAACTAGTTTGGTTAAATTATGCAGGAATAATGCAAATCACCAGAAAAAAAATCAAAAGTCAAAAAGAAGACCTCTCTAATAAGTTACTTTCTTTGGTAGTGAATATTGGAATCTAAATTGATGAGAAATAAATTTAGGTCAGACTGTAAGCCTACAAAAATTAGGATAGTAAGAATTTATATCCTGTGGAAGAGAGAACATATATTACCAATAATGTATCTCTTAAGATACATAGTTGTAGGTTCCTCATTGTTCTGTGGTTCCCCTTCCCTGACAGAAGACAGATTGAGTTTTGACAAACATCATTTTCTAAGTTAGACTCTGCCTCAAATGCGAAGAGAAAAGGTGAATAAGTTTCACACCTTTAAAGAACATGTATTACAGATAAGCAAATATTCTCTCCACCAGAGAGAACAATTCTGATAGATTTTCCCTTTAGAAACTTATGATGTAAATGTCACTGTGGACTGCCAAATGAAAACAAAAATAAAATTGTGAACATGAGGAGATGGGAGTGAATCAATATATAGAGGAGACAGGAGTGAATGAATATATAAGAGACTCAAGGATCATCTGAATTTCATTAATATTCTAGGATATGACCAGGTCACTGAAAAGACAAGACCCAAAACTCCCTTACATACAGAATACCTTTAGAGCTGAAAAGAGATCTTAAAGTCATCCTGTCTAAAGCATTCATTTAGCAGAGGAGAAAATTTTACTTGGGAAGACGTGAGTGAAAAATCCTTTGTCTTAGATACCCTTAGTACAAGTTTTTTTTTTTTTTTTCTTTTTCTCAGAGAAGATGACAGCAGTCATTTGGTGGTTCCTGAGTTTTCCTCTAGAAGTTAATTTTTATAGCGTCAAGTAGATGTACCCACAAAAAAATTTTACATTATGGATCTGATGACCACAAAAATGAAACATAAAAGAAAAACAGGGGTATTCTAGGAATAAGATGCTACCACAGTTGATAAGGTTAAACATAGCAAATACGATCAAACCTATTCTCTTCCTTGGCCTGTTTAAGATTCTTTTTTTTTTTTTTTAATTTTTGTTTGTAGTTGTAGATGGACAGAATGTCTTTCTTTTATTTGTTTATTTTTATGTGATGCTGAGGATCAAATCCAGTGCCTCACCCATGCTAGGCAAGTGCTCAGCTGCTGAGCTACAGCCCCAGTCCCTGCCCCTATTGAAGATTCTTATAGTATTTCAGGACAAGTATAAAAAAGAAACATGAAAACACTTCTTTGAATCTAACAAGCTCCAATCACCCCTATTAATTTTAGAACACCCCCCCCCCGACCAACTTCTATTTGGTTACTAAAGAACATTTCTCCTTTCTCTGAAACTATATTAAGGAGAAAAGTTTGAGGATCAAACCTAGTGCCTCACCCATGCTAGGTAAGTGCTCTACCACTGAGCTACAACTCCAGCCTGAAAAAATGTTTTTTTTTTTTTTTTTTTGAAAAGTCAAAGATAGATGAGAAAGGGTAGCATTATTATGGGGAAAGAAGAAGGAAGTAACAGGTTTTGGAATCCCAATACCTGAGTTGAAACACGGCTGTGCCAATAAACAAGATGCTTTAATTTTGGGCAAGTTTTTTTGAGCCAAAAGTTCTGAATCTAAACTGTGCCCAATAATACCAAACCCCACAGGGTTGTCATGAAGGGTAAGTGAGAAAACATACACAAATTTTCAGTATTTTTTCAATGAAATTTCAACACATACTTAATGACACACATATTAATAATCCTTCAGAATATACAATAAAATACCAATGTACAAGTAAAGTATTTCATTAGTCTGGTAGGTTTTTAAGAAATGGAGGAGACTAAATGATTTTATAGAAAACGATAAAATGTATAAAATGACTAAAGATTTGCTGGTCATCTATTTATTTATTTATTTATTTTTAGAGATAGAGAACTTTTTAATATTTATTTATTTTAGTTTTCGGCAGACACAACATCTTTGTTTGTATGTGGAGCTAAGGATCAAACCCGGGCCGCACGCATGCCAGGCGAGCATGCTACCGCTTCAGCCACATCCCTAGCCCTTTGTTGGTCATTTATAAATGCTTCTTTTCTAAAGTACTGTTTAAGTGAAATCTAAAAAATAATAAAATCATAAGATATCTTCTTTTAGGAACTATGGCTCAATTTAATTTAGACACTCCAGGGATATCAATAAATGTTCTGACAAATACTCTATCTGGGTACAAATATATATAGATCAGACTTTTATTTGTCTCATACTATTTTTAACTTATGAGGCCTACATTCTTTAACCAGATATTAAACAGTGAGCCTATTAAGAATATGCATTGTTATAACTAATCCCATGGAAGGTAGTTTTTTTTTTTCATTTATTCATTTAACTTATATTCTGAGGGATTTTCAAAATTTATTATGGTTTGGTTTAATCATGGAAATGTTCTTAGGTCTTGAACTAGATGTGTCCTTTCTAACCAATCTAAAAATAACTCTTCTCCATTCCTACCTAGGATAAAGATGACTTCAATTTCTAGCTAAAAGATTCAATTTTGTTTATTCTGCCCACAAAAAAGCTGCATATTTTGTAACATAGATTTGTTTATAATAAATATTAAACCAGTGATTTAATCTTAACTAATCTAGATATAAACAATTTAAGACCCCAATGCTATGATAATTCAATGTACAGTCTAATGTCTCCCTAAAGACTGATCACGACACATACAAAGTGCTTAAGTATAGCCTGTATAAAATGAGACTAAGGATGAAGGCTGAGACTGTAGCTGAGTGGTCCAGCACTTGCCTAGCATGCACAAGGCCCTGTTTTCAATCCCTAACACCACAAAAACCAAACAACCAACTGGCTGGCCAGCCAACCCACACATCCACCCACTCTCCAAAATAAAAGAGGCTCAAGAACGAAGATAGATGCATACAGATGCATTTAGAGAATATAATATGGATTTGAGTTAAATGGAATTTTTTTTTTCTCTTCTGTCAATGGAGATAGAAAGATGAGCTTTCAGATTTAAGTCTTAAATCACAACCAGGTCAAAAGGGCTCAAAGAAATGGATTTTCTACTGAATGTGAAGTCACAATTTTAAACACACATTTTCAGTCTTTAAAGGCTTCTGCTACTTGGAAAAGTAAGAGTTTAATTTGTCTTTGAGCACAATAAGACTGTATCCTAGAATCATAATTATCAAGAGGCATTTCAAGAAGCTAGTTCATATTATTTACAACAAAGTCTTTATGCCAACCCCTCTTAAAGACCAAAGGAAGAGCGTTTACCAACTAGCTTGAAAGAATCTTTTAGCAGCCAACATCCTTAGAAATCTAGTACCATGTCCAGCCAAACACAGAACAAGAAAGTTATTTTAAATATATTAAGCCATCTCTCAACTTGCTCCTCATTTAAAGACTATATCTACCCCATTTCTAATTTTAAACACTCCTTACAAATATATTTATGATTTTGAGCTGTTAAATCTTATTGAGCAATGCTAAAAACAGGAGAAGGATCAGTTTTCAGTTTTGTATCTCACACTAGAGCTAGCAGCATTCTAATTCTTACAGAAGTATAATCATAATGCTTTTTACATGGCAAACCATTTTTCTTCTCCTCAAATAATCACTAAGACCCAAGATAAAGAATTCTTCCTAAGTGACATACTTGGTATAAGAAAGTTTCCCTGGAGACCCAGTTCTCCTTCATTACTGAGGCAAATTTCCTGTACAAAAGCTTTTCAGAGATTTTCTACTTATTTTTAAAAGAAAGTCGTCACTGCTTTTATTTCTGACACCTGAAAGTCACTCCTGTTACTTTATTATTTATAAACCCTCTTGGCAAGGATCTTGTGACCAAATTTCTGTTTATGATTTCTTCTATTTGGGATTTTCCCCAAACAAACCAAGATGTACTCAAATACTTAGGTAAGACGCACAATTAAGAAAAGACAGTGCAGCACATGCTGCTGCTCATCCAGCAGTAGTGCTCTTCCTTTATGTACATATTCCTGTTGCCCTCCTCCCCTCCGTATCCCACAGTACTTTGGCTCATCTTTCACTCCCCCCCACCCCCCAAGAAATAATTTCTGTTCTTTGGAGAAAGAGAAAAGCTTTAAGTTTGGAGAAGTCAGGGAAGACCTGCCTGGAGTTGGAGACTTCATCACACCAAATAATCTACATGCAGCATCCTCATGTACGTGATGCCAGTGGAGGAGGGCAATGGCAGACACTGAGGAAGGCAGCCTGAATCCAGATCTGAGGATAAGAGAAAAGGGTGTTCCAGGGAACAGAACTCTACCTCAAGGAAAGACCAAATGAAAAGGTGTCCTATACTTCTAGAAACACTGACACGACATAATAAGTCTGAGGGAGTGATCTAATCCTGAGAGACACCTTTGAAAAATATGTAGGGCTTCTGGGAATTAAGAAAGCACATTCCCCAAACAACCAACCACAAACACTGCTGCCATTAGATCCAAAAACACTAGGTATCTAGAAAGAGAGAGAGGTAGAGAGAGGCAGAAAGAATCTTTTACAATAGCTTCCATATTCTCTAGGGAATAGACAGTCCAACCTGTTGTCATTTGATCAAGAAACAGGAATTATGCCAAACACAACAGGACTTTTCCCTCTAACCTCCTCCAAGTGATAATAGTGATCGAATTGATTCTAAACACAATTTTATCAAATTTTACTCATTCAATAGTGCTCTAAAGTATCTGGGGGCCAATCACACAGTAATCACAAATGGATGTTAACAAGTAACACAAGAGCACAGACATAACATACCCCTCCCTACCCAATCATCAACTGCTGTGTGCTCTCACAAGAACCTCAAAGGCTCCCAAAAGAGACAACAGTGAATATTCACAAAATTGAGAACCAAAAATACAGTATACATTTCACGTTACTCCCATTGGCTTCTGATTTATCAGTATTCGTGTTGAACAATTTACTCATTATCAGCGCACATGGATACAGTGGCTTTCTAGAGTATGTGTTAAATAAATTATAATTTTAGGCACCCTGCCTTAAAACAAAACAAAACAAAACAAAACAAACAAACAAAAAAAAACAATTACATAAACACAGACATACCTTCTTACAGGAGCTGAATGTGCCATCAGGCAGAAGGGGCCTCCGACGCCTCTCAGGCATAAAGGGTGAGCCAAAGCGAATGTAGTGTTTGGGGGTGGTGCAAATTAATGGGGAATGAATAAGACCCGGTAACATGTTCAGCGTTGTTGCTAGTACAGTTGGGTCTGTGGTGATACGTAAAGGGCATTCAACAGGGCACTCTTGCTTCTCGGCTTTGTCGTTCAGCCATTCTGTAACTAGATACTATGGTTAAAAAAAGGAGAGAGATCATTAGTTAATGCTGCAGATGAAAAGCCAGAGGCAGTAGTAGTGCAGTTCACAAAGACAAACCTCATCTAGAAACTAGGACAGATGCCACAGCTGCAGTGAGAATGAATTGGGCATTCAGAACACAAGGCTATCTTCCTTTACCCTCTCTGTGTCCACTAAGAGAGGAACAGTTTCAGTTACCAATGATTTAAGTTCTGTCTAAAAATAAGGGAACAAAAAGTAGTAGAATGGCTTGAGGCTTTCTCATTAAAGGATTTTATCTAGAACTTGTGATCTAGCAAACACTGAGATTAATTTTTTTCTGGGGATTACAGGTACTTGTGTTTTATTAACACACCTCCTGCCATACTAGACTCATGAAGATGTATTCATGACTTACCTTTTTGGTTTTGGGGTACTTAGATGTAGCACGGTTAACATGAGATCCAGTAACTGATATCACAGTTGGGTCAGATCCTGTTAACTGCCTGTTTTCTCCTGAACTGTCTATACTTCCAGTTTCAGTAGGAGTTACTGAGTTGTTACTTCCTCCCTCTTCCAAGGCAGCTTGTGACAACTCTGCCTGTTGTGCACTGGCCTGCTTCTGACGTTTTAGTCTTTGGGCTGAACTGGTCCGGTACCGAGAAATTCGACTCTTCGGTCGGGGTCTGGAAGGCTTTGCTGGAGGTGGTTTGGGGACTGGTTTTTCTGCAGCAACATCCTGTAACAACATCAGGGTCAAATGCTGACCAAAAATTCTTATCAGTAAACATTCTATCCAATTTCTTCTTTAAGCATTCTGAATGCCTACTGGTGAAAAAGATAAGGATTTGGAAACAGTCATTTAAAATGTATTCTTTAAAAAAAAAAATTATTTTTTAGTTTTAGTTGGACACAATACCTTTATTTTATTTATTTGTATGTGGTGCTGAGGATCAAACCCAGGGCCTCACATGTGCTAGGTGAGTGCTCTACCGCTAAACTACAATCCCAGCCCTAAAACGTGTTCTTTAAACCCCAAAATTTATACATTTAAATTAACTAAAGAGGTTGTGAACAGATATCTGGGTTAGTTATTTCTATTTCTGATAAGCATCTATAAAATAGGTCATAAGTCAACTAAAGGGAAACACCTAATTTTAGGGTTCTTAGCAGAAAGAGAATTCCTCCTTGTACTTCTTTCCTAGACAATGAGGTCTCAGCTTAAGGCTTAGATTCATGGCCGGGGGGAAGGAAGGAAAAGAAGGGTTTATCTTGAGAATCCTATGAAAGGTACATGAGAGAACTCAAAACAATTTTATTTTTTGGTGGTGGGGATTAAAACTGGGGCCTCATACATGCTAAGCACTCATTCTAACATTAAGTTCCACCCCTGGCTTATAAACCGAATGATTTTTATAAATTCACCACCAACAGTTTATCTAGCAAAAACAGTACCAAGTTCCACTGAAGCATGAAGGTATTTAGTCATTCAAATTCTGAATTTACCTGTTTCCCTGAACCCCATAAATCAGCTGATGAAAATGTTAAGTGCCGTTATTTACTATGACAAGGGACAAACCCCCAAATATGGATTTTAACCATCCAAAAGATAGTTTAAAAGGTAATTGGCAGGGGCTGGGATTGTGGCTCAGCGGTAGAGTGCTCGCCTAGCATGGGCGGGACACGGGTTCGATCCTCCACCACATAAAAATAAAAAAGCATTGTGTTGTGTCCATCTACACCTAAAAAGTAAATATTTAAAAAAAAAAAAAAAAAAAAAAAAAGGTGGGCTGGGGACGTGGCTCAAGCGATAATGCGCTTGCCTGGCATGTGCAGGGCGCTGGGTTCGATCCTCAGCACCACATAAAATAAAATAAAGATGTTGTGTCCATTGAAAACTGGAAAAAAAAAAAAAAAGGAAATTGGCATTAGCAAGAGCAAAGATGCCTAAGCCCTGGTCTTTTCATTTCTTACCCCTGCTTGGGAAGACCTCCGGGTGTTCACTCCAATACTCTGTGGGATGCTTGGGATGGAAACATTTGAAGTAAGGTTGCTAACTTCAGATTCAGAAGCTTCTGTTTTTGTCTCTTCTCCAACAGGAGTCTCTGAGGTGGTGGCAGTAATCTCTATGTCAGGGCTGCTCTGTTCCAAGGGCTGATCTCGCCGTTTCTTTCTCTTTTCTAAGTTTTCGAAAGCATGCATAATGGCTTCAACCTTCCTATCCTCTCGGGTCTAGAAAGAAATAGCATTGGTATAGAAGGAAGCCCCAGTAGGAATAGGAGAATGTCAATCCAGAAGTGTTATTAATGTAAATTTATAGAAACTTACTTAACTACCAATAAGATAACACATATCTTTGAGAACATAAGATAATAACTAAAAACAAACTTTTTATTTTAAATGCTGGTAACAGGTATAAAAGAAAGCAAACCAAACTATACTTTCTTTCAAAAACCCAAATGGGCTTTTTGGAAAAAAAAAAATTATATTTCTTTTTTAGTTGTAGTTTGAAACATACCTTTGTTTTATTTATTTAATTTTATGTGGTGCTGAGGATCGAACCCAGGGCTTTGCATGTGGTAGCCAAGTGCTCTACCACTGAGCCACAACCCCAGCCTGAAAATTTTTAACATGTAAGAAAAAAGCCATCAAAACCAAATTTTCTGCAGTAGAGCGCTTGCCTACTGCGTGCGAGGTCCTAGGTTCGATCCTCAGCACCACATAAAAATAAATAAAAACAAAGGTATTGTGTCTACTTACGACTTAAAAAAAAACCCAGAACCCAAAAAAACTCCATAAAAACCTACAAAATTTCTAAGTCAGAGGAAAACAGTGCCAACACATCTTGTTTTTAACCACTGAGTTTTGGGCTAAAAAGATTATTATAAAGAAACCTCTTAAGGCAAGGATTAGATGGTCAACAGACAACTACTCCATGCATGTGTGTGTTCACCTATGTGTAGAGAAAGAAAATAGAAGCAAAGGGATGTTAGACAGCACTCACCCTCCTGCTCTGAGCTGTGTTCTCATGGTCATCTATAACCTCTTCTTTCTCTTCTTCTGGTTTTTCTTCTGGATTGTCTACTTCCTTTAAATAGAAGCAATATTAAATTATATTCTTAAACTGGGGTGGGGGAAATCAATCAATTTTATTCTGGTAGCTTAAAATTGCCCAGAAATAATTTCTAGAGCTTTCATTTGTTATTCATGTGAGGCCACATGGCAAACAGATGATAATCCTCATTCTCCAAATGGAACCTGGACAGTAGCTAAAAGGTGTTTTTTTTGTTTTTTTTTTGGTGTTGGGGATCAAACCCAGGGCCTTGTAATTACTAGGTAAGAGCTCTCAACACTGAGCTATTGAAAGGATATTCACAAGAAAATAAATGAATGCAGATGTATGCTGATATAAATAGCTATTAAGTATATACTACTGCTTCCTTAAAAATGAAGGAAACCTGGGATAAACTTTTTGGAAAGGAATGATACCACATAATCTGACCAGAGGAGATTACCTCATGATCACTGGATAAAGTTACTTTTTCTGGAACTTCTTGTGGTTGCTGGTCATTATTCTCCTCTGAAGCCTCATTCTGCTGCTCCATCTCTAGCTCTTTCCGTCGTGCTTTTCTACGTCTGGTCTCTGCCCCAATGGTAGGGAGGATTGGAGGAGGTGGGAGTGGCAGTTCTGCAGCATTTGGATTCCTTTTCTGTATAGGGCAATTCCGGTTCCCCTTGTGACATGCACAGTCCACTTTATAATTACTGCTCCAAAGAAACAAAAAATGTACTTGTCTCAGTATCCTTGAAAATCAGGTTTATCACCATTCATTCTTTTGAAACACCAGCAGGATAATTTCCTTTGGAATTATCTTTAAATAAGTTCAAAAAATTAGAGTGTCTCTAAGAATACTTTAATATTCTGTTTCTCTATATATTTCCCACTCTGTGCCTATGTATGGCCTGTAGAAAGAAAAGTACCCGCTAAATTTAATTCTCAATTGCTTTTATGCTTATCGATAATCAATCAGTAAGAGTCTGAAATGGCCAAACTTCTATTATGCTCATCATTACTGCGTCTTCACTTTTATTTGAAGGACTACTTATTAATTTTGCTTTTTCTTATTCCTGGGCGGTATGAATTTACCATATAATTTGGATTTTGCCCAAAACAACCAAAAGAGAAAAAGCATCTACTTTATAAAACCTATTATATATTCACCTATGACTTGCTATCTGTTTTTTTAAAATATATTGTCATATACAGCTAGATTACATAGTTTGAGTAAATGAGGTGAATCTTTTGTCTCATTTTGTGTGGCTCCTGACACAAATGCTCTGCTCACACTAACACATGCCATATAGCTTCCAGGAGTGTCTCATATACCTTTTTGCTATTCCTGCTAAAGAGCCATAAGTTACCACCTTTGTTAGGTGACTTTGTAAATGGTTACAAAGAAAATATCAAAATCTCTAAAAACAATCTTCAGTTGGTCTTCTCTTTCACAGGTAGAAAATATATCATTTGTGAAAAGATTAAACCAAAAAATGGCAAGGAATGAAAGCAGACTTCATAAATAGAGTCAAACTGCTTAATATCTAACACAAGGTGATCCATGTTAGGAAAAATTTTTTGGGTCTTACCAGTTACTATACTCATAATCAAATGCAATGGTGACTTCAGCATCCTTGGTGATGGCAGAAACAGCATAAATACATAGATGAATCATCCCATCTGCAATCATGTGTCGCACCTGTATGAACATGGCTCAAGGTTGGATTTATCATAGACTATTATT
This sequence comes from Callospermophilus lateralis, assembly GCF_048772815.1. Taxonomy (NCBI): domain Eukaryota; kingdom Metazoa; phylum Chordata; class Mammalia; order Rodentia; family Sciuridae; genus Callospermophilus; species Callospermophilus lateralis. The sequence continues at coordinate 6,838,914 of NC_135324.1, forward strand.
TTCTCATAAAAGAGGAAAAATGCTTTTACCAAATAATTTTACTTAGAGTTATAATAGTCTGTGTAAACTTCATTATTTCACATGTAATTATTATATAGTAAGGTCCTGATATTTCTTGAAATAATCAGAGAAACCTTGAGATTTAGAAATTGGGGGGGGGGGGGTTCTTAAAGTTGTTTCTGGTTCCACCAGACAATTAAAATTCTTCATCCTATAAATTAAGCTCTGTGGATTTTCTTGATGCATTTGATCTGGTTGCACTGAGTAATGAATTCAAAAAATATCCAGAATCTTACAACACTGTTTTCTCAAATCTATAAAAGTGAAACCAAATAGCTTAGCTGATCCTAATGATATCTTCCCCATGTGACCACTTCAACATAATCGAACTAATTTCTTATCTATCCAGTCTACCTTTTTCTTCTTAGGAAACCCTAATTTACTTTTTCTCATTCTCCTGCTTTAAGAAAATCCATTCCTTGCCCTAATACCACCAATGTAAAAGCAGTATTACTTTTGGTTTTCATCTTTTACAATTAAAGATTACAACTATTAGCTACAGACCTTTTTCTGGGTGATTTTCAGAATGCTTCTTCAGTAAACTTGTCCTTTGGTGGTTCCATTCAAATGGAAGTTGTTACAGATATCTTACCTCTGCATTTGGTGTACATGATCTTCTGATGAAGCGAGCATCATTACCGAAAGTACGGGCATCCACACACATCTCTACACCATTGAATTTTGAGTAGAAGAGCACAAAGGGATATGGTCTAGGGATATAATTAAAATTCCTGTAATTCTCAACACAAAATAAAAAGGCCACCCCATGACTCTAAATATGAAGCATATGCTGACAGAAGAAGCAGCAGTCCTTTGCAATGCCTAAACTTGGAAAACATCACATGCTTGTCTGCTTTTGATTAAAGTACAAGCACAAAGCAAGGAATGCTGGACTTGGAAAGGAGTCATCACCACTTTATACATTAAACAATTAGCAGATTTATTTGCACTTCACTACAAATAGCAAACAGGCATGAACTTATTTGAATTGTTATCTTTTTCCCAAAAGCAACCTATCAACCAGGAAGAGTTTTATATCAATACTGGTCAGCCAGAACCATGTTAGCCCTCAATGCTCAACAAACCATGTTCTTACTTTTTGAAGAAATGCCCATTGACCTCAAATTGTTGCCGTAACATGACTTTCCCGCGGTACTCTATTATAAGAGTATCCAAAGCCAAATCTCTTGCAGCCCTCAGGATTTTACGGTGCTTTTGAACCCGAGTGACTCTTCCCAGCTGTAACTAAATAAAACCAGAATATTAACATTAAACAAAATAGCAACAGCAGCTTAGTAGACAAGTTTTTGAATTTGATATAAGCTCAAATTTTCTAGGAAAAATGCCCCACCTAGTGAACCTGCTACCCAGAAAAGGGAAGAAAAGATCAAAGAAATACCCACGATTAAGATTTTAGTGATTCTTTCTCTAAAATAAGAATGAGGGTTAGCTTTCTATAAATCCTACACAATTCCTAGAGCTGTGTAAAATTTCCTATCCTGATTTATTTTTGATTAATAAAGATAATTAAAAAATATGTATCCAGATAGTTTCCAGTAAATATAACCTGTTTTTTTTTTTTTTTGGTTAAAAAATACAGTGGCTAATTTGTTATTCTAAACTTTTTACATTTAGAAGAATATTTGCAATCCATGCCTTTTCCTGAGATTTCTAAAAAATCTCTACTTCTTTAATTAACCCTTTGTTCCTTACCTGCATTTGGGAACCAATAACTGTATTATTACAGGCCAATTCGGTCTTATTAATAGTGTCTAAAATAGCAGGTTTGCCCACAAATTCCTTGCTAGAATGTAGATGTTGTTCAAGGGCGTTCTGTACATCTGCACTGTACTGATTAGTGAAAGCTTCTTCATACTGATCAGTCCATAGTCTTATCCGATTTTCCCAGCCCTCAGTTGTATTCTCATCTAAATTCTGTGCTTCAGAGGGAGAATTCTGCAGAGAACAAAGGTCAGGTAGGTTAGTATAGTCCATGCATAAAAATGTACCAGGGTGGGTGGGGGTGGACAGGCTGAGTTTCCAAAAAAAAAAAAAAAAAAAAAAAAAAATTCACTTGGCAGGTGGTGTGGCATAAAATAAAAATGGACTGGGAGTCAGAGGATCTGGCTTTATCAAAGTCTTATTCACAATGAGTTGTGAAGTTTCCCCACTTAAAAAAATTAGTCTAAATCACAGTTGCAGGCCATCACTTATTTTATGACCATTTTTAAGTCTCAAAAATTGCATTTATCTTATGAAAAGTATTACATCAAGTTCATAAGAAAATCTATAAAAAGGAACAGTACAGACACTGCAAACTATCAAAATGCTTAAATTCTGAATCTTATTGAACATTTATCTGTGCTAGTGTGATAGCCCAAACTGGTTTGTTTTATTATCTCCAGAAGAATGATTTTGTCTGTATGTCACTTAATGTTTTCATTATACAATTAAGAACTGTTCATACTAAATATACTTGTGATCCCAATCAATCAATCACCATGCTACCACCCACAGAAAAAGTTATTTTGTAATATATCTTTCCAATACTCTAAACAATTTATATAGCCACATTCTAAATAGTCTGAAAAGGAGAAGTGAGAGGAGGGAAGTGGGTAGGGGGACTATAAAAAAAAAATGTCTTGAGAGGAAGGTACTTTCCCATAGTCCTCTAGGAAAATCATTGCTTTCTATGGTGACAGTACTAAGAAAAGATTATTACTTTTCAGCAACAGATCTTGAACTGTGTATATAAATCTGAACTATAGAGACACAGCTTAAGTATGAAACATGTTCTTATCCATGGTGTTTAAGATTTGAGGTGCTGACAGAAAACAAACACACTGATAGTGATGATGCCATGCTAGTGGTGATTAGAAGGAAAAGATACTGTAGTGACTGAAGCTACATGAAAACCTATGTCCACACTAAATTTCCCAAACAGGCATAACAAAATTATATATACTTTCCATGCATGGTACAGAACACACTGATGTCTACTATAAAAATTGCTTCCCTTGGCCACTTTTGTAACACTGCTGTTGACGGACTTTCCACAAGAAACAGGAAAATGTAAAAATAAATCAACAAAAACACCATGGTTTTCTATAATTTTCACTAGGGTCCCAAAGACCAAACAATAAACAACTAAAAAAGAAATACCTGAAGCCAACACACTGTGAACAGAAGTATCACCTACTTGACATTATTAGTAGCAGCTGAGCAAGAATGGTGGGAAACTTGACTTAAGGCTGCATAAGACTGGGGATTAAGGATGCCCAGAAAGTATTTCCAGATTAAGCATTCAATATCAATCACTAAACTTACAACTTGTTAACTTACTGTATTTTGAAAGCCTCTGCTACAGTATTAGCTGTTGTTCATTAAGCCGACTCTTTCAGTAGTTCTTAACTGGGGCAATTTGCTCTCTGGAGACATTCAGCAACACACATTTTTGGTTATTACAATTCTTTGTATGCATGTCTGTTTGTTTTATTGCACCTACTGGGTAGATGCTGGGGGTGCTGCTAAATGTCATACAATGTGAAAAATAGTCCCTTCTACAACACAGAATTACTTAATCTGAAAAGTCAATAGCATCAAACAGACACTAATTTAATGGCAAGTCTCCACTACGAAAGCTCTTGACTTTCAGATTAAAAACCCAAATGATAAAAATTTCCCCCTCCTACAGCATCTGTCTACCTGGATCTTTGATGAAGTCAATTAATTCAGAGCACAAAATTTGTAACTCAGAATTATAAGATAACAATCAAAACACTGGAACTGTTTTTCTGTTTAAATTTTAACTTGTCTTTGGAGCTGTCAACTTCCTGAAACTGTTTTTTTGTAAACAAAATTTGGGACTTATATCTACTTTTCTGAGTGAGCCAGGCAACAGTTTCCAAAAGGTTTTAAGTCTCTGAAGGTGAATTACAGTAACTGGCTGACAAAGAGAAAAGAGCTCTGCAGCAGGGACTAGGGATATGTTTGCCCCAAGTATCTATTTAAGATCCCTTCTTAGTAAATGAAAAATGAGTTAAAACAAATTTGGCTCCTTTTAGGAGGTAAGTCTAAGCAAGCAAATAATGATTTTAGGTTGTATCTCAAACCACATTTCAGGTCTCTGACAGTCTGTGGCCAAGTCCTCTCCCATCTCTACAAGCTGAGGCCTTAGAACTTTAGATAAATGTCACCTATAACTTTATGCTATATAACTGCCAATCGAAAAAATCCTGCTTTTATATAATACATACATCTAGGTATATGAATACTAATAGAATTAAACTAGAACTTGATTCTAACAAATCCTTTGAAGCCATATCGGATAGATAAAAGAAGATACTATACAGTATCTAGATAGCAAACTTTTTGTCAACCAGTACCTAAAAGTCCTCTGAAACACTGTACATAATTTCTGTCCTCCAACCTTTTTGTAAAATCACATAAGTTCTTTTACTTGATAAATAAAGAAAAGCAACACTAGCATCACATGAGTCCTTTCCAAACAGATAAGCCAAGAAGAAGCAGTTCAACAGTACGTCATTCCAACAGGATCAACTATCAACAATATAACTTTGCTGCTAATGACAAGTTATTCGTGGAACTGGTAATTAAGCCTACTTGGTACCAGGGTGGGAGCACAAGAAATCCTCTATCATTACCACAAAATCTCACTCCTGAAATTCAGTCCAAGCACAGTGACAAAATACACCAGCCTCATTTTGTTCGGCAAAATGTCACTTACCCCCCAGCAAAGCAGCTAATGAAAAACTAATAAATGAAGGCTAATTACAGAAAGAGAAAATATTTCAGAAATTGGCCAAGAAAATCTACTTTGGAGAAAATCTCTATGAAAACTGAATGGTAACAATTACAAACTAATGAAAAGCAGACTCCAAGATTCCCAGACCATCGATGTCAGGAAAAGAAGCTGACCAAAATGCAAGATCACAGTGAAGTAAAACACAGCATCAGGGAAGATTACCCCTTACCTTCATCCGCAAGGACTTCCGGGATCCCTCTCGAAATGCCTATCCCAAAGAGGAAAACAAGTAGAACAAAACAAAACTTGGTACCAAGAATGACAGTTAAACCTATTTGAGACTAAAACTAAAGCACGAACTAGTGTTCTATTCTGCCCCCTTTTCTCTACCTAACAAATACCACGGAATTCCCAAAAGTACTTTCAAGAATAGGGGTATAGCTCACAGCCAATGAACTCTGAAACTAATTCTGATAATTTCTATTGTGGAGCTAGGAAACTAACAGGGAAGAACATGCACCATTTAAATCCTATATGCACCCCGACACTAAGAGAAAAAGTCAATAAAAAACCTTAAGTTGCAGATATACCAGTTTTGAAATTAAGAAGGAAACAAAGACCAATCCCCTTAACAAGGGGTGGGCAAGTAACCTATGAGCAACAAAGTTGCTGTGATGGGGAAGAAAGCAAGCAAAACAGAAGAGATTTCTCCTGGAAGCTTTTTACTTGAGAATACAGGAAAGTGACCACAACACTGAGGAAGACTAGACCATTCAAGAGATGTTTCCTGAATTTAGTTTTGTGATTTTTTTTTTTTAAATGAGGAAAACCCATCAACCCAATGACATGAGGTGGGCATGTAAACAGGACAAGAATTTCAGACTCCTTTGGGGCTGGAAGTCAGGAATATTATAAGGATAGTGAAAGCCTAGCTTCAAGGCTGCAATATGTATGGGCTTGTGCCAGGTAAGGCTGGAATTTCATACCTGGGATGGGTGTTGGTGTAGAACACGCTTTGAGCCAGTGGTGATGGTATGATGTGGTAGAAGAGAGGTTGGTCTATATGTACATAACACAGATTATCTGATTTTTTGTAAGCAGAGCAAAAGTGGCCTTCTAACACTTAGATCAAATTACTTAAGAGTATTTTGGTGCATTTTCTGCTCCAAAATTTGAGCTACCTTGGAAATATTTCTATTTAGAATATTTTCACCACCCATACCTTGATTTTCTTCGTCTTTGGTGCTGCACGACCCTTTTCTGGACTCTTTTTCCGCTTCTTGGGTTTGGTTCTTCTAACAGTTAAGGTGATGCTTGTAGGTGTGTGCTGTGTTGCTGTATACAACACAGTGGAAGGAGAAAGCTCCTCATCCCAGCTTTCTGTTGCACTGCTATCCCCACCTGAAAAAAGATGATTTCACATTTCAGATACCACAAGCCTTAGAGGTGTACTAACAATAGTTTATTTCTTAGGTATGTACTCTATCATTTGTAAAGGAACATGAAAATAAGATCTTTTCCTTATGAAAATAAGATCCTCTCTATGTCACTGGCTTTAAGCATATACACTCTGTTCTATATTAAACCTATTTCTTCCTTTGAATAAAAAGGGAGATTGAATATAGTCTCCAAGCTCCATTGCCTCAATCGGTAATAATTTAAGATGGGACAATGAAAAAAAAAAAAGGAAATAAAGACTTTTTTGGGGGTGGGGGATGTTCACAAGAAATAACTCTGATCTCTATCGGACTTAATGTCGTTTCCATGATAGCATTATATAGTAATTTTGAGAATACTTGTGCCTCTTTCCACAAAAAAGAGCTGAGCACCACACAAATTACTGAGAGGATTACTGAGAGAACATTGAAATCACAGAATATTTACACGTCAAACATGGGCACAACCCATCTTCTGCTTACCTGATATGTTGTCCTGCTTCCGCCGATGAAGTCTAATAACCTTCCCCCTGCTCATTCCCCTAAAGAGGGAAAATAAACTTAAAGTAGTCCTTCCAACAGCATGCAGCACATCATAGCACACATGGGAGAAGAGTCTCTGCATAGACTACCCCCTCCCTCCCACCTACCAAATGTTTCCAGGACATTAAATTTCATATCAAATTCAATAGCTTTAACATCAATCTCTCATTCCTTGTTGTCAGCAATTCTCACCTAGTGCAGAGAATTCGAGCCAAGGAGCACTAAGGAATCATCTACATTAACAAACACAAGAAAGAATACTTTGAGCTTTTCCCTACTAATAAGAAACCCTAATCCCAGCAACCCAGGCTTGAATTTAGATAGAACAGGATCTTACCTGCACTTGTCACAGTTGAGAAGGAAGCCATCCTGAGAAAGACCACAAGGACACCAGGTAGGAACAGTCTCTCCTTCAGAGTTCGGGCTGTCTCCACAGCGTTCCTCTACGGGCGACGGCAGGCCATTCAGGTCAGAACGAGGGATGATCGTCTGGACAGGGGGAGAAGCAGGAGGTGTCGGAGGAGGAGGGGCTCCGTAATTATGATCCTGAAAATAAGATTTTTTAAATCAACAGTGTCCAAACACTGGCCCCTCTCTCCCCTAAAGTATGGTACATATGGAAAGAAAGAAGAAAGTAGTACCCTTCGTTTTTTGGCTTCAACCAGGAAAGTGATAAAACAAAATGCCAAGGTCAACTGGGACATAAAAACAAGAACAATGATGCAGGGCTAGACGTCCGCTGGAGGCAGGGAAGTGCAAAAGGGGCAACTTCGTCATGCTGCATATAAACATTTCAAGAAAGTCACAATGTGTAAGAATGGATTACACTCCAGGAAGATCACTGCTCTGGAGAGAAACAAATGCATACTCACAGCATAAGGCAGTCCTCGACACCCATGCCTCTGAGTGGTCCCATAATTATGAGTGGAATACACGCTCTTCTCATTAACTGCTGGACTAGCCTCCACAGATTCAGGGCTGCACAAAGGCGAAAAGCAATGCATGATAGCATAACACCTAATCTTCCCTTAAACTAAGAGTTAACTTCCCATTCTAACCCCTCCTCTTTCCACAACCACCAGCCACTAGAATGAGAGAGAACTCAGTGAAACAATTTGATTAACATAACTAAGCCTATAAATAACAGTAGGAGTGTTACTGAATGTGAATTTGTGTGTAACATGAAGCCAGTATAGGCAGATGTCTCAAGGTAGGCACCTGGGATACAAGGTGTCCCTAATGACAAACACAAACGTACCAGCTGAGCGGGGAGTTTCCCCTAGAGAAGCCACTCTGGGCTGGTTTAGACTCAGAACTATTCTTCTTAATTGGATCTCTTAATACTTCCATGAAACCTCACATGACATTTGCAGTGAGTGAGATGATGAAAGTGCCTTCTGCACTGCCCCAGGGACCAGGCCCTCTTCCATTCACTACCAAGACAGGATACCCTGAAGAAAGTACAGGTAAAAACAATGGCATCTTATATTTATCACACCTCTCATCTTGAAGAACCCCCAAACACCTTTCACATATTAGAGTAATATTTTCTATTCACCAATGACATGCAAGCATATAAAGAACACAATTATTTAACAGCTGCATGGCAATACCCTAGGACTTCAAAATAATTAAATCTAAACTCATAAGTTACATTAGACCGGTGACAAATAATAACAATTGTATAAACTATTTTGTAATTTGCCTAACATTTGCTTTATACTTGCTGATTCCTTTTAAATTCCGCAACCACTAAATTTGGTGAACAGCACCCAGTTTTTGTAGAAGAGGAAGTTGAGAAAGTTAGAGTACATGGCTTCCCCAAGATCATTTGTTGACAGAGCTAGGACTGAAAACAGTGCCCGACTCCAAAACCTATACCCTCTCTATTATGTCTTTTTGGAAACAAGGATAACATTTTATCTTTAAAGAAATTATTTGAGACCTTTATTAACCAGGTTTAGTGAGAAACCTGGTTTAGGATCTTTCTGATTGAGTGAAAAATAAATGATTCAAGCACAATTTGTTATTATTATTGAATTTTGAATGTATTCAAATTTAGAAATTTAGTGTAAGCCTTTACTTGATAATAAAAAGGCACAGGTAGCCAAGGATAAAATAATATTTGTGGGGGAAAAAGAAAAAACAAACACCTCAGTTTTAACTTGTTACCTGGTAAGATTTGGGGGAAATTGGAATAATTATGGAACATAGTTGTATTACTCAGCAGAGATGAAAATGGATAATCTATAATTTATATTAGGACAGAGATTCACAAGACAGACACTCCAAGGACTAGAATAACTCAACCTTAGAGATCAATTGGACTTTCAGGGAATCAAATAATGTGTAACGTTTGCTTCAAATAATAGACATTTTTCCTGCCTCAGGATATACAATATATAATACTTGGCAGGAAAAAAGAAGTATGCAGTCCAACTTGGCACATCAGTTGAGAAGTGAGGGATAAAAGAAAATTCTGAGATATGTATCCAACTCACCCAGTTTTATGCTCCAAAACTGTGAGAAGGGATAATAACAGCAAAGGTAATTTCTAGATGAAGAAGAACTTTAGACATAGGAAAGTATTCTCTGTTAGTGAACTGCATGCATTTTATTATTTAACAGTGTCTGCAAGATGGGAACTGGGGGCAAGGTGTGGTACATCAAGAATGCAGGTCAGTATTCTTGAGAAAAAGATGATCTGAACATGGCTTACTGAGAGGCAATCAGCTCTGAGTATTAGGAAACAGGTGGGGTTTCCTAAATGAAACCAAAGGCAGACAAGCATTAATAAAATGAAGGTAGAATTTAGTTCTATGATGGACAGTTAAAAGAGAGTAATGAATTTATACATAGTAAATTTACTAGGTACATTACTTGACAAACAAATATTCCATAGAGTTGTACATATTTCATATAGGAGATTTTGTACTATTAAACACATGGGTGAAAAATGACAGCTATTCATTAGAAATGGATTTTTTTTTGGGGGGGGGACAGGAAAAACAAAAGTTGCATGAAATAAAAGATGGCCATGGAGATGGAGCTATGTTGGTTATATCTTACCCATCTCCAAACTGGGTAAATATGAACATATGCACTTCACGTGCAAGTCTAGGGAATAAAAATAAAATGTATATTGTGGAGGTTAACAGGCCATCCTACCACACAACACTTTCTAATCAAGCATAGCATTTAATATACTGCCATGCATATCAAATCTAAAATTTAAACTCATTTCATATGATGAAGAAACTGCATTTTCCATACTGGTTAATGCTTAAATACAGAGTGAGATGTTAATGGGTAACTGTAGGACTGTCTAAAACATTCCCTAACATATACATCAGTTCTTAACTATATTTTAAAATACAGATTAAAAGTTTGGATTATTAGGATTGCATCTCTTTTATTGGCCAACCAATTCATGCAAACATAACTGCAGTCTTTCTTTTTCAGTAAGTGATTTGTTTTAACAGTAGGGCACATACATAGAAACCAAGCTAACAACAGATATACTCCATTAATAGTACTCAAAGTATAATATGCAACCTGTCACTATTAGGCCACCTCTTAAAAAATGACTGAAATTCTGTTTGGGAAGAACTGGAAATTCAAAAAAAACCTTTGTATCTTTTGTTACATCTATAAGCTCTCCTATACATATTCAAAAACAAAGCAAAACAAAACAACAAAAACTCCCGCCCCAATGTATTGTATATTACTGCCATTAAATTTAAAACTTATGAGGTGAGGTCTAGTCTTTGACTCTGGTATTATGTTGCACTTAATACCAGATTTAATCCTAGAGAGTGTATAGAACAGTGGGATAGACATGGTGAACACTAACAAGTGTTATTAAAACTGAGCAGAATAATTAAAAAGGTAATTATTGATGTACCCTTCCTTTGTAAATCTATAAAAGGGGTAGGTATGACATCAATTCTGACCATAGTATCAGAAACCTGTCTGAAGATTATGGATGAAAATGTTCAGGAAATCTTAGTGCATGACACTGCATTCAAATATATAGAACAGAAGATTTTTCTTTTCTGCAATCATTCCTGGATTCCCCAGCAACATTTGTAGGCAGTTATCTTTTTACTCTGGGGAAAATATCAGTTGTAAGAATAACTGCTTTGTATCTTTTCCTTATCTACTAACTCTAAACTTACTGATTAAGTCTTTTTGTTGAAATTTCTCACAAATGTCAATGCTGTCTACTTATACAGTCTGTTATATTGTAGCAGGTTAGTAGCTGACTTCATGAAAAACTACAAACACTAAACAACTGAGCTATCTACTAATGCAGACAGGGCCTTATTGGGGGAAATAATTATAAAATTGAAAGTCTCAGATAATGGAATAACTAATCTCTTTGGCATGCAAACAACAACAACAACAACAACAACCACCACCACCACCACCACCAAAACCAAAAGATAACAAAAATTTAAAAAAGCTCTAGAAGGACACAACCCACTCTTTCCCGTCCCCCACCCTCCTTCATCGTTTTTATATGGGAATAGACTTGAAATGTGCTTTCAATTCCACACTACCCCAGATTATTATATACTACTTCTTAGGGTAGATTTATTTTAAATCTTCCTCTCCCTCCCACCCCCCACCCTGGAGCTGGGGATTGAACCCCAGGGTCTTGTGCATGCTAGGCAAGCACACTGAGCCACATCCCCAGCCCTTAACTCTTCCTTGTTAAGGAACTCAGTAAACGGACAAGTTAACAATAAGTGGCTTTGAAGAAATATACATGCTCTTTAATAATATTCTCAGTTTTTAAGGAAGAAAACCACTATTAATGAGGGATGCCATTCAACCCAAAATTCTAGTACAGTTGCTTTGCTGAAAGGGGAAGAATCCCCAGGAACTGTGAAAATGGCAAGAGAAACAGGGGAATTAGAGCAACACCCACCTCACTCAAGAAGTGGCTGTGGGATCAAGAGTCTGAACTGGACCTGAACATATTCAAAACACCAGGATTTTTCCAGCCCAGACCCTAATCCCTGGTACTGCCTGGAATAGACTTGGCTTCTGGGGGTGTGCTGCCCCCTAGGCCCCTTGGGTCTCTTTCGCTGGACTTTCACATCCTGGTGTAGTGCCACTTCGTCTTGAAAGGTAGGGGGCTTCCACTTCCTTTCTGTAAGCAAGGAAGATTGGGTACAAGGGAGGTAAAAGGACAAGAGGGGAATCTGTGAGCAGGGGGAATCTTGGACAACTTAAAAGAGAAGGGATACAAAAGACTAAAATTTTTAAAACTGTGATATAAAGTTGTATAATGAAGGCCTACCTTCATTGTCATTTGGCATTTAAATTCTTCAAGAACTGAGAGTCTATTTTAGGGATTGGGCTTTTCGACAAACTCTGAATTCCTAAAGCTGTTCTTAGCTGAAAAAAAAGTTTGGTACCACTGATTTTGAAGGTCCTCTTTCTAGGCAATGAATATTATTAAAAAACAAAAACAAAAACAAAAACAAAAAAAAAAAAACACCCAGATGATACTGCTCTCCATATTTTCTACCCCAAAATCAGAAGGTCTAAGCAACTTGCCCACAGTTTCAGCCCCTTTACTCTAGAACAATGAGAAGTACATAGGAAGAGGCCTTCAAAGGAAATCAGTTGGAAAGAACACCTCCTATCTCCCTCCATCAGAATAATCATTAACTCTATGGAAGCAGGTAGTGACACCTACTTTATTTCAATCTTCCCCACCCATCAAAACAAGGAAAATGCAATCACTACTTTGCAACTTTGATTCTACTAATCATTCACCCCCAAATCCTTCCCTAAAAGCTCCTTTCCTCCCGCTTCTAATTCCTTTTTCCTCCAGCTTCTAGGGGAGAAAAGGGCAAGGTCTAATGTCATTTATAGTGGGATACACTTTGGTTAAGAAAATAATACATAGATCTTATTAACTACCATAAGAAAACTGTCTCCATACAAACTGGTAGTGTACCTATTATCTAGGAAGTAGCACTTACTCTGATCCAGCAGCCATATCTGAGTAGGATGTATCTGGTGTGGTGACTCCCAGAGGGATTGCAATGCTCATGACGTCAAACACAGCAGAAAATGGAAATCAAGGGATCCAATTAATGGAGACTGACCACTCTGAGAGTGGGGGTGAGCTCCAGAGCCTCAGCCAACATGTTATGGACATGAGGAATCCTGCCACAGGAAAGAAAAATATCTTGTAACTAGGTAGTTCATTATATTTACCCTAAATGCTATTAAACATTTTTATATTGTTTTGACAAGGCCCCCAGCAGTGCAGGATCTAACAAATAAGTTTTAAGAAATAGGATGGTTATTACAAATGCGCTAGTTTAAATAAAATAAACTCTATAAAAAATTCAAGGTCTTCATTTAAACTGTGCACCACAAATAAACAAAGTTTTACAGATAGAAAAGATGAACTTGTTTGTATTTGATTGGATACAGTTGTTTCTTCCTGCATTCTTTTGTCACAGAACACTTTCTTCTTTCTTTCAAACCATTTTTATTCTAACTGTAATTTGGGAGGAAAATACAATTATCTTAAGGACTGTATTTGGAAGATAATATACACTGCTAGATATAAATAAAAACATAAACCATGGGGAAGGCTATGCATGTATGAATGCAGAGAATAAATGGGAAATCTATATACTTTTGGTTCAGTTTTGCTGAGAACTTAAAATTGTTTTAAAAAGAGTGTGTATGTGTGTATATATATCTTCTGTCCATCTCTCAAGGGACAGCACAAAAAAACTATAACTACAAATAATATTGTTTCATGACAGAGATTAGAGAATTGTGTATAAAAAAAGGACTGAAGGCTTGGTGGCCACAAACCAGTGGAATTTGGGAGGAGAAAGATTTTCAAACTTTTGAAGAGAAAAAAGGGAAAAAAAGTATAGTAAGAGATTTGGAAGTATGGTACAAAAGGGGAAATTTTACTATTTTACATTAGTGGCTTTATATCAATGTATAAAACAATTAAAAGGACAAAACCACAGAAGCATTTTATGGAGAAACGTCAATGTGAATGTAGAAGATCAAGGTTAACAGGATTTTTATAAAAAAGACTACATATTGATTCATGACAAATAAGAAGAAAAGCTAAACAATTATTAATACCCCCAAAAACACAGGAATAAAAAGTACATGACTCTGAATGAATCCAGGGGGTTAATTCAGATTTTTTTAAAAATATTTTATTAGTTATTAACAGATCTTTATTTATTTATATGTGGTGCTCAGGATCAAACCCAGTGCCTTACACATGCTAGGCAAGCACCCTACCACTGAGCTATACTCCCAGTCCGAGATTTTAGTTGTTGTTTTTTGTTTGTTTTTTAAAGAGAGAGGTGAGAGAGAGAGACAGAGAGAATTTTTAATATTTATTTTTTAGTTTTCGGCGGACACAACATCTTTGTTTGTATGTGGTGCTGAGGATCGAACCCGGGCCGCAGGCATGCCAGGCGAGCGCGCTACTGCTTGAGCCACATCCCCAGCCCCTAATTCAGATTTTTAATGGTAAGTTTATCTGAGATGTCTAAATCTTATTTTGATTGACCTGAATACAAAATCTGACTATGAATGAGGTAAAGATTTTTCAGAACACATGAAGATAACATTACTTTTGAGCCATTAGTTTAGAATGCTAGAATAGTTAGCTACAAACCAAGAAGTTTTCCCTGGCCCATAAGATATCAAAAAGCTGGCTCTCACCAATGAATCCATGACTCCCCAGGTGTTGCAATAAACATGTTACTACCCAACTGGAGATAACAATGCTAGACTGGGAATTGAAATGCAAAGGAGGTCAAGTTTTTCTATCTACTGTTTCCTTATGGTTCACAATAGAAAAGTTACTTATTTACTTTTTGCCTTTGGGCCAGGCTTACACATCTAAACAGATTATGGCTGCATATCCTCTAAGCCACTGGGAAACTGAAATGAAATCTGCAATGTCAAAACAGAGACCACTTACCAAATAAGTCCAAAAGGGCTCAGTTTGGTTACAATTCTAAAAAGATTAAAAAAAAAAAAAAAAAAAAAAGCAAGGCCCAAAGTTGCCTTACCACACAACCAGAATAGAGTCTAATAATGATCGCACAAGCCCCCTTGACCACTAAAAGGAATCTGAATTGTGTTATATTTTCTGAAAAGGACATTAAAAAAATGGAGGCGTTACTCAAAACGACAGGGGGGGGGGACCCTCTGGCATAGTCATTATTATCATATGCCTATAAAAAAGGGGGGGGGGGACAATTTATAAACCTAGACAGAGGTTTTTTTCTGACATTAATTTTAAAGAGACATACTAAAAGAAAGAGTTAATTCACCTAATATTTCCTCCAGGAATAAATAATGATTTCTACATTCCCTAAAGAAATCCTAACACAGTGATTAAAAAAAAAAAATATACACACACACACATATATATAGTTGTAGTTGGACACAATACCTTTGTTTTATTCATTTATTAGCACGAGCTATGCAAGTGATCTACCACTGAGTCATAACCCCAGCCCCAACACAGTGACTTCTGATAGGTGATAAGTAACTTTAAAAAACATTAAGTGGGGCTGAGATTGTGGCTCAGCGGTAGAATACTCGCCTATCACATGCAAGGCCCTGGGTTCGATCCTCAGCACCACATAAAAATAAAAATAAAGATATTATGTCCAACTACAACTAAAAAATAAATATAAAAAAAAATTTAAGTGAATTTCTTTCATTTTCCTTTTGTCTAGTTTTATATGATCCTTCCTCCAATAGCTTGGCCAACTCATTCCAAATAATGCTTTTATAATAACAAGGCTTAATTCAAATTTTGATAACTACTTCAAATTTCTCTTATGTAACACTGAAAATAGCTGGGCATGGGGGCCCATGCCTGTAATCCCAGCAGCTCGAGAGGCTGAGGCAGGAGGATCATGAGTTCAAAGCCAGCTTGAGCAAAAATCAAAGCACTTAAGCAACTCAGTGAGACCTTGTCTCTAAATAAAATACATAGCAGGGTTGGGTTTAGTGGTAGAGTGCCCCTGAGTTCAATTTCTAGTACCAAAAAAAAAAAAAAAAAAGGAAAGAAAGAAACCAAACTAAACCAAACCAAACCAAAAAAAAAAAAAAAACCACTGAAAATAGTTCCTTCTCTATATAATTAGGTAAAATGCAGGTATTAAAATACTCACTGAAGAGGCTACCGCAGTAGCAGCTCAGTGGTAGAGTGCTTGCCTAGCATGTGTGAGACACTGGGTTAGATCCTCAGCATCACATACAAATAAATAAATAAATAAAGGCACTGTGCCCATCTACAACTAAAAATAATAATAACAATGATAAAAAGCTCACTGAAGGCCCTCTAAAAGATCATCTAGATGCAATAATACTCTAGTTTTTATATACCAACACAACTAACTCCTGCTGTAGTTTATCAAGCTCAGCAGTCATAGCAATTATTAATCTATAGACATATAATTTAGAGATGTGTACTGGAGAGAGTGGTTAAAAATTAACTGTCTCTAGGTAGAACAATTTCAAGATACGTTTTACTTGTTACTTTGTCTCTTACTACCAAAACATAAACTGTGTAGATAAGAATTTTTGTCTGTTTCATCAGACTGTATTTCCAATTGCCAAAAACCAACTGACACATAAAGAAGGTTCAAGAGATATTTCATGAGCAAATTAAAAACACCATTATTGTATCATGATGTCAGAATTCATTACATGCAAGAAATAAAACAAATTAATAATTGAGTCAGTCACCTTTATATAGACCTCTGAATATGAAGTCCCCCCAAATTATCTGCCAGTAGCTCTGAAGACCTAGAAAAAGTTGAGACACAAATTAGCATAGGAAGAAATAACATGAATGAACAGAGAATGGAATTCTACAGACATATTAATAATAATTTTGTTTCATTTCTGTATAACATTTCCTCTGGTTTTGTTTACCATCCATTTTATCCAAAAATACATTTTTTTGTTCTTTAACCTGCATAACCCATTTTCTTGTAAAACCAGACTCTAAATAAAGGGCGGTGAAGGAAATTAACTGTATTTAAGCAGTGATAAACACTTATTATGTCATTGGCTAATCTTTCTGTTTCCTTCAAATTAGAATTCTCTCCATTTCCCAAGGGATTGTCTCTCTCCTCTGTTGACCCATTCCACTCAAGAAGCTTTTTAAAAAAAAACTGTCAAATTTACTCTCCAGCCAGATGAGAGACTACAAATACCTATTAAGTTTTTATGGGGGCAGGGGTGGGGTGGGGAGAGAAGTACTGGGGATTGAACTCAGGGTACTTGACCACTGAGCCCCAGCCCCAGCCCTAGCCCTATTTTGTATTTTATTTAAAGACAGGATCTCACTCAGTTGCTTAGCACCTTGCTGTTGCTGAGGCTGGTTTTGAACTCATGATCATCCTGCCTCAGCCTCCTGGGATTACAAGTGTGTGCCACTGGGCCCAGCCACCTATTAAGTTTTAAGTTCACATTATCCTTTACTTTCCTCTCATTCCATTCCATCTGTCCTACAGAAAAGAGTGACAAAAAGGGAGTCAGTTGTATGTGTAAAGAATGCCATAATGGAAACATGCTGAAAAATGGAGCTTTAATTAATATTCCCAAAGAGAAGGAAAATAGATAAGCCAGATTTTGGGGGTGGGGAGCCGGCGGCGACGAAGATCAGTATTCCTTAAAATTCTCCAAAACATAAAGTTTAACATTAGCCAGAATGAGTTATTAAAACCTGAAATACTAATTATCATAAACACGAAAAAAGCTTTCACCGTACTCCAGTTACCAAGCAATAGAGCAATTTACTTTATTTATGTTGATATTTTATGGATTTGATTTTTTTAAATAAATCATTCTTTTAAGAGCATATTCAGGAAGAAGTAGACTCTTTTAGCAATAGTAAACAAGAGAAAGGACAAGAGGGGAAAGAGAAATGATTGTATAGTAGCAGAAAAATTAATGCATCAGAATTTCAATTTCTTATCTGTTAATTAATAAACACTAATAAGTTCTTGGATTCATAAACAGAACTAGCCTGTCCTAGTAATGATTACTGTTTTAAGTAGTTACCATCTACATGCAGCTTCTAGGGAAGAGAATGTTAAATAGAACATGCCAGAAGTGGTTGATAATTACCCTTTTTAATTGGGTTCAGAAATGACCAGTAATTTCCTTATTATCATGGTAGTCTCTTTTCTATAAGATTTGCTGAAAGCCCAAGACCAATACAATCTGTCTGGTCACCTTCACAGAAGACAAACAAAAGTGTTTTAACAACAATTCCAACAGAGATTTCAGAAGAAAAATTGCATCAGACAGGTGAGCCGGAAGCAGCTGGGAGACAAGAGTCCAATAAACAGCCAATCCAATGAAAGAAATTCAGAATAAGTCTGCTTCAGTAATCCTGTGAAGAGGACTGGCAGGAAGAGGAGTGCCGCTTCAGAAAAAGAACAGGCCTCATATGCTTCAGACAGTCTTTGTACTGAGGCTGTGGACCTTGGCCATTATCCCAGAAATGATGCAATCCTGATGAACAAGATCTGCTGCCAGAGAAACAATTGTTAACAGCCTCTGCAGACAGCAACTCAGCCAAGGAGCAATTTCTAATCAGCTCTCTCCATAAACCATGAGAACGCCAAATCTCTTCCTCAATTGCAGTCTCCGATGAAACATAAGTGAATATATTTTCATATCTGTAAGAACAAGTAATTTCTCAAAATGTCCTTTTCTTTTTAATTCCTTTGGCTTTGTAATATGTATCTACTTTGCACTTAAAACATTGAGCATTTTTACTTTTATATACTGTAATTTGCCAAACATTAACAGTAAGGTTATTACATACAAAATTTACACTTAACAGTCCTCACTCTCATAAGAAAAATCTTTTGGGAGGTAGTAGCTTTACTCTAAAGTGTGTCACTGAAACCTAGCACTCAATTATGAGATTTCAAAATAAAGACAAATATACATACTAATTCTGATATCAGAGAGGTACATTTCATAAATTTGAAATTATATGGAATTCAACATTAAATACTGGCATCTTATTAGAGGAAAAAGAAAATGTATTCTTGCTTAGGTTGACACAAAAAGCCGATGAAGCAACATTATCTCACAATGCTATTCACAATGACTGAGGAGCAACAATATTACAATATCACTTCTGATCTTACAAGAAGGTCAATTTTTTTTTTTCATTTTGTTAACCACAATTTAGTTAAAAAAAATATCCCCAATTAAAAAATCTCCAGGGCTGGAGCTCCAGTAGAAACACTTTGCCTAATGCATGCAAGGCCCTGAACTGCAAAAAATAAATAAATGAGTAAGCAAAAATCCTCCCTTGAATCCTCATTTCTAGGCCTGTTTTCCAGTTTTGATATAAGGTTTTTCACATTATATTGTTACAAGTCATTTTTTCTTACTTCTTAAAGACCTTATATGTAGCAAATCTCAGTTTGGTTGTAGCCTGAAACCAACAGCCCTTAAATTGAGATTTAACAATAACACAAGCATCTAAGACATGTCCTGAAATAAATGTATTCAGTCCAATGGACTATCCCTATATCTGGGACTATTAAATGGCAAAATTAATAGATACATATAAGAGCTCTAAAATAGATCTTGAATAGGCCAATAAATAAATAAAATTTCCTCATGAAGAAAAAAAAATCATAAAAAAATTCAATTGGGGTCAAAAGGCAGTCATTAATTTTAAGATTAAATTTTTGAACCTAGGCTAACATTGTGGCTCAGTGGTAGAGCACCGACTTAGCATGTGCGAGGCCCTGAGTTCGATCCTCAGCACCACATAAAAATAAATAAATAAAATAAAGGGATTATGTTCAACTACAACTAAAAAATAAATATTAAAAAAATTTTTTTGAACCTGATTATTCAAAATTCTGCTACACATGTAAAGCTGAATATTTTCTTAAATAACTTCTATGCTGCTAAGTATTTTCTTAAATACTCCAGTTCCTCTTTTGGATAATTTTGTAAAACAGTAAAAAGGAGAATGGGGAAAGAATATTAGGAATTTTTCTGAATGACAAGTTTTTTACCATCAATTTTAAAATCACAGCTCAAAATGCAATAAATATTATAATTGCATTTTTACCTACATGATATCTTGTTTGAGAAGTAAACATAAATATATGTGCCAAATGCACACATTATATAGTCTATATGCTTATTTTCCATCTCAATCTGAACTTGGAGCTAGGAAAAACTCTACAGTTGTATCATAATATATAGCTTTTTAGCCTGGAAGAAGTGTTATTCCAAGTGGCTTACGCAATTTATGTAATGTCTATCATCTCAGTTTTCTCATCTGTACAACAAAAGAATAACAGTCCGGCTGCCTCATATGTGCACATGGACTAGCATTTGTAGCAAATAAAAATTTAAACGGCTTTGTCTCTTTTAAGTGTGTGAAGAAAGAGGAGCTGCTCATAACCTGAATAAAGCTAAAAATGATTTTCACTCTTCTCTATTCTTTTCCAATAGCATGAATTTAATTTTGCTAGAGTAGACAATGTGGGAAATATGAGAACAAAAACAAAACAAAACGACATAAAAGGAGAGAGAAAGGTAATAAGCATTAAGAGATGCAGTAAAAAAGTTCACGCAACTGATATAATATTAAGTTAGGCTTACAATCTGAAGCAAGTGAATGCAGGTGAAAGATCTAGGAGTTCAGGGCTGAAGAGAAAAAGAAGAAAAAACAATGATTGGGGTAAACATTAAGAGTCCAAAGAAGCATCATGACTTAGTAAGGTAGAGCCAATATACATTTTTTTGTTGCCTCCCACCTCTTCTCTCCTATACAAACAGTTTATCCTTTGGTTTCTTTGCTTGAATTATACTCTAGGGGCTCCTGGGCTTGCATAATAAACCAAGGTCTATAAAAACTCTGGAGTTTACTAGCATAGAATATAATTAAAAGTCAATTAAAATAAAAACTCACTTTATTCCATAGTAAGAATTTCTTCCTCAATGAAAAATTTCATTTGTAATGAATATTACAGAGACCAAGTCATACATAGTAGTACTTGGAAGAGACGGGGGAATGCTGGTAGTGTTAAGACTATGTACAAGTAATAGAACTAAATACTGTGATTTTAAATATTCACTGCTAAACTAATCAATAATGCTTAGACTCTTTGTATGTTTAACAAGAATCAGGAAGAAATCTTCTAATTATCAAATACAGATGATTCCCTTGAAGAATTTAGTTTTTTTAAAATTGTTAACAAGCTAAGAATACACATCCTGTGTTCTTAGGCTCAGAGTATGCTTTGAGATGGACGCAATAGCTTTATTTTATTCATTTATTTTTATGTAGTGCTGATGATTGAACCTAGGGCCTCACACGTGCTAGGCAAGTGCTCTACCACTGAGTCACAACTCCAGCCCCTTTGGAGACTTCTTACCAGGAATGTACCCTACTAGGTAGGAAGAGAACCCTCATACCTCTCTACACTTGGTTGCCTCTGTGAATTTAAACCTTTTTCGTTTTCAAACCCTGAAATGAAGATCACTTTTACTTACAAAGGTGATTATGTACATTCATAGGGCATTAATATCCATTATACTTTCACAAGTTTAGGCAAAGGCTTCCAGAGTTTGAGAGTTTAGAGTATAATTCATTATTTTATGGATGAAGAAAGAATAGAAAAAGATTAACTTGTGGGGTTGGGGGTGCAGGTCAGTAGGAGGGCATTTGCTTATTAGCATGTGTAAAAAAAAGATTTAACTTGTAAGAAAGTTAAGACGATTTTTATGTTTAAACTTTACTAAAGCAATTACTACTTACTTTTGATAATATCTGAATTAAAACTAATTGTTTTTATTTCTTGGTGCTGTTAGATAAACTTAAAATTCCTGGCTCTCCTTAGGTAACTTTGAATTGTTGTTGCTGTTTTTTGTTTGTGGTACTGTGGATTGAACCCAGGGATACTTTGCCACTGAGCTACATTCCTAGCTCTCTTTATTTTTTATTCTGAAATAGGGTCTTGCTAAGTTGCTGAGGCTGGCCTTGAACTTGTGATCTTTCTGTCTCAGTCTCCCTAGTTACTGGGATTATAGGCTGTGCCACTGTGCTTGGCACCTTGAGTTTACATTATGTAGATATGCCTTTTAAAATTCATCTTTCCTTTACATTGTTTTAATGCAATTATTTTTCTTTTTAAAATTAAAGAGCCCTTCAGGTGACTGTACACTTAACTCAGAACTGGAAACCACTGGTTCCCAGTTGAAAATGCATTAGCTCTGTGTGTTTTCCTTGTGTGCTGTGTGGATTTGTCCACTTCAGCCTTTCATATAGGGTTTATAGAGAACAGATTTGCCATGTTGAAAAAAATAAAAGAATGATTTTCTTAAAAAAATCCTTCCTTCCTTCAACAAACATGAAATAACTACTATGCATGTAAAAACTATGTTAATTGCTATTTTAAGACGTTTCTTCTATCCAAAGTAGGAGAGGGTAGGCAATTTGAAAACTCTTTAGGTTCGCCTATGTGCCAAGTATTGCATTTTTTATAACCATGAAGAGGAAAAAAATAAAAACCATAAAATGTGTTTCTATAACTGAGTAGATTCCTTCTACCCAGAAACCCTAACCCACTCCACAGTTTACCAGTGTAAGAGTCAAAAACAAATTCTTTTCTAAATCTCTTATGCTGTTTCGACAAAGCTCACTGCTAACTGGTCTCCTGGAAATTTGTATAAACAATGAAGGCAAAGGGGCAAAAAAATTCTTCAAAATACAGAAGAATCTGACCACACATGTTCTGTGATTCTTGGCAGATCAAGTGGCAAAGAAAATAGCAGTAAAGAAACGTAACGCTGGGCTGTGGCTGTGGCTGTGGCTCAGTGGCAGAGCGCTTGCCTAGCATGTGTGAGGCACTGGGTTCAAACCTCAACACCACATATTTAAAAAACAAAACAAAACAAAAAAAAAAAGTAAAGGTCTATCAACAACCAAAAAACATTAAAAAAAGAAACATAACACTTAATTCTGATATGCCCAATAACCGCTCCCTGCATGGCTGCGTCAATATTAAATTACTTATAATTAACTTGTTGGGCTGGAGGTTGTGACTCAGTGGTAGAGTGCTTGCCTAGCATGTGTGAGGCACTGGGTTTGATTCTCAGCACTGCATATAAATAAATGAATGAATAAAATAAAGGTCCATATATAACAAATGTGAAAACACCAATATTCTAGGCATTTGCAGGTAAATGGAGTTAGAGAAGATGATGCTAAGTGAAGTTAGCCAATCCCAAAAAACCAAATGCTGAATGTTTTCTTTGATATAAAGAGACTGATTCATAATGGGATAGAGAGCGGGAACATGGGAGGAACAGACAAACTCTAGATAGGGCAGAAGGGTTATTAATGATGGTGGAATGTGATGGACATTATCATCCAAAGTGCAGGTATGAAGACGCAAATTGGTGTGAATACATTGTGTATACAACCAGAGATATGAAAAATTGTCCTATAAATGTGCAATAAGAATTGCAATGCATTCGGGGCGGGGGTTGTAGCTCAGTTGTTGAGAACTTGCCTCCCATGTGTGAGGCACTGGGTTCGATCCTTAGCACCACATAAAAAAATTAATAAATAAAATAAAGATATTGTATCCACTTACAACTAAAAAAGTAAAAAAAGAATTGTAATGCATTCCACTGTCACATATAAATAATAAATAAACAATTTTTAAAAAACAACAACATTCTAAGAACAACAAAAAGCAGAAATGAAATTCTTGAGTAGGTCCCAAGAAAAAAGTAACCTCACTGGTTCTACAACCTGCTTTTAAAATTTAAGCAATGTTTTAAATATCTTTGTATAAATATGTACAGATCTACTCCTCCTTAAATTATGCCACAGTATTCTCTTCTATCAATTCTCTGCAAGTGGATGTTTGAACTGTTTCTAATTTCCCATAATATACAGAGTGCTATATTAAACATCCAGGTATTTACCTTGTGTGTGTGTGTGTGTATGGTGCTAGGGAACCTACCCAGAACCTCATGCATGCTAGGCAAGTGCCCTGCCATTGAGCTATACCTCTATCTCCTATCCTTTTCTTTATTCATATGCACAAACATTTCTTTTTCGTTTTGTGCGCAAAACACTTCTTGAGGATAAATTTCTGCAATCACTACAATGGCATAAACATGTTTATTGGTACCAATGAAACTAACCACCAGAAAGTTAAAACCATTTTACATTTTCATAAACAATTCAGTTCCTGATTGATAAGGGAAGGCTAAATTTTATAAGGTCTAAAATAATCTCAATTCTAACTTTCCTTGTACAGTTTTTTTTTTTTCCTCAAAGGTCCTCTGCATTCTAAAAAAAAACCCTGAAATGAAAATTAACTGTAAATTCAACAATTATGTGACTCACCTCCCGCCCCCAACTTCAATGCTGGGGATCAAGCACAGGCCCTCACACATGCCAGCAAGTATTCAACCATTGAGCCATATCCCCAGCCTCATGATTCACTTTTTGAAATTTTTTAAAAATTGTAGATGGACACAGTATCTTTATGTGGTGCTGAGGATGGAACCAAGTGCCTCACACATGCGAGGCAAGCATCTACCACTGAGCTATGGCCTCAGCCCCTATGATTCACTTTTAAAGACTAATGCTAAATGAGTAGGGCACTGTGGTACATGCCTATAATTCCAGTAACTCAGGAGGGTGAGGCATGAGTAATATCAAATTCAAAGCCAGCCTCAACAACTTTAGCTAGACCCTGTCTTCAAAATAAAAAGGGCTGGGAATATAGCTCAGAGGTAGAGCACCCCTGGGTTCAATCTCCAGTACTGCCAAAAAAAAAGGCCTCCCCAAAACAAAAAACAATTTCTGTTCTGATGTGGTACTTTCCTCTAAAATTCTTCCATAATAATTAGCAGCAGACCTCAGTTTTTTCCCCACTTAATTTTGTTGGGATCTTCAAAATAAAGTTAGATGAAGCAATATTTCAGAAACAAAGTCTTTTCTTATAGTTGAGATAACTTATAATTCTTTTAATAGAATGCAACCAGCTCTAAATTTCTTCCAGTAATGAAAAAACAAATTATGCCAGCCATCTGTAATCTAGCTGGCATCTGTAGAATTCTGACTGAAAAAGCAAGTAAACTAGAAGATTTAAGCTCTTCGTTTCCAAACAGATTATTAAGACTCTGTTCTAGTGTTTCTGCCATAGGGGTATAAAATATGCTTCATTGTTAATCACCTCTGGAAAGAGAAGAAACCCAGAAACTGTAAGAAGCTTATCTGTACTGATTAAAGGACACAGCCAAAATATTGACCTAATTTTTACCTAGCCATAAATTTATTTAACATACTCCTCTATGACACCTGACACTTTCCTGGTTCAAATTCATGTTCTGGCCAAAAGGACTTGTGTTGGGGGAAATCCTCCTTTTTGTTGTGCTGGCTCTAGCACCTGAATGAAAAACCTGCATACAGAACTACTTCCCTTTGAAGTGTTTCACAATTTGTCTTAAAACAATCCATTCACCAACAATTCTCAACTTCTTGTAATGATTTCAAGGTTGCATTTTATCAGTGAACTGGTCTCACTCCTTCAGATTCTCAACCTTCCAATCTACTTTAGATTCTTCTACGTTAACCCTTTTAGAACATATCTTTGACTGTTATCATTCCACTCTCAGAAGTCTACAATGGCTCCCTTAGTACTTATTGAGTTAGTTCAAACTCCTCTGCTTAAATGAAACAAGACCTTCTTTGTTAGTTATTAACTGTTTCTTGTCCTTTAAAATTTTGTTCACAGTACTCATCCTGCTGGATGTGTTTCCCCCATCTTAAAAAAAAAAACAAAACAAACTTTTGTATTATAAGAAATTTCTAACAATTATAAAACTCCAGACAACTCTGCAACCAACTCTATGTTCTCTACGTTTAACCAACAATTAACTCATGGCCAGGCTCATAATGCCCCCGCCCCCACACTGCCCAAATTATTTTACAGCAAATTTCAAAATATCAGTTGTGCATATCACATTATTCTTTTGCAAAAGTTCAGATGGATTACAAAACCACACAATTTGCTGAGTAATGTTTAGTGTGATGATTATACACTTAACTGTTATTTAGTCCAGTTATTGAAAAATAGGACCAAATCACCATCAATGCAAATATACAACCCTATACAATCTATTACCCAAGTAAATCACCATAAATTGTTTTGATAATGTGACTAAATTTACAATACTTCTAATTTAAAAAGTAACAATAAACAAGTTAAACAGTGATATACATTTAAGTTTTGCCTAAGCAAAAGTAGCCCACATTTACTCAAACAGGTTATTGAGTACCATGCAATTTTTGGAATGGTGAGCACATTATTTTCCTAGAAGCCCATGAAAATAGATATCTGAACTAGCTAGTGGCTTGTAGTCACCCAAGACCTTCAACAGTTCCAATCATCCAAGCAACAAAAATATTTAATTTAGGACTGCAAAAACTTCTTAGAACTTAATATGAACAATTCTACCTGTTGATTAGAAAACCACTTAAAAAGTATTTTATGGAAAACTAATAATATTTCTGCAGAGGATTCTTTTATTTTATATCCTTAAAGATCATTAACAATTTATAGGTTGGTAAATATATCAAATAACACTAAGGGCAACAAAAGGGGAAATGAAGATGATCCCTGCCTCAGAAGGTGCCCCACCATTGACATACTGGGTCTAGTGACAAGCCACCATGAAACTCTTCTGTAAAAGCAATGTCTAAATTAAAAAAAAAAAAAAAATTACATGACCAATGAAGTTAGGATTTCTTAAGAATCCACCAAAATTCATGATTGCTTTTAACATTTAAAATTCCAACTCTTTCCCAACTCTGTATATGAAAACAAGAAGAAAACCCCATTAGTCTTTCATTTGTTCTTGTACCAATATTCCAAGATTAATCCTGGGTGTAAAGTGGCTTTTTATTGTTTTCCTAACAGATTTCAGACTTAAAATACTTCTTAGCTATTATGTGAGCACACACACCTGTGAATTTCTACCAGACTTGCTTTGGTGAATTGCTCAAAGGAGACAATATTTGCTTTATCTTGGCAATCAGCCTGATACACTACAAAGGTACTACCTTAGAAACCACTCCTTATTCTCCTGAAATACAAATTCTTTTAGGAAGTCTTTCCTAACTTCTAGATCCGTTATTAGTGCTTTCCTTTTTTCACTTCCTTTAAAAATATCTGAACTTATCAAGGACAATGGAGTGTGCATCAATACCAAGTCTATACAAGTAAACTAAGTAGGACTCAATTTCTACTAGTAAAATTATTTGAATTTCCAAAATAGAAGCTTAATTTACAAATCATTTCTTTGATTAAAACAACAACAACAAACTGGGGCTGGGGTTGTGGCTCAGTGGTAGAACGCTCATCTAGCATGTGTTAGGCACTGGGCTTGATCCTCAGTGCCACATATAAATAAACAAAATAAAGGTCCACTGACAATTTCATATATATGAATGAACAAAACAAACAAAAACTGCTTTCACAGGTGGGCTTCATAGTGGTTTGATGTTTGTCCCAAAAGATCAAAGCCAGTCATTTTTTGGGTCAATGAAGAATTAAATTGACTCTGGTACTTGTTGCTATTTTAGGAACCAAATCCTAGGATAAATGTAGTTTTTATCTTTTTGTACTGAGGATTGAATCCACAGTTTCCCACTGAGCTATATCCCTTGTCCTTTTTTGAGAGGTCTTCCTAAATTGCTGAGGCTGTCCTCAAATTTGTGATCGTCTTCACTCTCCCAAATCTCTTGGATTACAGGTACACCCCACCCTACCAGCTGGATGGATACTTGTGGTCCTTAACGATGTTAAGATCTGATAGACTATAAACCATTTCTTCAGAAAAATACAGAGAAAAAAATCTGATGTGAGACTTTTAGGAATTTTTAAGTTTCTGCTCTATATTCACTCCTCAACTACAGTCAATCTAGGATTAAAGGAGACTCCAAAGTGACAAAATGGTAAAGTATGAGTTCTTGGAAGAGGCCTAACTATTTCAAAAGTTACAATCACTCTACAAAGGAACAACCCCCAATAATGTACCATCATTTCCTTCTTTATCCACATCCTAGGATCAAAAGGCCCTTGTTAGGCAAAGAATCCTGAAGAAAAAAAAAAAAAAAAGAGCAAAACTACAGGGGGGTAGCAATATCCAAAGTCAAGAGCAGAGGAAAGGACATATTTTATCAGTAGAGTTTGTAAAAGATTCTAGAAATATGGTAGGAGATATGGTATAATAAAAAGATCCTGGAATCAACCAGATTTGGTTTACCATATGATTCAATTTGTTTATACTGTAAACCACCTAAGAGCACTGTCCTGAGAATTAAGCAAGATAACGTTCATAAAAGAAGCTAGCAAAATATTCAGCACATTGCAGACTCCCAATTTTGGTATACTGCATTAGAGTAAGAGGTAGAAACAGAATAGAAGCCCTAATGAAGGCAGGAACTACTTTCCTGCTTCCAAGGCAATTCTATCAAGTACAGAAGAGGAATCTATACTTGGACTCCTATAACAACTGGCTACTAAAAGTAGTTACTAGCTGCAGAATAATATCCTTACTCATGTGTTTGGTTAATTTTCTTAGGTAAATCTTTACCATTGGGTATTGATCTGACATTTTTATAATCTTTTCAAATATTCAACCATTTCATGAAACGAAATCTATTGTAAGCTACACATAATAATTTGCTTTCTCAACCTTCTGGCCAGGAATGCTTTCCAAAATCTGCATAGGCTTTTAAAAAATATTAAAATTTAAAAATCATATGTATCTTTGCAGCCTATTCTATTTTTCACTGTAAATATTATGTGATGGTCAGGAGAGCAAATGGGCGTAGAGGGAAAGCAGTACCAATAAGAGACACAGAAACATCTGGTTATATTCATCACTACAGAGGTCTCCTTTATCAGGACCCACCACAGTCACATCTATGAATATTTTTGTTTTAAATTTACAGTTTTTTTTTTTATAAAAACTTTCAAACCAACACAAAAGTAAAATTATATAGAGAATTCCATTTAATTATTATCACTGTTTCAACAGATGATCTTGCTTCATTTATTACCTCCTTTCCATTCTAAAGTAAATCCCAAACAACCTTTCATTTCATCCATAAATACTTCACCATATCTTTAAAACATATATTTTTTAAAAAAAAAGAAATGTGCATTTTAGATCCAGGCTTTTTGGGGGGGAGAGGGGGAGTCTAGTCCACCATTTTGTCCATTGCTACACCTCCTCTTCCCATATCTAAAATACCATCATCCAACCTGAATTCATTTTAGCACTATTCAATCTCACTCTAATCTCAAAGTATTATAAAAAACAAAAACTTGAATTCATAAGCAATCTGGTCTTATACAGCTTTATCTGAAGGCACTAAAAAAAGCAGATGCTAGGGCGGGGGTGATAGCTCAGTAGTAGAGCACTTGCCTACATGTGTGAGGCACTGGGTTCGATCCTCAGTACCACATACAAATAAAGGTATTATGTCCATCTACAACTAAAAAAATATTGAAGAAAAAAAAGGCAGATGCTAAAATTAGAAAATTAAAATAAATTCTATTAACTGGTTAATATACATGAAACTATTTAAAATAATATAATTTCTAAAGTTTGAAGAATGAAAAAGAGCTTTGTTTCCTTAAAGTTCCTTTCTCTATTAAATTTTTAAATGTGATTACATTTATATTATAAGCACTGGCATATTTATAGTCTGAGGCCTCAAACAAATTTCAGCTAAATAACAATTACCCTTTGTTAATAATTAGTTCTTTTCATATAACCCATGGTGTCATGAAAATCAGCTGCTGTTTACAGCATCTGGACATTATTTATTCTAAGTAAGATTCATATAGAATTTAGAAGAGTAATCAAATATTCATAACAATAATATCAACCACCAAAATAAGTTAACCTTTACTGGATGTTTATTTTGTAACAGTAACTGTTTCCTCAATCCATTTTCATGCACTAGCTTATATAATGCCCATAACTATTTTACTAGGAAGGTACTAATTCCTATTAAGTCAAAGAATTAAACTTGGCAAGAAACTTTGAGTAAGAAAACCAGAGCTAGAATATGAACCAAGATCTATCCAATTTCAGAACACTCACATTCTTATTAATCACTATTTTTTCACCATTTGACATATCCTGATTCAGTACTTTTATCCTATACTACACTGCTGAAATATGGTATTGTAATTTTAAGATGTTATAGCTAGGGGTTGGGGTTGTAGCTCAGTGGTAGAGACCTTGCCTAGCACATGTGAAACACTGGGTTCAATCCTCAGCACCACATAAAATAAATAAAATAAAGGTATTGTGCCCATCTACAACTAAAAATATATTTTTTTAAAAAAGATGTTACAGTTAGCAAGAATAAGGCAAATTTAATGGGTTCATGAGTTTAAAAGATCTAGCTCAGTGCAGTGGCACATGGCTGTAATTCCAGTTACTAGAGAGGCTGAAGTGGAGGATCCCAATGGTAGACAATGGTAGAGCCTACCTGGGTTGAATCCCAGTACTGCAAACAAACAAAAATATTTTAAAATATTTAACTTTGTATTTAAAGCTTATAAAATAAAGTAGTTTGATGCAGGATTGGGTGACACATGCCTGTAATCCCAGTAACTTTAAAGGCTGAAATTGGAGGATCCAAGTTTTAGGTCAACCTAGGCAATTAATTCAGCAAGAAAGACCCTGTCTCAAAAATGAAAAAGGCAGGACTGGGCTTGTGGTTCAGTGATAGGACATTTGCCTAGTATGTTTGAGACAGGTTAGATTCTCAGCACCACATATAAACAAACATTTGTTTATTTTATTTTACTTAAAATAAAGGTCCATCAACAACTAATAAAAATATTTAAAAAATTAAAAAGGCTGGGAATATAGCTCACTGGTAAAGCACCCTGTGTTCAATACCCAGTACCACCAAAAAACAAAACCAAAATCAAGTATCTTAAATTTTACATGACAAAATAAGAGATGACATTCTTTCTTTTCTTTGCAACAATAATCCTCCAGACTTAGCCTCCCCAGCTGCTGGGATTACAGGCAAGATCCACTGCTCCCAGCTAGATGACATCCTTTCTAAATAACATCTAAATTAAGGTGAATTATTCAAGAAATATTAACTGATAAACTATATTAAAAGTAGTACCAGTTTGCCAGGTATGCCTAAAAACAGGAGAGAAATACGATCTAGCATTTTGAGAGAGAATTTACTGGAGAAAGGAGTTTCTTATCTCAAATTTATATTTAAATCAAGACATTCTGTTTCCTAAAAATGAATTTAAAAAACCCATGTTCCTCTTTCACGGAACAAAGATACCAGTTACTGAAAAATCCAGGAAGACATAGTTTTAAGTAAACTAACTTAAATGTTTCTTGTGTCAGAAGTATGACAAAATATCATTTTGAAAATTCAAGAGGAATTTGTAAATCTTACACATAGGAGAAGGAAAGAACAAGGTGGAAGAAATCAGGAAAGCAGCTAGATTTTTCTGACCACATGGAGTTTTGTAAATTGCACTTAGTAATGATTTAAGTATTTTACATAATTGCAAAACAAAAAGTAGTCCCTGAAAAATCTGAAAGTACAAAGAAACAAATTACTCTTGTTGTATATCAAGCTGGTGGCAAAAACATAGAGAACCATTCCAAGTGATTTCAAAACACTGTAATTTGACTGAGTATCTCTAAAGGGATTTACCCTAAGGGCAAAAATAAATAAAAGACCACTTTGACCTACCATTCTAAACTGTTTGAGTGTATTGTGGCACGAAGAAAACTTACACTGGTGTTAGTGGAAACCAGGATTTGGGGGCATAAGGAAAAGGGAGAAACATCCGTTTACATAAACATTATGTACTACTGAATTTGAAATGGAAGTTATCAAGTACTAACAAATGAAATTTTAAAAATGAAAGAAAACATTTTTAATGCTCAGACCATTGAAAATGTCTAGAAACAAGTACTGAAACAAGAGCAATGAACATTCCTAGTACACAGACTGTGGTCCGTAGGCACCATTTCTCATTAGAAGAAATTAGGAATTTTTGCAGAAATAGTTGGTTTCAGGTTTGGGGTAGAATATGTACAAAATGATCCTGGAACATCTTGCTATACTAGAGAGCAAGGAAACAAACAAGGGAAGAGACATATTAAGAATGAATTGAAAGGACTTAAGATCCAACAGCCAAAAGCAGGACAATCTGAATGTCAAAAATAGTAAGAGCAGAGATTATAACATATCAAACATGTTTAAACCATGAGTACACAATAATACTTCACAGATTACCTTTGGAGCTTGCTGAATTACTGATACATTATTTTGAAAACTGGTAAATAGAATGGGGTGGGGAGTAGAAGACAAGCACTTATCTTGCCTTCTGTAGTGAAATAATATGTGAATATTCCAGAAAATAAATGCAGAAGAGATAATATCACCACATTTTGGGGTTGGGGGGTTGGGGGTAGTACTAGGGATTGAACTCAGGGGTACTCAACCACTGAGCTATATCCCCAGCCCTATTTTGTATTTTATTTAGAGACAGGATCTCACTGAGTTGCTTAGCACCTCTGTTGCTGAGGATGGCTTTGAACTCACTATCCCGTCTCAGCCTCCGGAGCTGTTTGAGATCACAGGCATGTACCACCACACTCGGCAATATATCACCACTTTGCAAGCATAAAGGAAAAAATGGATCTAGGCAGTGATCCTGATAGTATGGTTTGAGAATCCTGAAGTCTTTCTCTAGATTCTTTCAGGTGATATGTGACCTCATTCCTTTTAACTATATTATCTGTACAAGGCCAGATTTTGTTCATAGTTTTTAACCAAAACAACTTAATCACAACATATTAGAGGCAGAAGCAGTTATGGAAAAGGCAGCTGTCTTCGATTGAGTCTGATACTAAAGAGATTAGCAAAGATGTAAAACAATACTACTTAAAAAAAAAATTGGAGAGCTGGTGTTGTAGCTCACATGCTTACTTGCCTAGCGTGTGTGAGGCACTGGGTTTGATCCTCAGCACCACATGAAAATAAATTAAAAAAAAAAAAGGTATTGTGTCTATCTACAACTAAAAAGAATAAAAAAAAAAAAAAAAAAAACCTTGGAAATAGTTTTCATCTTCAAATCTACACAGATAAAACCCACACAAACAAAAGCTCTAACATCACATAGACAGGTACATGCTATAAAACTCAATGGAAGTACACAAATACTACTATTATAAAGTATGTTTGTAACCTATCTAGTCACTAATTTACATGAAGTATAGGCAAGAGAGGCCATCTAAAACTGGACCCTATTAAATGAATCTTTAAAATCTGAAGAGTAGGAACTCTACAAAACCATAAATTTCTTAAGCAAGCATGCTATGCGTGCGCGCGCGCACACGCACACACACGAAGAAAGCTTAAAGACTCAAAACTTAACAATTATCTACAATGTATATAGCCTTTATCTTAACCAAGTGGATTTATTGGGGGTGGGGGGTTGGAATGCTGACTCCAGAGCCTCATGTATTAAGCATATGTACTAGTCCTAAATATATAGCCAGGCCTCAAATATATTTTAAACTAATAGTTTAATAAAATCCAAAGGAAGTGTTTTTATTCTATTTGAAATTTTTCATAATGAAAATTTAAAAATGAATCAAATCTGTATCAATTTTTTCCCATACAGTTAAGTAAAAGGAGAAAGAAAAGGCATTCTAAAAATTACTCATTTGGAAATGGGGGTTCATAGAGACCAAGAGATAAATCATAGCACAGAGGAGACTCCAGAATCTGAACTCCTTCATGAAGAAAACTGGATTGTTAGGTGGAGACTAAAAGTTCCATGACGACCTATAATTAAGGTAAGCATATAATTTATGGTCCAAACTGGGACATATTTTAAGAGTGAAAGGGGTGCTATTACTAATTATGCTAAAGTAGCAGGCATAAACCAGGACTGTTCCAGGGAAACTAAGACACTATAAAAAATTGTTCTTAAAAATCATTTTCACCAAAGATATCCAACTTATTGTGAAATAGAATTAAGAGAAAACTCCCAAAACAGAATTGACAAAAAATTTGACTTTCCATCTCTCTTGTCACACAGTTATTCCAATAATAATAATAATAATAATAATAATAATGATATATATAATAAATGTTTTGAGGGTAGGATGTCTATTTCTTGCTCAGTGTACTATGCAAACTTCCAGCCATTTCTTTTCATACCAACAGTTCATGATAAACTCTAAGAGGAAGGTTAAACCTACCCAGAGTCTCACTTGTCTAAAAATACATGTCTTCCCAGGGGACTCCACAAATGGCCTAGCCAGACTCCTACTCATCTTGTGAACTGATATATTATTCCTAGCAACACTTCAAATTTTAATGGTATAGGGGTTAAGGAAGACTGAAGTAAAAACATATAGATCAGGTCAACCAAGTCCAAGGTTCCAAATGAAGAGGTCTAGGGTTGGTTTTATTACCTACTTGTTCTAAGTTGTATGGCTACAGTAACTTTTGAGCTCTAGATGTTAACATAAATTTTGTTTTAAGGACTGGGGATATAGCTCAATTGGCAGAGTGCTTGCCTCGAATGCACAAGGCCCTGGGTTCAATTCCCAGCACCAAAACAAAACAACAACAAAAACACGAAAGTTTTATTTGCTACAAATAAAACTAAATTTGTCTAGACAGAACAAAAACATTTTTAAAAGGGCTTCAGAATTTTAGATGTGCTCCTAAACTTCCCTCAGACCTCTTTTTTTTTTTAAGATGGACACAATACCTTAATTTCATTTATTTATTTTTATGTGGTACTGAGGATTGAACCCAGAGACTCACATGTGCTAGGCAAGTGCTCTACTATTAAACTACAAATCCCATCCCAGTTCTGTTTTCTTTTCTTTCTTCTTTTTTATAAGGCATTCCATCTGGTATTTCTCAGGCTGTGGGTATAAAGATGTATTTTCTTCCATGATTATAGTAGTTTGTACCACAGAAACTGAGAAAATAAAAATTTATGCTTTCATACAATCTAATGCTAAATTCAGCATGTAATTAATCACACACTGCCTCAGAAGTCCTTCTCTTTGTTCTGGTTTTGGAGGTTAAGTACTTGATAGAGTTTTTAAAAAAAATTGTGCCCTAATGATTCTATCCCAAATGTTATAAAGAACAAATTTTAAAAAATGGACTCTCAACAGTCCACAACAAAGGAAAATGTAATATAAATGCAGTCTAATTATCAACAGGTCCTTCCAGGTTCTTCTTCCTCAGAAGTGAAACCTTTCTTGGATACCAAGAGTGCCCCAATATTTGATTATTAACTGTACAGCATCCTCCTTCTTCACAGAAGCTGTGAAAGTACAAATTGTATGTGTTATGGCATGCACAGAGGATGGTGGTAGGAAACAGAAAATTCAACAAAGCCCAAAGATCCTAACAGGAAAGGAATTAGAACCCCCCCAAACATGTATTAAAATTAACATGAGACCATTATTCAGTATGCTAACAGATACTAGAACATCCTAATCATATCATTATATCTAAGAATTACGAAGTAATCATCTTGCAGTACAAACACTTATTAGATTATTGGGTTTTGAGTCTTCCCATTTCCAGAGCAGGGAGGGGAAAATCTCAGCATCAGAAGACAAGAATAAATGTTTTGAGGGTAGTGTTGAATAAAGAAGGCTGGAAGGATAATTTATACAGCTTGAAGAACTCAGAGGTATGAAAAATTTATAGTCCAATAGCTTATTAATTTTATTCCTACTAAGGTTACAGGGCTAGTTTATATAAAGGTTTTTTTTTTTTTTTGGTACTGGGGATTGAACCAGGGACTCTCAAACACTGAGCCACATCCCCAGCCCTATTTTCTATTTTATATAGAGAAAGGGTCTCATCAAGTTGCTTAAGTGCCTCACTTTTGCTGAGGCTGGCTTTAAACTCGTAATTCTCCGGCTTCACCCTCCCAAGCCACTGAGCCCAGTAAGGTTTAATTTTATCAATCTTATTTTAGTCATATATCTAAATTACACAAATTATTTGGAAATTCAACACAAACTGCAAGTATAGTCTATAGAAGGGCTTCCACCTTTCTTCAAGCGAATAATACTAATAGTGGCATCTGGTAGTAATGATGGTGTGAAGAGCCAGTGGAAATTATGCTTAAAACCTTTCTTTCTGTAAAAGGTTAGGAATCTCAAATGGTTTATCAAGAAATTGGACGACACTAAAGTTTTAATATCTCTACCACAGACTTTTCCCCCACATTTCAAAAAATTCTAATTTGTTATGTATGACAGCAGAATGCATTACAATTTATATTAAACCTACAGAGCACAAATTTTCATGTCTCTGGTGTACATTCTACCACAGACTTTTAACAATAGGCCAAATTAGCTTTATATTTAAGTATATATAAATAAATCCAAAACTTAACCATAATAAAAATCATATTAGCCCATCCAATTTCCCCCCTTTTGTCCTAGTTTCTTTTTTGCTGGGAAGAGGCGTAGTGGGATAATAATAGCAGGAAATAAGGTGGAGCAGCTGCACAGGCAAGATGAGGTACAGTGTGTTTCACCTCCGTTCTAGCCTACTGATGGCTAGGTCTTATTAAAATGAGATTTGAAGTTTGGGGAGCCATACATCATTAAAATGTTTAGAATCAAGAGGTGGTCCCCTATTTTCTCACTTTGGCAGCAACTTTTTAGGGCCTCTAGCAGGATTCAGTTAATACAAGCCATGCTGAAGAGAATTTAAATTATTTAGGAAAATTCAAAGGATGTGTATCTTAAAGCTAGCAATAATTGTCTGCTATAGTCTAGGGCTTGAACTAAATTTTAGTCCCACAAATCTAGGGAAATAACCCACAGAATTATAAAGAAATGACTACTCTAAATATCTGTAATAATATTTAATATAGTTCATCGAACTTCACCTTAATGTTGTTGTTATTTTACTGAGACACTAACAGTGATAATTACTTAGATATCCTTTTTCAGGTCAAAACATTACATCTATTATAACTACCAAGACTAATAAACTTTGTGAGGTTTGCTAAATTGAATAACATATATTATGAAGATAGTATTTTGGTTATATCAGGTTAAAACAATCTCGTCTTTGCTAATTCATAAAAAGAAATTAGCATCTCAATTGTTGTTTCATGCAATATGTATAGAAAGGAGAACTTTAAGATTAGTTTAATAACATTGCAATACAGGTGGTATCTCATTTAAGCAACAGATTTGCTCTTGGAAAACTGAGCTCAAACCAGCTACTTATAAAAAAAATCAAATATTAATATATAAGAACATATACATTCATATGCTGCTTTACAAAGGAGGAATCCTTTTGCAATCCAAATAATTGCTATGTAATTTATAAATGCAATTTTAAAAAAAGAACAAGCACAACTGTATTGTTTCAAATTTATTTTAAAAGTAACTAAAAATATTGTTCAGGTCACTGATCCTTTTACCATTTTAACGAAAACCTCAACAGTAACCCAAATTTTGAAATATTTCATGATTTTACTTCAAAGGGTCAGGTAATCTAACCCCATGATTCATATTAAGATTAATAAACTGGATGCAACCACCCTAGCCTTCAGCTGGGAGTTTAGCACAAATCTATCAAACAGTATTTAGCCTACACTAAAAGGGTTGTGGGGGGAAGGAGTAATCCCTAGGGAATATGAATTCTCCAAACAGGGAAGAGGGTGAAATAGTAAGTAGCCTTTTCCTCAGTAAGCATGAAAGCTAGACAATGCTTTCCATATTACTGAAATAAAACTGGAGCTAACAATATGCAACTATTTCACAAAGGGAAACAAATTATTCTTCATGTTCTGGTCTAATCCCAGCCCCGATAAACACAGTGTATACTGAAGTATGAGTTTTACTCAGGATATTCTTTTCCATTTCTTAATAGAATTCAGCTGGCACAAGCTCTAGACCTGGTTGATTAGGAGGTGACCTGTATTTGAGAGGGCGGACAACATGGGACTGATTTTATTTTAACCTATACAAAGCTTTATTTACTTATTTTTCCTTGGAAGAGAGTATGGGTCCCTATCAGATATTCTGGAATATGTGAAATTTGGGGTTAACTGTATGTAGCTGGTATAAATTCAATACTCGAGAGGGAACTAAAAATGATTTAATTGTAAGCCAAACTGAATGATCTCCCAGGAAAAAGAACCTCCTCCTCTCCTGCCTTTTCTACCTCCTGCCCCTCCCCCACCAACACTGCCTCCCTGCTGTGCAAAGAGCCCTTTGTCCTGCCCCGCACTTATCTAGCTGTTTGGCCATATTGACAGGCCTACTGGAGGCATAATAAGGGAGTCAGTTTGACATAAGCAGCTGGCAATTTGAAACAAAAATCTTCCTTTTCTACTCAGACCAAATCCTGCTGCAGAGGTCTCTGGCTCCTCCCATACTTCCATCTATTTCTCAAACAGAGGAGCAAGGATTTTAGTATTTTCCCCTGATTAGGTTGCACAAATCAAAAACTTGATTCCCTAGACAGAAGCCAATTCTGCATGAATTCCTACAGCCATTGCTTTTTCAGTGAATTCATGACAGAAGCCAAAATGCATCCTTTGCTCTGGGTGTATGTATGTAACTAAGGAAATGATGATTTATTCAATTTGCCATCAAAACTCTGGGAATCCTTAAAAGACAAGAGCACAGAATAGAAACGAAGCAACATACATGTTAATCAAGCAAAACTGACCAGTAATTTAGTGTTTTAAAAATATTGAGATTACAAGAAGCACAGAATTCAT
Organism: Callospermophilus lateralis; assembly: GCF_048772815.1. Taxonomy (NCBI): domain Eukaryota; kingdom Metazoa; phylum Chordata; class Mammalia; order Rodentia; family Sciuridae; genus Callospermophilus; species Callospermophilus lateralis. The sequence goes on from NC_135324.1 coordinate 6,877,640, forward strand.
TTCCCCTTCTTCATATCAAAGATACTTAATGTGACTTTACATTAAGTAAGATACTCCCCCGCCCCAGGTATTCAGCAAACAAAATCAGTATGATGGAAAACCTGAGTGAGGTAGGATGAGATTACAAATTTCTTGCACAGTGAGGGCAACATAAAGTAGACTAAGACAGCTTCATTGTTCCTTTATTATGTGTCATGGTTCCCATCATTAAGTGTTAATAATACATTTTATCAAAATAAGAGAATCCTCTAAAGTGATGCTTTCTAATAGCACCAGCCTTCAAAGTTACTGGGCATTGTCTCAATTTATAACTGAATACACAATAGGAAAATTTTCAGAATGCTAAATGATACAACAATTAAGTATAGGTAAGGGAAGGAAAGAACATTTTCTCTGCCTTTCATGACCTTCCTGTTAGAGAAATTCCTATAATGACCATGTTACATTTACTTTCTAAGGAGTAACTCTGAAAGGATATTTTAAATCAAATTATAAACAACTACCAGTTATTTTACTATATATGTTATCTTACACATTTTGCAGAGCTAAACTGTTTTGTCTTAAATAAAACATACCTATCAAATTTTACTTTTCAATAAATGAAACACAATTTTTAAAATATTTCTTTTTTACTTTTAGGAGGATACAATATCTTTATTTTGCTTTTATGTGGTGCTGAGGATAGAACCCAGTTCCTCATGCATGCTAGGTGAGCACTCTACAACTGAGTCACAACCCCAGCCCAAATGAAACACCATTTTTATAATCAAAATTCACTCCTATTCCTTTAAGTTTCAAACTAAACTACTAACCACCAGAATTCAACCAAAAGTTATAAAAGATTTGTATTTTACTCATCATCTAATTTCTCTCTGATAAGATGTTTGCAAATCACTAACTGTTAACTATGGCCTAATATTTCCTGGTATTTCAATAAGTGGAGGATAAAGTAAAAGTGGTTAACTGCACATCTGCATTTTATACCGTTTTTTCCAAAAAATAGCCACTGCTCTCTAAAGGACCAGAATACTTTCTGAAAGCATGTTGTCCCTGGACACAAAACACTATCAAAATATGTTAAAAAAAAAAAAAATCAAATATACAGTTCAATAAATCCTTCTATAAAAATGTCCTCTATGATTCTCCAGAAAATGATTAAGACCACAGTGGGCTCCAAAAACCAGAAATATAAGTGAAAAAGCAATTATTTTATTATGTAACATTTATATTATATAGGAATAAACTAAAACACTTGTATTTTCAATAATTAAGCCAGTCAGAATTAGGGAAATTGTATTTATTGACACAGCATCATTCATATATATATATATATATAATAGTAATAAGAATTAGAACCACCTAAAATATTATCCATTAAAGGCTCTGCTTTTAGGCTTGCTTTTATCACTGGAAAAACAATATGAGCCACATTTGTGAATGACAAAAATGCTTTCCATTCTTTCTGGTTCCCTGCCACAAATGCCACAGTCATACTACAAATTATAGATGTTTGTGGGATTTAAGTACATTTATACAAAACTGCATAAATCAAAATTCGGAGGAAAAGAGGTATAGGTTGCATGGGGTTGGGGGGAGTAACACATTGGGCATATGTTAAATACTGCATGCAATCAGTGCTATATTTGGGTGGTAGTTCTCCCTCAAGTACTTCCATATTGGACAGACTGTTCTGCTTAATCAGAGATCATCCTAATGTTCAGGAGTTGTGGGGGAAGGGAGACAACGTCAGGGACTCAGGCTGTCTTTCAGTATTCAGAACTAGACTTACTCAATTTCTTAACATTTCTTCTGTTTTGTCTTATATTTCAGATGTTTTATGGCCAAAGATATATCCCTGTGATGTCCAACATACATATAAAATGCATCAAATTTGTTGGTCAAACACCAAAGAAAATATATAACCTGGAGATGTCTACATATGAATAATTTTTTTAAAAAACTGTATCTAGAAAAAACTCCAAAATGAAATCTCTTTTTACAGTTTAAGATTTCCAAGTTTAGCAAAATGTCTAGCAAAACATCTATTCAATAAGATAAAAATGGCCTATTCAACAGAAGGAAGGAGACACCCAACAACAACAAAAATCAAAATTGACTCAATGATTAAAGAGATGGTCAAAAAACATGCCAGCTGCAGGGGAAAAAAAAGAACACCCCCCCCAAAGACCTTTGATTGGTTTTAAATGGATTTAATAAAAAAAAATCAAAACTCTGATGGAACTTTTAATTTTATACAAGCATAAAATCCCAGGTTAAGAACAAAAATCTGCCCCCAAGCCCCCAAACCTAAAAGCAAACAAACAAATATCAAGAAAGTCTTTAAGTATGATGCAATTTCCAAATACTGATATCCATAAATGGACAGATTATGAATTACTAATTCTCATCTCCCCACCAATAAAAGGCAAACCAGCTCAGCAGTGAAAATTCCCAGGAAAGCAAGGTTTCTTCTCAGTCCTGAGGCAGCCATCGCCTAAGTGCAGCTCCCTGCAGCCAACAGCATTAATGGACGCTGCACTGCTGTCCTTCCCTGGAGACAGCAGCCAGCACTACTCAAGCTTCTCACGTAGCAACCAGAGCTCCAGAGCCAGCAGCTGCTGCTGCCTTGTATACTCACCCCTGTGATCCAACACAGGAACAACCTTCTCTTTACCCCACCCCCACTCCTCACACTTTTTTTGGGGGGGGAGGGCAGGGGGGGGTGGTGGTGGAGGAGATGCTCCATTCTAGAAGGGCTAGAATTATGCTTTTAAAAAAACAATCCTAAGGTCACCCTTTTAAATTGAGGACTTTTATTAAGGGTGGTGTTGGGAAATAAACATTTATCAAATTCTAAATATTCGTTTTAATCAAGTCAGTAATTCAGGAGTAAAGATTAAGGTGTAGTCTTTAGAAGGCCAATTTTCCAAGCACTCAACAGTCGAATTTAAATTTGCAGCTAGAGACAGACCCTTGTGTCATGTCCTACCAAAGGACATAATTCATTTTTCTACACATAATGACAGTGTGAGTAAATCTTAAAGACTCTAATCCCATAACGGGCCAGAATTTTGGGCTACAAAAGAGAACTAATGATCCTCCTGAGAAAACTGGAAGAAATCCAATTAAAAAAAAAAAAAAATTCCTGTGTCCTCCAAGAGGCCCAGAAACCTCTGATTATGTGAGAATTCTCTGCTTTAGTCCTAGCTCATATCCCCTTTTAATTCTTCTCAGTGACCTAAAAACATTAATATAAAATTAACCATTAAAAATACTTTTCCCCAAATGCAGAGCATATAAACATTAACCTGAAAAGCTCATAACACTCAGCTGGATCTTTCTCAATCAAAAGTATAGCTATGAAACATATGCCCAACTAAGAAACATAAATATGACCTTGGTCACAAATATGTCATTAAAAACAACTTGTTAAGCCAAGGCATGAAGGAAATTAGGAGAGAACCTGGGGATTCTTTCAATACAACAAGCACAAGGAAAATTGGAGAAATGAACTCAGGTACAGACAAAGCCCAGTGGAACCCAGAGCTCTGGACAAGAAATGAGTACTGGTGAACACATTGCACAAGTAACATGAGAAAGCAGAAAATGCAGGTCATACACGCACCCCTGACCCAGACCAGCAGAGCTAGCTGCAGCATCAGTATCCAGGAGAAAGACTACTTATTCCTTAAGCGACACAAGCAAAGGAACTCTATAGAATAAATTAGCATAGAAGGGGCTTTCCCAACAGCTAAAACTTTCCCTCTCACGCGCCTCACCTACTAAACCAGGGCTTTTCCCCACCACCATTCACTTCACATCTAGACTTGCACGCAGAGAGAAACAGAATTCATAAAGGGTAAATTTTTCTGCCTTTAAAGACGTTCTAAAAAGATCGTTTTCCACGCCCAAGGCAGGGAAAACAACAAAATCTGGCTCAGCTCCGGTCTGAAACCCAACAAATTCAATGGGGGAATATCTCTGGGAGAGAGGGGCATACGCCACAGGAAGCCCAAGAATGTGAGGTGGGGGTGGCAAAGGTAATATCTTCAGTGTGGCAAAGAAAGCAGCCATCGGAGGTGGGGACCCAGAACCCAGAGGGAAGCCATCCAGGGAGACCATGGAGGGGAGATCGGGGCCCCCAAGAGCTATGAGCTATGAGAGTTGTCACAAGGCCTCGAGAACGGGGGTTGGGAGGTGGGGGCTCGCGGACAGGAGGGGGAAAAAAGTACACCCGTGTATTTTGAGAGCAGGGAAGCAAGAGGCCTATGTTCAAGTAAAAGGTAAACGTGGAGTAGGCAGTTCCCAGGAAAAGGGGTGAAGAGGCGTGGGGGGAGGGGAAGCGTCCTGACCCAGGAAAGACATGAAAAGGGTAGTGGGGTCGACTCGATCACACGGGGAGCCTTTTTCCCTTGGAAAGAGGGGTGCAATGATGTGTAGGGGTGGCGAGGAGAGAAGGGGTAGCATCTTCCTGCTATGTGCAGGGGAGGGCCAGGCCCACGTCCCGAAGAGAGGGAGTCCGGGGAGACGGAGGAGGTGACCCTTCCTCCCCCCCCGGGGCCCGGTGGTGAGGGTTGGTGTCTCTTTTCTATCGGACCCTTACCTTGTCCCAGGCGCTGCCGGGGCCTGGGCCCGGGCTGCGGCGCACGGCACTCCCGGGAGGCAGCAAGACTCGAGTTAGGCCCAACGCGGCGCCACGGCGTTTCCTGGCCGGGAATGGCCCGTACCCGTGAGGTGGGGGTGGGGGGCAGAAAGGCGGAGCGAGCCAAAGGCGGGGAGGGGGAAGGGCCAGGGAGGGAGGGGGGCCGGCACTACTGTGTTGGCGGACTGGCGGGACTGGGGCTGCGTGAGTCTCTGAGCGCAGGCGGGCGGCGGCCGCCCCTCCCCCAGCGGCGGCGGCGGCGGCGGCGGCGGCAGCTCACTCAGCCCGCTGCCCGAGCGGAAACGCCACTGACCGCACGGGGATTCCCAGCGCCGGCGCCAGGGGCACCCGGGACACGCCCCCTCCCGCCGCGCCATTGGCCTCTCCACCCACCGCCCCATACCCATTGGCCAGCTCGCCGCCAATCAGCGGAAGCCGCCGGGGCCGCCTAGAGAAGAGGCTGTGCTCTGGGGCTCTGGCTCCTCAGAGAGCCTCGGCTAGGTAGGGGAGCGGAACTCTGGTGGGAGGGAGGTCCGGTGGACTGGGTGGAGGGATGGGTGGTTGAGGTGGCCCCACTATGGCTGGAGAAGTCGTCTTCTCCCGCGAGATGCCGGGGGTACAACGTTTGTACGACTGGAAGGGGAAGGGGGTGGTCGGTCGGATACGGGTGGGAGGTCGGCCCGCCCTGCGGCAACCGGAGGGGGAGGGAGAAGGGAGCGGAAAAGGTTTGAAGCCGGACGGAGCCATTGCTTCTGCAGAGGGTGGAGCGCTTCCGGTTCTCCTCTTGTCTCTGATTGGTCGCTTCTCCTCCCGCCGTGTGTGAAAACACAAATGGCGTGTTTTGGTTGGAGTAAAGCCCCTGTCAGTTACAGCCTCCAGAGTGCGCAGCCGCCTGGTGACTCTCGCGTTGCCCCGTGGGTGGGGCGAGTAGATAGGTGGGGTGAAGAGAGGTGGACGTGTGGGCGCGGTCGGCCTCCCGCAGGGGGAGGGGAGGGGGAAGGAGGGTCAGTGAAAGTGGCTGCTGTGTGGGGTTCTCTTACCCTCCCCTTCTTTTAGGGGAGTCGGTTTACCCGCCGCCTGCTCGGCTTCATCATCTGATTGGCTACTGTTGCTGGGAGAACTAGTCCTTGCTATTGGCTCGAGTCCCAAGTGAACGAAACCACTGCGCGGGCCGGTGGGGGTGGCAGGGAGGCGGTCGTTGGTATGGTCCTCCCCGAGGCCCAGCGCCGCAGTGTCTGGCCCCGCGCCCCTGCGCAACGTGGCAGGAAGCGCGCGCTGGAGGCGAGGGCGGGCTGCGGACCCAGGCTTCTGGGGGTGGCAACCATGGCTCCGCCCCGGGCCCCCTCCGCTAGGGGGGCGAGACAAGCCCGACCAGCTCCAGACACCCGTGGGGGTGGGGGAAGGAGCGGGGGTCGGTCCGACTGGCTTGTGGGCGGGAGGCGCGTGGTCTCCAAAAATCGGCGGGCGCGCTGCAATCCTGAGGGAGCTGCAGTGGAGGAGGCGGGGAGAAGGCCGCACCCTTCTCGGTAGGGGGAGGGGAGCTGCCGCAATACCTTTATGGGAGTTCTCTGCCGCCTCCGGTCTTCTAAGGACCGCCTTGGGCCTGGAAGAACCGCCCTGGGCCTAGAAGAATCCCTTCGCCCTTCCCCCTCCCCACAGCGTGATCTCATCATCGCCTCCATGTCGAGTCGCTTCACAGTTATGGGCGGGATTCTTTTGGCCAGGCTGAAGAGCTGATCTGGTGCCTGGGCGTTGTCCTGCTGGGGAATTGAGCAGGTGTAAGATTTGAGGGACGAGTCTTCCCACGGATTTGAGTTTGTTTGAGGAGGTAATTATACTAGGGGAGAAGCAGGAAAATGGAACCTAGGCGTTCACCTGGGGTTAATTTTATTCAGTGAGACTGCGGGTTATTACTACTTAAGGTCTTTCTGGAGTATTATTCCTAGAGATAGATTAAAGGTATGATAACCCGAGTTTTTACTCACCCCACTTGAGACCCTTGCTACACTACCAAAGTACAGCATCTTGGATTAAATCGTAATCGTAAAATTTTAGCCTTTGCTTCAGAACCCAGTGCTTCCCTCTCTTCCTCCATATCCGTCCTAGCAGGCATTTTAGTAACTCTTTAAGACTTTGGTCCCATTTTTTTCATCGTTATACTTGCTCATCCAGTCTCCAGACACATACTGCTTTCTCTCTCTCCTGATCTTAGGTAGGTAGCTTCATGAGTCATGAAACCAGACAGATTGGTTCCACCACAAATTTAGGCTTGATGTGGAGCCTCCCTCATACCCAGCAGTCTTCCTCCTTGATGCACTTTATTGGAATGTTTACCTTCATTTTTATTTTACTTTTTTTCCCCCTTAGTTGGGATTCTACCCCTGGGCCTCTTCGCAGTTCATGTAATTTGAATACTGCTTTATTGAGAATTGGACCTGAGGCTCAGCATTCAACATCTGCTTTTCTCTTTTGAATACCACTCATTCCATCCCTTTATATTTGTTCTCATTGGATAGTAACTAAGTTCATTTGCCACTATAATAGCCTCCAAAGTGGTGTGTCTTCCTGCACTAGCATCTTTTGGTTCATCCTACATGTTGCTACACAGTTGTCCATGCTAGAACAGGAAAATGAGACTTGAAACTCAACTTGCTCCTTACTACATACATGGTGAATTCAGTTCTCACGAATGTGACATACAGGGACCCCAAGTTGGACTTGTATTTGCAGTATTGGATATTGAACCCAGGGGCTTGTGCATGCTAGGCCTGCACTACATTCCCAGCCTCTTCTCTTTTTTAAAATGTTTTTAAGACATGGCCTTGCTAAACTGCCCATGCTGGCCTTGAGCTTGGCCGTCCTTTTGCTTCAGTCTCCCAAGTTGCTGAGATTACAGGTGTGCACCACTGTACCTGGCTGCTAACCTTGTTTTTTTTAAGCTGCTTTTTCTATTGTCACTGTTTTCCATACACAGGTCAAACATCTTAAGTTACACAGAGATGTTTGCTGTTTGTCCAAGTCATAATGACACTTTCATGCATCTTTGTAGGGTGTCTCCTTCTGGAATGTTAGCCCTATTTGCACCTTACCCTTTAAGACAACAGATTCACTTGTCTGGAAGGATCTATTGTTATATGAGCCAGTCTGCCCAGATACCCTTTAGCATTTTATACTTGCTTGAGTCATAGCATTTCTTGTGTTGTCGTCGTTGCTGGCTTGAACATGATTACCTGTGCTGAGCTTCTTGAGGATCCAATCTCTTGTTGGGTCTTGTACTGCTAAACTACTATATTGCTTGATGTTTAGCCAACCCTAAGTAAAATGGAGTGAGCAGCATGTGAATGTTTTTAATAAAGTTTGATATTTTATTTGTCTTTCAAGTGCTTGTTGTGTTCTTGCTAGTACCTGAGATTAACATTGTCTAGGAGAACTAAAGGACTAAAATTTAAATTTTGTTAGAATTGCCACCATGAACAGTGTATCTGTAACCTCTAAAGTAATTTTGATCCAGAGGATGTATAAATGCCAGCGTATCTTAATACTAAAAATTTCTTATGTGCTAATGTGTATCTTGTAAATTTCATTTTGTATATTGTAAGACACATCGCAGGGGGGTTTTCTTAAAATTTCTCTTTAGGACAGTGATCTTCAAACCTTCAGTATACACAAAAATAATTGCCTTGCTTTTTTTTTGAACCTAAGGGTATTTAATCACTGGGTCACATCTCCACCCCTTTTTATTTTGAGAGGGTCTCTGACTAAGTTGCTGAGAATAGCCTTGAACTTGTGATCCTCTTGCCTCAGCCTTCTGAACTGCTGAGATTATAGGCATGGACCACTGCTCATGTTTATTTCTTTACTGTAAAGGTGTAACTGCAGGGCTATGCCTTTTTACCTGTAAAAATAGATAACATGTTTTCCATGTACTTTGTCCCTCAAAATTTTTCTAACCTAAACTGTTTCTCCTCCACTTTACCCCACTAAGGGGGAACATTTTGAAAAGCAAAGAATAGTAATTTTTTTAACAAGAAAAGTTAAAATTTAAAGATATTTTCATGTTTTTCTCACTAAATTGCATTCCTCAGAGATATGTCTTTGATTCCCCAGTGCCTAAATACTGAGTTGAGAACTCAGTAAATGTTGGTTTTATTGATTTTATTTGTGAATTTAGTTTTCAAATAATAATTTTAACCCATAAAACATGGAAGCAAGGCTCTTTTTATCTTGGAAACTTTAGGGTCATACTTAACCTAAGTCTCCTCAAATTCTATTCACAGAGGAAACTGATGGCATGTGGTCTCTGAATGCATCTGTCCACTGTTCTGCTCTTCCTTCAGTCTCTTGTACTAACCATTGCAGTTATCCTCTTCCTGTGCTTCATTTCCTTTGGACTTTTTGGTTAAAATAAACCAGCTATCTCCTTTTGAAGTAGTGGTATACTATTTCCTGTACTCCTAAGACAAAAGCTTATGAAATTATGAAATACTTGGACTCAAGAGAAAAATGGTGAAAGTTTTCTGGGGGTTTGAGGGTTTCTTTTTAATGAATAGAAATTTGGTATAGTTACATAATTATGATTTGCAATTGTTGTTAATCCAGAATATGATAAGGATCAACTTCACAAAGATAAAAGACTAGTTTGAGGCCAATCTTAATTATAGAGCACTTTAGTAGGTCACAAATCTAGCAGTCTTGATTTTAGGTTGGGAATTCTTGATTTTGTTTATCTAGTAGTACTCCAATTTATATTAGAGGACATACTTCTCCAAAAGATTTTTGTTATTCACCACTCCCCATTCTTGATGGAGTAAGAAATTGGGTTATTAGAGAACTGCTAATGAGCATGGAATCTGTGTTCATGTTTATTTTATCTAGGTCATTGTTAAACCAGATGAATTTTTCCTGCTTTGTTGGGGCATAGCCAAATCATGTTTGTGGAAGTGGTTATTTTCTCACCCAACTAGTGTATGCATTCTAGTCAACTCAACAGTCTTCATAGCCATACCTATTTATATACTTTTCATGTAAGTTTTATCCCAGAAATCAGGTACTGCTTCTTAAGATAAATAAAATAGTGTGATAGGCAAAAGCTAATGGAAACATAGGTAGAAGCAAATATTGAGTGCCTTTTATGAATGAAGTGGTGTGCTGAATTATGTGTTTGGTGTGGTCATCATATATAAAATCCTGTTTTACAGAGTAGGAAACTAAAGCTTATGCTTAACAACTTTCTCATGGTAACAAGTTGAGAGCCAGTGATGAAAACACTGGTCCGTCTAACCATCTGTGTTCTTTAACCAACTTGTACTCTCTTGCTTTCTTGGAAACCTCTGGCTATAGAATACAAGATGGGGTGGTAGGGATACAGATATTTGAAAGCAGAGAGACCACTTTGAAGGTTCTCTTATAGAAGCTCACACTTGTGAAGTGAGACAAGATCTGGTTTAGGAGTGATGGCAGTCGCAATGGAAAGGAAGTTAAAGGATTTGTTAACTAATTGTCACTGGGAAGGAGAATGGTCTCAAAACATCAAATTTTAAGGGATGCAGGGTAGGGAAAGTTAAAATTGATAAATTTGGTTTTATGTGTGAATATGTTACAGTGAAATCCACCATTCTCTGTAATTGAAATGTGTCAGTAAAGGAAAAAAATGACTTCTCAAGGAAAGTTTTGATGCCCACATTCCTAAGAGAGTAACTGATCTTTTTCCTCCCCTACTTTAGGTTGCTTCTTGAGGGCAAGACAGTACTTATGAACGGCTGTGTCCCTGTTGCCTAAGCAAAAGGAGGAAAATTCTTTTCATAATACCATGGTGTTTGTAAATTGTTCCACATTCTTGAAAGTATGTAGATGCTACATGATGTATGATGACATTGTCACAGATGTTAATTCATGAATGATGATGTATGTACTTGAGTTTTCTAAGGTGGCAAGCAGGTAGGTTTAGGTATGAATTTTTTTAAAAGAAATTTTTAGGTTATATGTTCTATAACCTACAACCTCAATGTCATGCAGTTGTCTTTAAATCATGTCATTTTACTTGTGCTTTAGAAAATCCTGGCATTTTTTCACACTGCACATTTTTAAATTTGGTATACATCTTTTTTCTTTTTCTTTTTTTTTTTTACTTGTAGATGAAAACACAGTTATCTTTATTTTTGTGTGGTACTGAGGATCGAACCCAGTGCCTCACCCATGGGAGGCAAGTGCTTTACCACTGAGCTACAGCCCCAGCCCCATACATCTTGTTTTTTGCAATGTTTTAAATATTTTCTCCAAACTTCCAAATTTTAGAACTACAGCTTATTTTAGAATTTAGTAATTTGTACTAAAAGGCTCAAAAAAGATAAGGCTACTTGTTCAAGCCCCAGTTTTCACCATCTATGATTTAAAATGCTACACAAATTGACTTGAAGGAGGGAAGAACTGACCAAAGAAACTATATGAAATTAAAATATGAAAGCTGTCTTTTGTTTGGCTTTAAAGATAATTTAATGTAGCATGTCTTATGAAATGGTACCCATCTATGTTGTAGAGTCATTTTGAAACTAATTCAAACTGTTGCAGTTTTTTTGGTCGTTCTTGGTTTTTTTTTTTTTTTTTTTTTGTTTTGTTTTGTTTTTTTTTTTTTTTTTTTGAAAGGTATTGAGTATTTTAAATGTTGACATGATACAAGAAAACAAAAAATCATTAGAGGTTTCAAACCAGAAATGAAAAAGCTACTGATGAAAATTATTGCATTGTATTGGCTGGAAAAACATACAAAAAAGCTAAGAAATTTAAGAGGTATAGTGCACATTGCTAATTATCTGCTAGATGATAAGAAATAATTATAGTAGTTCCTTTTTTGTACATTACAGCAACTTGTCATATTAAAGATTTGGGTGCAGATGTGAACTCTGAATCTCTTGTGGAAGTGTACTTGCACTTTACGATGTATAAACATGGCTAAGCTTGTTATTTTACTTGTATTTGCTCGGCATCAGGTAATCAAAGAAAACCTTTATATGGAAGTGTGGTAATAAACACTACATGTCCTAAAATAGTCCAAGTGTGGAATTACTTTTTAGATCTCATGCTTTATCCTGAACAATTATCTGTTGATATTTGCACTAATGGTGGGAAAGCAACAGTGAGTAAAACTGTGGGCACCTTAGCACAAATTAAGGCAAATACATAAAACTGGTAGTCCTTCATTGCCATGCATCACTAAAATAAAACCAAAAGGATTAAAAAGCCACTTTCTCTAGGTATGGTGGCATAGCCTGTACTATCAACAGTTTGGGAGTTTGAGGCTAGCCTGGGCAACTTAGCAAGACCCTGTCTCAAGAGAACTAAAGACATAGACCCCCTCTGTGTCTTCCCTCCCCAAAAGCCAATTTTCACATGAAAACAATAAAATTGTTTTGTTAAATGTGGACTCCACTACTGGGGATTGATCCCAGGGGAGGCCGACATATGCTAGGCAAGTGGTCTTATGATGAGCTATATAATAGCCCTTTTTAAAATTTTCTTTTCAAGATTGATCCTGACAAAGTTGGTCCTTGAATCTTCTTACCTCTGAAGCCCAAATAGCTGGGATTATAGGTGTGTACCACAGTGACCAGTATAATTTGTCGGTATGAATGAGGGAATGTAAAGTTTGCATAAAGTACTTTGTACAGTGGTTGTCTTTAGAAAAACTACTCGTGTAATAGTGTTGCAAGCTGAATGTTTTTCTTGGAGCGCCATTTTTTACTTGAAAGAATGACAAGTGTTATTTGTAGTTTGCTACTGTGAAGAAGTGAGCCTGTTCAGGAAACAACTAACAGCAATTAAAATCAAACCTTGAAATGAAAATCAGAGTTTTGAGAAAACTTGTCTCTACTCTCAGCATGATAGTTGGGCTTTTATATGCTGATACTTGAGGGCCAACTTCTGGGAGTTTCCATAATTCACTGTGTATTTTCCAGCTAACCAATACAAAAATAACAAAACGACAATGTCTCAACCAGTTGAATGCAGAAGATAAAAACCCAGCTGCTTTCCATTAAGCCAGACCTAAGAAACTTAGTTATAAAAAATGTAAAACAATGCCACTTTTAAGAATGTGGAAGGATTCTGCCTGAGACCACACAAGATTGAAAAGTGGCTGTCCTAGCCTGTAATACACATGGTAAACAGATACATGGATGACTGTGTTAAGGGCATGCTAGGACAAGGAGCAGGTTTCTGAGAAAAGTGTATTTTGGGATGGGATATACAAGGCTAATAGGCAGTTACAAATTAAGAATTCAGGGCCTGAAAAACTAAGCACCATTATCCTTCCTAGTAAAAAACTGGTTCTACTATAAATCTGTCATTGAGTAACTTGTAACTTCACAACTGATTAGCAAACATGTTAACCTTGGGACAAAAGGGTAAGGGGTAATATGGTAGGCCTATTATGAAGCATCTATTTTTTCACATTGCACATTTTAAAATTCTGATATGCACACATGTTCTTGGGTGTCTAATTCTGAACTTGTTTTAACCTACCAAGGTGCGATAATTTAATCCCCCGCCCTCAGTTGTCACACTTTGACTATATCCCCACTGACCTTCATGCAGGACACCTCACTTGAATGTGGAAAAGGCTATGCTGAGAATGGGCAAATAATTTTTCCTTTTTTCTGCCTATGTCACTAATGAATATTATGTACTCACAGGCTTTATTATACTTTTGGTACTTAATAAACCTTTCATAATAGTTCCCTTTTTCTGTCTTCAATTTATCTTTTGATCCCTGCAGTGCAGGCCTGAGCTTATATCTGAAATTTACAGGCTAAGTCCTCAGTTTTTGCAGTTTGCTCGGTCTTTTTATAGGTGGTGGTTCCCTTTTTTTGCCCATGGGGGTGGTGGTGGTAACCAGGGATTGGACTTGGGGCACTTGACCACTGAGTCACACCCTCAGCCCTGTTTTATTTAGAGATGGTCTCACTGAGTTGCTTAGTGCCTCACCATAGCTGAGGCTGGCTGTGAACTCGTGATCTCTCATCTTAGCCTACTGAGATGCTGGGATTATAGGCATGTGCCACTGTGCCCAGCAGTTGTTCCCTTTTTAACCACTCTAGTACACTGTCAGATCTCCAGAGATAACCATCCTCATTAGATTTGTAAAATCTTTCTCAATGTTTACATTGTTTATTACCCTCAAATAATATTGACTTATTCCCAATAATGTAATATCTGGTGTCTGACTCACTTCATTTTCAGGTTATTATAGATTTCCTTTCCCATCTCTTCACATTCCCATGGTCCTTTTTATTTTTCTCTTTAAACAACTAGTAAGTAGGTGGCAGTATCATCAATTCTAGGCTTTCTGGATCCTCAGTCCATTCCCTATTCTGGTCACCCTATAACAAAACACTAGGGAAGAAGGTGACATTGCCTACATATATTTGCACCACCTTGAAAAAGTCTGGCCATGGCTTTATTACAGTATTTAACAGAATTAAAGCTATGAGGCCCATGCCTGTAATCTGAGCAGCTGGGGATGCAAAGCCAGCCTTAGTAAAGCGAGGAGCAACTTGAGACCCTGTCTAGAAATAAAATAGGGCTGGGATGTGGCTCAGTGGTTGAGTACCCGAGTTCAATCCCCAGTACCAAAAAAAAAAAAAAAAAAGCTATGATGAATCAAACACAAAGCTGATATATTTACGTCATGCTAATATGCAGAAATATTATTTGTTCAGTAAATATTAAATGCCTACTCTGTGGCAGGTACTTGGTAAACAGTGGTGAAAACAGTCTTGAGTCCTTGTACTTTCTGGTTCTGTGGACTGCTGCTGACCAGCTTAGTTTGAAATTTAAATAGTGTGTCACAGGTGAAAAGTTGTTAATGTTCAACCCTTTTATAATGCAGCTATGAATTCTTGATAATGGTAAAAATGCCAGTGTGGGATATAAAACTTTTATAAATGTCTTACTTCCAATTCAAGAATAAACAATGAATGCAGTTCTCTCAAAGAATACTGTCCTTTTATTCTAAATGAAGACATCAAAAGGGAGTAGTATTATCACATTAGACACTGAAAATATAAGCTGAATGCAGCCAGATATTTCAAAATACACTGGGCACTGTAAAAGAATTCCACATAAAACCTCAATTACTTTTTATCCCAGGGAAGCACCATTTTACTAGGACTGACTACTGAGGTTCACTTTCCACAAAACTCAGGAAGAACTTCCTGTGAGTTGAAAAGCAACTAAATGTGAAAAATAATCCATGAGGAAATAACAAACTTAGATGGCCCATAAGTTTTCATTTGAACATAGACTAATTTTTTTCTCTCAACAAAAAAAAGTACTGAAGACATGTTTATGGCTGCCTTGAAAAACAACAGACTTGTAAACTGATTTGGCTTGTAGGTCCCACACCTCAGCTATCTATGTTTCTGGTACTGTTAAAAAACAAACAAAAACAGTAAAGTGTCTTTGCAAACCCTTTCATAAATTCTACCCCTCTGTTTTAGTTCTGTATATAAATCTAGATAACATGCATACTTTAATTTTTAAGGCAGATGGTAAATTTTCCTATAGGTCTACTCCATCTTGTCATGGGGCAAATACTATTCACAAAATGTAATAGTGCTTCATTTTTCTGAGGTTGAGGTAAAGAACTGAGCTATTAAATAGCAAAGCTGCATAGGTAGAAAGATGTAGCTTAAGACACTGTTTTAAGATTACTATGTTCTCTGCCTTTGGGCCAAGGTGGCTTTCCACTTGATACAATAAAAATAAAACATTCTAAAACCTAGATCCTAGAGTACCTTGGTAGGCGTTTCCTCTAATCATCTTTAAAGCAGTGTAAGAAAAATACTAATTGCACAGCTACCTTTTTCAAAATATCCCCAAGGAATATGTTTTCTTTTAAAGTTATATTACATTACTTTGTATTTTGCTAACCAAGGAGAAGAGCTTTGGACTTGTTTAAATAGTAGACTGCACTTTTGTTAATAACTATTTTTCTCTAAAGTTCTTCATGCTGACATTCCCAGTGTTGAAAAGTATAATACTCTTAATCATCTTCATCCTATGCATTACCGAGGAGTTCCTCTCTCTCCATCTTGTTCCACAGGATGAACAAAAGCTTGGGGTGTACGTTTCAGAAGATAAACTGCAGCATGAAGACCCCCAATATTCACCCAGACTGTATGCACTTTTCGCCATAAGTGTCCCATTCCAGATAATGCCTGTGTGCACACAAAAAACAAAATAATCAGGCTGACAATCTGCTTCTAAAGTAACCAGGGATCTTAGTTGCCAATTAAGAAACACTAGGGGAAGAGAAAACATCCTATTCAAACTAATATTCCAGGTTTACTTTAAGATCCTAAAGTTGCCATAGGCACCTTGGTAAAGCATTTCTTGTCCTGAGTAAGTAGAACAGCTCGGCCTGTCCCGGGTCTACAGACACGGCTCATCTCACGCAGGCAAGCTGGATAAAGATTCCAGTTTCTCTTCTTGGAGCCCATCCTATAAAAGAAAGTGTAATAAGCCAACCATTTACTGTTGCAAAAGATAAATATCTAAAACTTTGAACAAAATTTCATGCATACTGAAGGATGATAGTTGCCTTTTAGAAGCTAGAGCTTTGCCATTAAATGGCAGTGAAATGAGAGTAGATAAATTGTACATATTTTTTAACAGAAGAAAAAGTGACAACTTGTCCTCCTAATTGGTATATTAAGCAAACTATATAAACCAAACTAGTGGTTACAAATCGTTTTTCCTGAGGGACAATCAGAATCAAGTTTTCCTCATCCTTTTAATATGAAGTATGATTATGTAATTCAACAGGAAGTAAATTATAGGTAATTTTAAAAAATGAGTCCTGTGATGGGCAGTATCAAAATGTAGTTAATATATATTCGTGAATTCTCAGAAGAAACAAAATGGGTGAGTCATCATATTAAAAGTATTCAGTTAAAAAAATGGCTCCTCTAAGTCTTAAAAGGAACTGAAAATTTATATTCTGACTTAGAATAAGCTCAAGTTGAAA
The DNA here is from genome assembly GCF_048772815.1 of Callospermophilus lateralis. Lineage (NCBI taxonomy): Eukaryota > Metazoa > Chordata > Mammalia > Rodentia > Sciuridae > Callospermophilus > Callospermophilus lateralis. The sequence continues at coordinate 6,894,304 of NC_135324.1, forward strand.
TTTAGGAGACAAATGAGGACTAGAAAAAAACAGTGAAATAAAACATTGGGGTGTGTTTACCGGGGATTGAACCCAGGGCCTCAATATATGCGAGCAAGAGCTCTATCACTGAGCTATATCCTTAATCCTTTAAATCTTATTTTTGAGACTGTCTCACTATGTCACCCCCAGACTGGCCTTGACCTTGGGATTTTCCTGGTTCGTTTTCCGCTCTCCTCATAGCTGGGATTACAGACATGCACTGCCAAGCCTGGCAAAAGTTGTTCAAAAAAACAGTTCTTACCTTTTTCCAAATGGCATATCTGTTACAATAATGTCCACAGAACCAGTTCTCAATGGAAGATTGCAAATGTCCCACTGCACAGCATCAATGGGCAAACCCCAGGATGGTTTGCTGTGGAGACAAAGGAAGGGGAATATAGGTGCTTTAATATGCTTTAACATATTCTGAAGTAATGAAATTTTTTAAAATAATTTTCTTTAAAAGAGACTGCATAGCAAAGTATAAAATACTAAGAATAACAATGAGAACATCAATAATCTTAAATGTAGGAAGAAAGCATTTCGTCATAAGATAAAACTATTATAAAGACTGAAAGGGAAAATATACAAGTAAATTTTAAAAATGGTTAAGACCGATTTTGAAAAGATGTCGACATCTGTTTTCATATTACAATTCAAGAAAACAGATTGGGGAAAATGAGCTTGTCACAAAGAACTTCAAGAGACAAATTTACAGCATTGAAAGCAGTAAATTACATAACTAGTTATTGATGAAACAGATACACTGGGAAAAAAAATTACCACTAGAAAGATTATGAGTTAACATCTAAAGAATAAAGTCTGATAAATCTAGTAGTATTAGACATAAATATAAAATTGGTACATAAATAAAAAATAAGTAATCATATAATTATTTTAAGATTAAACAAGAAGAAATGTATGCATCATGCTGTATTTTATTTATTTATTTTTTTGAGTGAGAGAGAGAGAATTTTTTAATATTTATTTTTTAGTTTTCGGCGGACACAACATCTTTGTTTGTATGTGGTTCTGAGGATTGAACCGGGCTGCATGCATGCCAGGCGAGCGCGCTACCACTTGAGCCACATCCCCAGCCCCTCGTGCTGTATTTTAAAAAAACCAAAGAAGAAAGGTAAGACTGAAAACATGATGGAAGCCAGAACGAGTATCACAATAAATATAAAAGATTTAAAGCTTCCCCATTAAGATAAAGCAAACTTTTAAGAAACTAATAGGCAATAATGCACAGGCTAAAAACTAAAGCAAATCAAAGATTATGAGCAGAAATTGAGGGTTTTAATACTGAATAAGAACAATTTACAAAAATTCAATAATGGCAAATCTACATAATGAAAAAGCAGTTATTGAAAATATGTGTTATAACCAAAAGATTGTAAAAGTTAAGATAATTAATAAAAATCACATAGGCTGAATCAACAAAAAGTCAGAGGACTTGAACAACAAAATATTCAGAAACTTGAAGAGAAATAATTTGTTTAAAATGTTAATCAGTCTGGAAAAAAATTGATATGCTTAAGCCTCAAAACCTAATATGAAAAAAAAAGTGTACCATAAGAATCCATTCATCATAATAAGAGAGTTTTAAGAAACCTGTGTATATAAAATGATCTAAACTTGCTACTTCAAAGTTGGTACACAGATGAATAGCATAAGCATCACCCAGGAGCTTGCTAGAAAAGAATCTCTAGTCTCATCTCACATTTGCTGAATCTGAATATTAACAGGATCCTCAACTAATTCATATATATATTAATGTTTGAAAAGTACTGTCCTAAATGACTTAGGAGACAAGTGCATCACCAAAGATTTGGAAAGTAAAAAAACAATTATAAAACTATAGGATATGGTCAACATTAGCTATCAGAATAAAACTAACTTGAATAAAACCTTTCATAATTAAAAAAGATTAATAGTACATAACGTACAACTTGGGGAAACAAAAACTGTAAATGTGAAATAAGGATTAAAAAACAAGCACTTGGGCTGGGGATGTGGCTCAAGCGGTTGCGCGCTCGCCTGGCATGCGTGCGTGTGGCACAGGTTCGATCCTCAGCACCACATACAAACAAAGATGTTGTGTCTGCTGAAAACTAAAAAATAAATATAAAAAAAAAAAAATTCTCTCTTTAGAAAAAAAGAAACAACAAGCACTAGGGGCTGTGGCTATAGCGCAGTGGCTGAGTGCCTGCCTAGCACGTTCGAGGCATTAAAAAATAAAATAAAGACACAATGTCCATCTACAACTCCCCCGCCCCCCCCAAAAAAAACCAAAACAAAACAAAACAAAAAACCCAAGCACTAGCATAAAACCAAAGAACAACTGAGGATGTAGCTCAGTGGGAGAGAGCTAGTCTAGGCTAAGCTCCTGGGTTCTGGCCCCAGGACCAAAAATGTTAAAAATAAATAAAGAAAACCAAAGAACAAATAGTGTATGAAAGAACAAAACACTAGCAAACTTTATCAGGGAAAAAAAATCAGACAAGGAAACAGTCAATATATAGACATAAAATAGTATCAGACATATACCATGCACAGTACTAATTAGGAATATCTATAAAAATGACTATATTTAAAAAACATTGATTTCTACTTAGAAATATAAACCTTACACTATTAATGGAGGCAGCTGTTTCTGAAGGCCAATTGTGGGGATATAATGACTTCCTGTGTGATATATTCAGGATGTGGATGTGGAGCATCTGTAAGACTTAACAAATCAGCTGACCTTCTGCAGTTTTACCAAAGAATGAAGGACATTCACAGAAGGGACCAGAGAAGCAGACTTATGATGAGGCCTCTGGTAAGAAACTATAGGCCAAGTGAGTGACATTACAACTAATTCTTCCCAACTCACCTAAGACTTTCAAAAGATGATGAAAAGCTGACACAGATGGTATCAAATGGAATTTGGAGTAGTAGACTAGGGCCTAAGATACTTAAACTACATACATCTCAAAAGGATAACCAACAAATTTTCCCAAAGGCAAATAGACTTCCAAACCAAGGATATCAAAGGCACATGGTTTAGTAAGAAGCCGTTTACAAAGAACTAAATGTGATCTTAGATCTCTTAGCCTTAAGAACAGTGAGGAATACACATGTTAAGAAAGGGAGGAAAAGGTATATGGTTGAAGGGCCTAGGAATGTTTTGCTAAAGGAAGAGAGGATTTTGGGGGGTGGGCTATAGCCCTTCATATATCTGATTTCTGTCTTGATGTGAGATTGAGATAATTTTTTTCTTGATGGACTCAAGTGGGAGAATAAAAGCAAATCTGTGAAAAGTAAACAGGGAAACATTCACTAAAAGAAATGACTAGTACTTGGCCGTGCAATACAAAATAAACAGCCTTCAGGGACAGAATGATTAGAGGTATTTAAGCAGGATAGAGGGCCACTGGTCAGAATCTCCTATAGAACATTTAGAAATCATGGGGATGAGTGTCTTGGGAGGCTGAGGCATGAGGATCACAAGTTAAAAGCCAGCCTCAGCAATTTAGTGAGGCCCTAAGCAACTTAGGGAGATCCTATCTCAAAATAAAACAAAAAGAGCTGGGGATGTGGCTCAGTGGTTAAGTGCCCCTGGATTCAATCCCTGGTACCAAAAAAAAAGGTCAGTCATAGAAATCATGGGGATGATTTTCAGGTCTTTTTACAACTCAGATTCTCTGAAGTCCCAAATAATAGAGATAGGCTAAATTGTAATAATGAAATATTATGCAGTCATTTAAAATAGACTGTAAAAACACAATGTATTTAAAAACTTGAGAAAATGAAATGAATCTATACAGTAGTCTTTGAGAAAATAGATGTATGAACAAGGAAAGAAAAAGGAAGACAGACATAAAAGGTTAGAAAAGGGTAAGGTCACAATCCACTGCAGGAATTCATAATTCATTATGAAAAGTAATTTCCTAGATGCTACAAAATCTTGTAAATTAAAATTTTACCCATCTTTCATCTGGCTCTTGGTGAGTAAAGATGAGATGTTATTTGCTGCTCTTCTCACAGCCAGGGGATTATTATCACCAGCAATATGATAACAGTCAGCCCATTCCATTGCCCCCTAAAAAGACAAGAGTGTATTTTAAACTAGAAGTAACAAACACACACACACATACACACACAAAAAAAAAAAAAAAAAAAATCAAAGGGGAAATTATTTTAGTCATTGTCAATAAACAAGACAATCCAACCCAGTGCTTTTCTGAAGTGGCAAAACAAAGCTTGTTGTCAATTTTGTTGTTCCCTTTGCTAGAAATGCCTCCTGTTCTTTCTTTGCTTGCTGAACTCCTATTCATCTTTTAAGACCCAGTTCAAATGTCACACCCTCTAATATCAACCCCAACTTCCCAACTATCTTCTCAAGCACCCCTTCAAAAGCACGCGTACATACCTCTACCACAGTGCTTGTTTCATTTCAAATTGTTCATATCTGTTTGCCTCCCAACTAAACTTGTACATCCCTAGGACAGAACTAGTGTTTTATTCAATCCCTCAATCAGCAGTATCTGGCAAACAGAAGGCATTATAGTCCCTGAATAAATATGGTGTAAAAAAAATTGTCCAAACAGAACTGGCCAAACCCATAACCATTTTGGATTGTGGGAGTTAATCTTATCTATTCGAACATTTAACAGTTTCAAAATAAAGTGCCATTACCAATGCAAGATAGGCTTCTGAATGATAATCACTCTATCACTGAAAGGATTTTGTAATTTTAAAACTGAAAACATGTCAGCAGAACATGGTATTTATATACCAAGCTGTCACATATCATTTGTGGAATGAGGTGACATACTATCCTAGGCTGAGGCTGAACAATGTTTCTATGCAAATTAACAGAACATGAAATCAAAGAGTAACGAACACTATATCCTTTGTGAATGGAAACACACCTCCCCCTCCATGAATACAGTACTTCATAACTTTTTATTTTGCCTAGACATTTTGGAGTTATGACAACTCCAGTCTGTAATCTTACAATGACTTGAAACAAAAGGGATGTTGAAGTATGCCAGAATTTGGGTGGGTAGGGAGGTAGAAGGAACCTACAGTGTCTAAAACATCTTTCACATGATTCTGACTACCCAATATATTTTGAAAAAAATGAATCTGGATTTTCTACTTCAGAAGAAGATGCATTTTATAGTACTTCCAAGTTTTAAAGCAAATATTCTACATGAACAAATCTGCATTTATACCTTGTGAATCCTTTTACAATTTTCACTTTGATCATATCTCAGCTTAGGTTTTCCTACCTTGTACCTTGGCACCTTATGTCTACATGGAAGTGGCTCAAAACAATTCTTTGCCTTCATTTTGATCCTGTTCTTTAGCTCTATGGTACATTTCTTGATATAGTAGCCTTACCTGATATTTTACAGACATCATGGTTTAACACTGGAGAACACAACTGTGTCTTGTTTCAGATTTTTTTTTGTGTGTGTGTGTGGTATTTGGAACTGAACCCAGAGGTACTCTATCACTGAGCTACATCCCTAGTTCTTTTTATTTATTTACTTATTTTTAATATTGCTAAATTGCTGAGGTGGGCCTTGAACTTGATTCTCCTGTTTCAGCCTCCCAAGTAGCGGGTATTATAGACAGGCATGTGCTATCACGCCTGGCTCCCAAATTATTCTTGACCACAAATGGTTTTTCTCTATGCAGGTCTCAAGAGTAATTTCTCTAGCTGTCATTAGCAGAGCATATAGTCACTACTATGATTTCCTTCCTGGATTTTAACTCCCAAATCATGGATATATAATTTTCTAATTACGGTCTGGATTATTTTTCTCTTTGTGGGTTGCTTTGAACTTGATTATCTGTCCAGTTTCTGCCTGTTCATTGAATCTGTGGGATCTTCCTGCAGTTTTACCAGCTGGCTTTTGGTATACTATATGGAAGAATTTATTATGTTTCACAAAGGTTAAATTATTTTACTGTGAGCTTCCTTTTCTAAATCTTTTTTCTTTTCTTTCTTTTTTTTTTTTTGGTAGATGGACAGAATGCCTTTATTTTATTTGTTTATTTATTTATTTTTTTTAATGCAGTGCTGAGGATCGAATCCAGTGCCTTGCATATGCTAGGCAAGCACTCTACCACTGAGCCACAGCCACAGCCCATCTAAATCTTTTCTAAATGCATACATGATATTGATTCATTGAAACTCTGTTAAATGTTTTCTACTTAGAAAATACCTTTTCATTTCTTGGTTTGCCTTATGTGGTTTTTATGTATCTTCTCAACATCAAGTAACTGTGAAAGCTATTTAAGAGCATTTGGTATACAGCCTTGTCAGCCTTCCCAGAAAAATCCAAATAATGCTTATAGATACCGCTGCTTCCCATGCTCCCCACAGCACTGGGGCTGGAACCCAGGGCCTTGTGCATGCTAGGCAAGTGCTCTACCACTGAGCTACACCCCAGTAGCTCTCCCTTTTAAACACTATACTTATTCATTCCAGGAACATAAATAGATTAAAAGAAGAATCTTACTATGTAGAGATGAAAAATGCTTTCCTCCACTTTATGCTTATGCCTTCAATGATCTTTTCATGTGGAATCTACTGGATTATTTATTACAGAAAGGGCGCTCACCATCTTATAATTTCAGCCTTCTCTGTAATCCAGTCAGTAGATATATCACTACCTGGTCTCTTGGTCCTTGGATACTTTAAATAACATTCTGGACAGATTGCATGCTCATCTAAAAACTAAAGAAAAGTTATTACCTCTATTGGTATTGCCCCTGTTCCACACATTGGATCGATTATTATATCAGTAGGTTGAGGTGCACAAAGCCTGGAGAATAAAAACACAAAATACAGCCTATGAGAAGAGGCTCAACCAAAAGGTAAGATTTCTACAATGATTCCTAAAGCTAAAAGATTAAGGACCTATCACAGTAGCTTGAAGGAATACCAATCTACATTAAGTTTCTCTTCCGTTCTCTTGTCCTTCTAATCTTTTCATATTCTGTGACATTACTTACTTCATGCATGGTAATTACATCCCTCCTAAGACAGCTTCTTGGGTGCAGCTCTACCTTCTTGTTCCTATGCCTCAACATATTGCAACAGAGTCCTTGGCAGACCCATTGCTGATGAACTACGTCACTCACATCCTCTCTTCCAAGAATTTGGAATAAAGAGTAAGAAGCCCTCAGTAATACAGGCTGGTCATTTGAAATGGGAAATATATATATTTATATGAGGGAGCAGCAATGTGCACAGATGAGCAGAGACAAGAGCCCACAGGCTCTCAGGAGAGATAAAAGCAGCTGCCTAGGTTTCTGGGGGTTTTCTATAATCTAGTTTCTACTCTTAAGACATGGCTTTCTGGTTTTTTGTTTGTCTGTCTTTTGTTTTGGGGTGGATTCTACATGACTTCTTATAACAGCCTATCCCCTGATATAATCATCACTTAATTTATTCTAAAGTAGTTTACTTAAGTTCATAATATTTGCACCCAAAATAACTCTCTGTACCCCTGGCTCCTACAATAATACCTGGTGGTAGATAATGTCTGTTAAATGAATGAAGGTTAGGAACTCTTCCTTAATCAGATGGGCCCAGTTTTCTATTATTGTCATTGAATTGATATGTTCCAACTGTGCTGAAATATGAGGAGCAGAATTCAAGAGGAAGCAAAGATTGGAAGGACATAGTCATTTAACTACTAGGACATGTAAGGCACTGCATATAATAGGTATCTTGAGGGCTGGGAACATAGTTCAGTGGTAGAGGGCTTGCCTAGCATATACTGGGTTAGATCTCCAGCACTGCAAAAAAACAAAACTTGTTCTCTCTCTCTCTCTCTCTCTCTCTCTCACAGACACACACACACACACACACACACACACACACACAATGATATCTTGAATATGTTTCTGCATTTAATCTTCATTAATAATCCTTTGAAAAGTCTCCACATTAAACCCATTTTGTAGTTTCAAAATCAGAAGTTTGGAAAAGATAAATGTCTGAGTGGTGGAAGGAAGCACTCAATAAAAGGGAAAAGGGCCAAGGAAAGGGAAAACTAGGTCTTGCACTCTGAAAACTGGAAAATTCCAGGATGATTTCTGGATTGCTGTTCAGTATAACATTTAAAAATATGAATAAAATTTCTAGATTCAGTTACACATCATGCACATTCTAAAAATCTTTGCTTTCATCTGCTTTACTGCACATAAATGAAATAACAAAATCTGCTCTATCTCCCAACATACAATATATCCTTTCTAAACAGAAATGTGGCTATGCCATTCAAGAGGCAGATGAAAACTAATCACCCTAATTTAACAATCAAGAAAACTGAGAAACTGATTAAATGATATTTTTTAGTATTACAAGGAATCAATACTAGATATTAAGGAAGGAAACAAATCATTAGTTTTTTAATCCTTTTCATTATCCACTAAATTCCAACACCTTATGAAAGGAAAGAAAAAAATATATCAGTTTTTTGAATGGAAAATATAAAGGAAGGTGCCACTTGTGATCTGTACAGCAAAAAATACACTCCCTTACCTGAGCATCCCATAGGCAAGAGTAGATCTAAGAGTTGTAGGTCCAAAATGTGTAATATTTCTGCGGTGGAGACTTTCCTCAGTCAATGCAATTCCCACGATGATTTCATTATCGTGGATATTCAAGAGAACCTATAATTAAGTTAGGTCAGAAGTAAGTTTCAAGCTTGTTCAAACTGTACTTTTATTAAGACTTTTTGTTGGCACTGAGAATTGAGGCCATACCACTGAGCTACACCTTCAGCCCTTCTTTATTTTAGACAGGGTTTGGATCTCAAACTCAAGGTCTCAGGCTGGCCTCAAACTTGTGATTTTCATGCCTTACCCTCCCGATTGGCTGGGATTACATCAATGTGCCATAGTCCCCAGTTTCTTATTACTGATACTTTGGAGGCTTTTATACTTTTTTCTTGAGGTATACTCTGCACACTGTAGAGTACATGAGTCTTTTTTTTTTTAATAGCTTTATTTTATGTATTTACTTCAACTTTGTGTGTGTGTGTGTGTGTGTGTGTGTGTTGCTAGGGATTGAACCCAGGGCCTTGTACATGCAAGGGCGAGCACTCTACCAACTGAACTATATCCCAGCCCTTATTTATTTATTTTTATTTGATGCTGAGGATCGAACTCAGTACCTCACACATGCTAGGCAAGTGCTCTACCACTGAGCCAAAACCCCAGCTCCTACATAAGTCTTAAGTATACAGCTCAGTGAGTTTTTGTTACCTATATATACACTACATAATTGCTATCCTGATACCCTGATGAAGATATAGAATATTTCTCACATCCTATGAGAATCCCCTTGTCCCCTTCCTAGTCAATACTCACCACTACAAATTAGCTTCAGCAATTTTTAAATTTCACATAATATAGTATATACTATGTTGTAATTAATTTTAAAATTCATTTTATTCTTTTCATTCTCTGTATTTATAAGTTGATTATAACCAGATTTTCCCCCAATTTTATAATGTTTATGAATTGTGAAGGCTTATCTTTTAAATATAATTTGAATTCCTAACTTTTTTGAAAAAAAAATTCAAACAAACATACAGAAGGGCTACAAGACCACTAGCATAATGAACTCCTAATTATTCTTCACCCAGATTAACACAGTGGAACATTTGCTTTATAATCTATTGTTTTCTTAGTATTTTCAAAAATCTGACTCACTTAGCAATATGACCTCCAATGTACTATTTTTGCCATATGATTTCCTAACAAACCACAAATAAAAATAAAATGTTTCCCAATCTTTCACCTAAAATTTCCTCATTACAATCTTACCAATAACAGCAGCTGACACTCCTATGCGCAAGGCTCTATTCTACAATTTATCCTTATGACCTCATTTCATATTCACCCATCCAAGCTAGATAAGGAATCTGAGACACAAAGATACCAGGTCACTAGCCCACAATCATATAGTAACTGAGTTGAAATTTAAACACAGGTAGCCTGGCTTCAGAATCTGTCCTCTGAGCTATCTTGCTGACTTTTGGACATCATTCTTCTAGTTATCCTATTCATTCTCATGCCAGCTTTATGGAGAATTGTTCTCTGACATGCAAAAAAAAAAAAAAAAAACAAAGGCAGTAAGTGACTTGCCCCAGATTCAAATGTCCCAAAAGTAACAGAAATGACATCTTGGTAAAAATGTAAGCTGTTAGGGGCCTTTTAATTTGTCAGAGATTTTAAAAGCTCTAGTTCCTATTGCCCAAATAAGAATTACCCACTGGGTAATTACAAAGAGACTAAGCATGCTAAAAAGAGGTATCAGGGTAAGGGAACCTAGCAGAATTTAAGAAAGAAGAGCTGGCTCTAGGACAAATATTATTAGCCCTGATGTTCTGATTTGAGGTTGAGGTTTATTTTCTTTATTTTTTTTTCTTTTTTTAAATAGCAAAACTCTACAACCAGACACACAAAAACACATTCTTAAAATTCTAGTTGACTTTTACAATCTGATAATCCACATGATGGAGGAAAAGCATTAGATCAGAAATTGGAAAACTTGAGTCTTGATAACTTCTTGCATCTAATGAACAATTAACATATACCAGGGTATTGCACCAAATACTTTAAATGTATTATCTTGTTTAACCTTCAGTGCAACCTTAAAGGTGTATTGGCTTTATATGAAACAAGCTCAATCTTGTCCAATTTTATATAATTGTAGAGTCAAAATCTGCATCTAGATCTATGGTTCTCCATAGCACATACTGTTTGTAACCACATCCTCCCTGCCTAATTGCCCCTGATATTAGGTTTGTCTACAAAAATCTTCTTGAATTAGAGCCAGCACCTACCTCCACGTCAAAGTTGGTCATATCAGCCTTCCACTTAAAATAATCTTGAACAGCACCCCCAAAATCTCTTGCAGCCTCATTTGAGGTAAAGCAATGTTTCTCTCCTGCCCTGTTGCATGTGACTCTAAACTTTAGTGTTTGAAGCTCAGTTTCTTCTTTTGAGCCTTCATCGATCTCATCTTTGCAAGATGCCAAGTCATCACCTACTAATGTTGATATCTCCTCTTTGATGGCTGGATTTTCATAATAGTCTAAGATGTGTGAATCTAAATCATTGTTCGTGAATTCTTTAACATCTCTCTCATCTAATTTGTCTCCTTGTCCATTATCAATCTTCCCTTTACTGGAATTTTGATTTATCTTCTTGCGCTTTGTTTTTTTTTTCTTGAAACTGGTGTTAATTTTCCATACTTTTAAAGGATCTGACCATGGGAGTTTTCCAGCCAAGTCTTCAAAATCCTTTAAAACTTCTTCCTATAAATGACAAAAATGAAACCCATTCATTTCTCTCAATAAATAAAATAATGACTTCAATTAAGCAAATTCAAATCTCAATGACAAGGAAACATACATATTAAGCCACTGAAGAGTAGCCTAAGACAAAATGCTAGATCAGAAGCAGGATTTTAAGGTTAAAATTTTCTTTCTTTTTTTAAATTTTATAATTTTCTTTAAAATACTTTTTTGTCAGTGGATCTTTATTTTATTTACTTATTTATATGTGGTGCTGAAAATTGAACCCAGTGCCTCACACATGCTAGGCACTTAAGTACTCTACTACTGAGCCACAATCCTGTGGCTAAAATTTAAGCAGTAAGAAACTACTAAAATTTAAGCTGTGAGAAATTATCTCTGAAGAGTAGAGGTAGGTAGATGAAGGGCAGGGGAGGGATGACACTTATCTTCTTCTTCCTTTTGGAATTTTTGAATTTTAGGTTATATTATGTATTTACTTTAAAAAACAAAAATTTTTTAAAGGAAAAAAACTTATGTGGTTAAAAAATGTTCTAATTTTTAAATAGAGTCAACTTTTTTTTTTTTTAATATTTATTTTTTAGTTTTCGACGGGCACAACGTCTTTGTTTGTATGTGGTGCTGAGGATCGAACCCGGGCCGCACGCATGCCAGGCGAGCGTGCTACCACTTGAGCCACATCCTCAGCCCTAAATAGAGTCAACTTTTTAAACAGTCTAGCAATACCCCTTTCTTATTTAAAGCCCTTCAACAGCTTTCCACTGAAAGAAAATCTATATTTGTCACAAAGCCCAACTTACTCTGACTTCTGTCTATTTCTCTTACAACATTTCAGGTCTAACTCTCTCTCCCTACCTCTGCTTGGAAGATATTTGCTTTGCATGGTCTCTTTGCATTGTAGGCCCCTTTCTCATTACTTAAACTTAAAAGGCACATCCTGAGAGGCCTGCTCTATTTAAAGAAGTCCTTACAAGTCATTCTCTTACTGTTTTATTTTCTTGCAGGGCTGAGCACTGTAAAGATTACTAGGATTATGTACTGTTCACCATTAAGGCTCCTCCCAGAATGTAAGTACATGGTGGATAGAACTTTATCTACCTTGACCTCTGCTATAAGTCACACACCTAGAACAGTTCTGGTGGTCAATAAACAGGTGTTAAATTATATGTGATTAAAAGTTAAAATGGGAAGTATAAAGTAATGTTTTTCAATAGGGCAGCCACTAGTCACATGTAGCTACTGAAATTTAAATGATTTAAACTTAACAGAAAATTAAACAGTTCTTCCATTACTTTAGCCACATTACACACACTAACATCTAATAGTTAGCATGTTGGACACAAACATATAGAACAGTTCCATCAGAAAGTTCTATTACACGGCACAGATATTAATAGTATATGGGGTTTTTGTTGTTGTTGTTGTTGTTTTACGTGAGATAGAACCCAGGGACGCTTAACCACTGAAACAAATCCCCAACTCTTTTTAATTTTTATTTTGAAATAGTGTCTTGCTAAGTCTCCTAGGGCTTCACTAAATTGCTAAGGCTGGCCTTAAATTTGTGATCCTCCTATCTCAGCCTCTCCAGTCACTGAGATCACAGGCGTGTGCCACTGTATCTCATACAGTATATGTTACAAAGATCAAAGTAGAAAGAAATCATTGCTGACCAACGGAACTGTGATTTGGCAAAACTTGAAACCTGCTGACACAGTGTCAAACTTCAGGGTTAGCAAAGTCAATTCTACTTACAAATAACTTTCTTTTTCTTTTTTTAAAAAATATTTTTAGTTATAAATGGACACAATACCTTTCTTTGTTTATTTTTTATGTGGTGCTGAGGATTAAACCGGATGCCTCATATGTGCTAGGCAAGAACACTACCACTGAGCCACAGTCCCAGCCCCAAATAACTTTCTTATTTTAAAGGGCCTCTAGAGGACTGGTTGGTTTAACATGGTGTCATAGAATCTTTAGGAACTTTAGAAACTGTTTTAAAAGAAAAAGCAAATGTAACTCTTTTTTTTTTTTTTTAATATTTTTTTTTTTTAGGTGTAGATGGACACAACACAATGCCTTTATTTTTATGTGGTGCTGAGGATCGAACCAAGGTCCCACCCGTGCTAGGCGAGTGTTCTACCACTGAGCCACAATCCCAGCCCCTATAACTCTTATCTTAATTGAATCAATGCAGTATTTATAACCTTGAACTAAATAAAACACAAGGATTTTTAAGGGCAGTAAAGGTGAAACAGAATGTACAGGAAGACATGGAGAGTGAGGAGGTCTACAGATCTCAGACAAAGGGTAAAGCACAGTCTACAAAGCAGGTAACAAACAAATTTTGTTTGAAATAACACGAAAGAAGGACATGTACTTGTAGAGGGAGCTTTTCTGAACTCCGTTTGTACCAAGCAATAGCAGGGGAGAAAAATGTTAGCTGAACAAAGATCTCACAGATATGCTATATTTGCTGGACTCAGTCTGTTGATAAGGTAGAGCCAGGGAGATCTTGCACATACCAAACTCTACAGTTTGTAAAATGGCACAAAATTAGCACATAACCTATGTATATCCTATTGTACACTTTAAATCATGTCTAGCTTACTTGTAATACCTAACAAAATATAAATGGTAGGTAAATAGTTGTTATCAGTAAAGAACCCAACATTTTTCAAATATTTTCAACCTATAGTTGGTTGAATCAAACTGGATATACAGAGGGCAATTGTGCTGTGCTTTATGAATAACCCTGTTGATCCTTTGAGGTTGAGGAGAAGTAAGGTTTAAAAGCTTATTCAATGGAATGGAAATTATACCTCAATAAAGCCATACTCTTTTTTTTTTTTTAAAGGAAGAGGAAGAAGAAGAAAGAAAATAACTCATTTACCCATAATTATGTGTCTGACAAGAAAGATTTCCCTCTGGCCTGGAACACCTACATGGCTTCTCCCACCACAAGAACATTTTACACATAGCAGGTCCAAGAGGAACTCCCTCACTAAAAGATGAGCAATTATCAAAACCTGTCAGCACAGGACTTATATGAAAGTAATAAAAGGAAAAAAGAGGAAACATGAACAGGAAACAAACAGCAGTCAAAAAGCAGTAATGCCAGAGAGCAGATAAATCTGATCAAACACAATGACATTACAATTATAATGCACAAATAAAAAATGTGAAAAAAAACCAATGACATCAAAAACATGAAATGAGGAAATACCTTTGTAAATATGAGCTCAAAACAGAGATATAAAAGCAGAAAGAAAACGAGGAGGGCCACCAGAAGAAAATGGAACTCAAAGAAAATACTTAAAAGTGGAATAGAAAAAATAAAACTAGCACAGACCATACTGACAGTAACACATGTACGTGATACCACTGAATGGGGCTGGGGTTGTGGCTCAGTGGTAGAGTGCTCGCCTGGCACGGGCAAGGCCCTGGGTTCGATCCTCAGCACCACATAAAAATAAATTAATTAATTAACGATATTATATCCAACTACAACTAAAAAATAAATATTTAAGAAACAGAAAAGATACCACTGAAAACACAGTAAAGAGTGTGGAGGAAAGCAAAGCAAATAAAATGACATAAGCAAACAAGTTAAAAAGAATTAGATAGAAAATGATAAATATAAAATAGAGTCAAAAGAGATCCCACATATGTATAACTGGTTTCCCTAAAAACAGGATTTAAAATGATAAAACAAAAAATTTTCAATTAATCAAGAAAACTTTCCAGAAATATAAATGGATTAATATATCCTGATAAGGAACTGTCAACAATGAAACACACTCCAATAACTTATTAGGCTTTGAAGCTATCAAAAAAAAAAAAAAAATCTGGTCTTCAAGGAGCAAAGATACAGTATACTATGCTTCTATTTGTGTAAATAAGTAAATGAGGGCTGGGGATATAGCTCAGTCCATAGAGTGCTTGCTTTGTATGCACAAGGCTCTGGGTTCAATCCCTAGCACCACACACACAAAAAAAGTAAATTAAACACATATTCATAAAACAACACAAGAAATTGGTAACAGTGTTTTTTAAATTAAAAAAAAAAAAATTTTTTTTTTTGGTACTGGGGATTGAGCCCAGGAGCAGTTAACCACTGAGCCACACCCCCAGCCCTTTTTTGTATTTTATTTTAAGAGAGGGTCTCACTGAGTTGCTTAGCACCTCACTAAATTGCTGAGGTTGACTTTGAACTCGAGATCCTCCTGCCTCAGCCTCTCAAGCTACTGGGATTACAGGCATGCGCCACCGTGCCCAGCTGTTAACAGTTTTTCCTGAATAATCCACTGAAACACTTAATGCTAGAAGAGAATGAGCATAATACTTCTTTTTTTAATGTTTATTTTCTAGTTTTTAGGTGGACACAATATCTTTATTTTACATTTATGTGGTGCTGAGGATCAAATCCAGTGCCTCATGCATGCTAAGCAAGCACTCTACCACTGAGCCACAACCCCACCCCTAACCATAATATTTTTAAGGAAAAAAATTCCAAATTTTATAACCAAACTATTAACCAAATATAAAGGTCAAAGACAAACACTTCTGACTTCATGCATGCATTCAAAAGATAAAAAAGAAAAATATAACTAGGGTAGGAATGCACCTCTAATCTATTTAACTATAGTACTAAAAACAACCCAAAAAACAATTGTGGGGTTTATAACTGTAAAACAGAAGGTAAACATTATAAATTGGCATGTGGTTGGAAGGGTTTTTGTGAAAGAAGATGAGAAATAATTTAAGCATGCTACTCTCCTCATCTCTAAGGTTAAAGAGCAGAAGTTAGACTTGATAAATAAAATATATTTAAAGGCATAAAGATCAATACTAAGAAAAATAATAAAGTTGAAAGGTAGAGGGAAGAGAAAAATAATCAATTTCATCTTTGCTCTTAGTAGGGAATCAAAAAAAAAAAAAAAAAACCCACAGGAAAATTAGTAGATTAAGTACAAAATATCAAGTTGAAGTTATAAAAGTAATGGCCTGAACCAGACAGGAATATTCCAAACTATTAGAAAACACATGCATGGTAGAAACAAAACAAAAACAAGTTGCTCAAGAAAGGAATCAAAATAAAGAACCTGAGTACATTAAAAAAAAAAGGGGGGGCGGGTGGGAGAGGGGATAGTAGAGGATAGGAAAGACAGCAGAATACAACAGACAATAGTATGGCAGTATGTAAAAACATGGATGTGTAACCGATGTGATTCTGCAAACCGTATACAAGGGAAAAATGGGAGTTCATAACCCACTTGAATCAAATGTATGAAATATGATATGTCAAGAGCTATGTAATGTTTTGAACAACTAATAAAAAAAGTGCATAAAGAGATTTTTTAAAAATAGAAAGCAAAATGTATAATGTAAATGTGACAAAACCACAGCCAAACAGTATTATGCTATGCTTCCATTTCAGTAAATAAGTAAATGAAATATATATATTCATAAAATATCTCTAGAGGAATACCCAAGAAATTGGTAATAGCAGTTGCCTACTGTGAGGAAACTTCATGGCATGGGGATAAAGGGTCAAAGACTTTCCACTGATATCCTTTCAGTCTTTATACAAGTGCATTCTAAGTACATGTATTAACTAGTTGTTAAAAACTCATATAAGGCCGGGCGCAGTGGTGCATGCTTATAATCCCAGTGACTCAGGAGGCTTAGGCAAGAGGATCATGAGTTCAAAGCCTGCCCCAGCAACAGCCAGGCACTAAGCAACTTAGTAAGACCTTGTTTCTAAATAAAATACAAAATAGGGCTGGGGATGAGGCTCCATGGTCAAGCGCCCCTAAGTTCAATCCCTGGTTAGCACTCCCCCGCAAAAAATAACTCATATAAATCATAGACTTGCTCTTCTCAAAAAAAAAAAAAAAAAAGAGAGAGGGAGGGGCTGAGGTTGTAGCTTAGTGTGTGAAGCCCTGGATTTGTTCCTTAGCACTGTATAAAAATATATAAAATACAGATATTGTGTCCATCTACAACGAAAAAATATTTTTTTAAAAAGGGAGGAACTAATAAATTCATGATAGCTGAATAATTAGAGAACTCATGATTAAACTAACAGGCTTTTTTTTTATAAGACAAGGGAAAGTATAATGACACACACACCTGTAATCCCAGCTACTTGGGAGGATGAGATAGGAGGTTCAAAAATTGGAAGCCAACCTAAGCAATTCGTTAAGACACAATCTGAAAATAAAATGAAAACAGCTAGGGATACAGTTCAGAGGTAGAGTGCTCGCCTAGCATGTGTGAGGCCCAGTGTTTTGTCCTCAATACTGCAAAGTCTACAAAAAGAATAAGCTCAATCGTCAATAGCATGAAAGCTAGAAGCACATGTTTAAAAATGAGGTTTTACCCGGGTATGTTGTGACTGAAGTTCACAAAATGAAGGGCTTGATAATATTTCATGATCAGACACAGAAGTTTCTTTTGCACACCTCTGAAAATCTGCCTTCACCCTTACTGCTGTTCCTTGGAGACTTCTACCAGGAACCTTTTCTGCAGTTACTTACAAGGCAACTCTGAAAAGCTAACTCATGTAGAATATTCCATAGTTCTCAAATTCACCTCCACTTAGAGATCCAAATTGCCCAGAGCGATACCAATTTTAGGATGCAAAAATGCAGGAATTTAAGGATTTCTTTAAATTATTATTTAATAATGCCCTAGTTAAGTTATGTGGAAACACAGATTTTCAAAAATGCCTATTATAAGGTTGGGGATTTAGCTCAGTGGAAGAATGCTTGTCCAGTACGCGAAAGGCCTTCGGTTCAATACCCAGTTACTGTACTAAAAAATAAATTAAAAAAAAAAAAAAGCCAAAAAACAAAAACCACCTGTTAACATGTATGTATGTATAGTACTGACTATCAAAATTTCAAAATACTTAGCAGCAAAAATTGTCTATAGATTGTCTGTTATCCATTAGTTTCATAGGTATGATTCAATTGGCAATGACTATCCAAGGTCTGAAGGTTACTAGGGTTGAATGTACATTTGTAGTTAATAAACTTTTAACCTGTTATTCAGTGCAAATTCTTTAAGGTCTAGTTTTATTTTATTTTTTTTAGACTATGTGTTCATATCAGTGTGACTGGTTTTTAAGCAGCATATCCCAGTTGGGTTTTTTTTTTTTTTTTGGTAAGGGGTGAAGCGGGGGTACCAGGGATTGAAATTAGGGGCACTCGACCACTGAGCCACATCTCCAGCCCTATTTTGTATTTTATTTAGAGACAAGGTCTCACCAAGTTGCTTAGCGCCTGGCTTTTGCTGAAGTTGGCTTTGGAACTTGTGATCCTCCTGCCTCAGCCTCTTGAGCTGCTGGGAGCCACCATGCCCGACCCTCCCAGTTGGGTTTTGTTGTTGTTAGTTTTGTGTAGTACTAAGGATTGATCATAGGGTGCTTTACTACTAAGCTGTATCACCAGACTTTGTTATTTTTTATTTTGAGTCAGTTGTTGAGACACTAAGTTGTCTAGGCTAGTCTCAAACTTGTGATCTTGCTGCCTTAGCCTCTCTAGTGGCTGAGATTACAGGTGTACAGCACATTACCTGACTCACAGCTGTTTCAAGAAAGAATAATTCTAAGACATGGAATAACATTGATAAAAAAGTATTTAAGCATCTGACCAAAAATGAATGTGGAAAAAATCTAAAGCTGTACTGCAATCTAATTTCAACCTTCAGCTTAAGCAGCAGCTGAATATTTAGGACTCAGATGCTAAATACATGTTGAAGACAAGGCTGTTGTCTTAACAACTGAAGGAGTGTTTAAATATTACTTTGATTTTATTTTAAGAAATGAAGTTAGAGGAAAAAAACAGGGAAAAAACAGAATAGTGAGGAAGTGTTATTTGTAGATGGCACAAACTATCACTTGTTCTTTAGTTCTCACTGTGGAACCAATTTTATTTTGGAAATGAGTGTGTGTATGTGTTAGCAAAGCTCATTTAAAGTTTATATCTTGGGTAAGTCAAATAATTTTTCTCTTTTCTTCAATAATTTTTCAATACTAATTTTTTAAAATTTTGTACCAGGGGATTGAACTCAGGATCATTAATCACTGAGCCACATCCCCAGTCCTATTTTATATTTTATTTAGAGAAAGGGTCTCACTGAGGTGCTTAGCTCTTGGCTGTTGCTGAGTCTAGCTTTGAACTCAAGATCCTCCTACCTCAGCCTCTCGTGCTGCTGGGATTATAGGCCTATGCCATGTGTAACACCGCACCCAGCCTCAATACTGATTTTTAAAAGCAAACTTTGAGATGGACTGTCAGTAAATCTCTGAATTCTTACTATAAAAGAAAGTCTGACTGTTTATTATAAAAGTAGGGGTGGGAGTAGAGATCAATGATACAGCATGTGCTTAGCATTTGAAATGACCT
Source organism: Callospermophilus lateralis (assembly GCF_048772815.1). Taxonomy (NCBI): domain Eukaryota; kingdom Metazoa; phylum Chordata; class Mammalia; order Rodentia; family Sciuridae; genus Callospermophilus; species Callospermophilus lateralis. The sequence goes on from NC_135324.1 coordinate 6,914,075, forward strand.
GGATTCAATTACCAGTACTAGAAAAATAAACTAAAAACAAAGAGCAATAGTAATATTAAATGACAGACAGACTGTGAAAAAGTAGAAATAATGTCTTTTAGGAAGATGGAAAAAATCAGTTATCATGTTTAGGATAGCTTACCTTTGTATTTTTGAACTGGTAATCTGGAAATTCTTGAACAACCACAAATAAATTATCAACTGATCTCAGACAATGAACCTGGGGAGAAAAAAACTGTTAGGAACTAATTTCTGAAAAAGCTTTTGAGTAACACAAGCTATCAACAATTAAATATTTTAAAAATTAGTACAATTGTTTTAAAGCACTTGATATCTACATATAATTTTAAAAATATTTTTTAGTTGTAAATGGACATAATAGCTTTATTTTATTTGTTTATTTTTATATGGTGCAGGGGATCGAACCCAGTGCCTCATGTATGCTAGGTAAGTGCTCCACCACTGAGTCACAATCCCATCCTGATATCTATATTTTTTATTTAAAAAATGCCCTTTTAGTCTTCCATCTGTTCAGTTACCTACCAGTTTCTGCTTTTCCTTGGAGAAAGAGAAGGACAGATCAAACGATAGAAGCTTGAATTGTTATGTGGGCAACATGAATTTTGGGGAAAAAGGAAAAATGAAGAAAATCAAGTGAAGCTTTATCATCTTTCCCTCACGGCTCTCTATGGTGATACCATGTACTACAGTCACTAAGAGCACGGATTTAAGCTCCAGCTCAGCAATGACCCGTTGAATGTGGGTCAGGTACTCAGTCTTCGTAAGCTTAATCATGAAATCAACTACAGTACCTAACTTCATGAAGCTGTTGAGGGTATTAACTAAAATTTAGATGTAAAAATTCTTGATTGCCAATTCATCCCACAAATATTTCCAGGGTGCCTACTATATACCAGGCACTTAGTGCTTGGGATATACTGGCAAAAAACAAAACAAAATAAAAAACCCAGACAACAATCCATGCCCTCATGTTGCTTGTGTAGTAATGAAATGTATCATGGCTTTGTTATAGTAGGTGAGTAATTTGCTGACTTTCACTTCAGTGTAGTGATTCTTAATTACTTTTGAGCAAAAACATCTTTGACACAGGTTGAAGGAAAATCTCTGCTTTTATGCTTTATCACCAAATTATAAACCTCAACTAGATGCTGAGATAAATAAAAAAAGTATAGCCGCTATTCAAAATTTCTTCCTAAGTTCCATAGGATTCTTTTCAGTGAATTCAACCATCTCAAACTGCTGCTATCACTTCTAAAATATAGCAAGCTGAAATATATTTATGAAATGAATTTTATAAATATATAGAATACAATAAAAACGTAGTGAGACTTTTATAAATCAGTACCAAACAGAAAATGCAGTGATATTTTGAAATCACCTAATCTAGGAAAGTGCAAAGAAGAGCAGGGGTCTATAAACTAGTAAATAAGCATAAAATGATCAATTTAGAAAACTATTTTATATACTGCTTCATTCAAACCTGAGCCAGACTTTCCACTGGGATGTCAAAGTATATCTTGCCACGGTCTTTGCTGATTTTGCATGGTGACCTCAATTTCTCTCTCACTTCATCTGCAGCTGTTTGTTCAAAGCCAGTAGGAACAGTGGCTCCAATAGTGACATGGAGATTCTTGGACTCACTTCTGATGCTACTTTCTGTCACTGGTACAGATCTCTGGATGTCATGAAGGTTCACATCCAGGAGCTGGTTAGTAGCTTCTTGAATGTCAGACATGTCAGCAATGACTCCAAGGTCACTAATACAATCCCTTTAAAAGCAGTACAGAAAAAGAAATAAAGCCCAAACATAAATCACCTCATATTTCAATTATAATTAAAAACATCTGTTTTGGGGGCAGGAACAAGGCAACATAACCAATACAGTCATATTCAGGAACAAGGCAACATAACCAATACAGTCACATTCAGTCGTGCATAGATTAAGTATTCACCAAAGTTAAAACAGTAGAATACATAATGGCATAATGTGCAAGTTGTAAAACATGCTATCATTATTAAATAAGCAATACAGGAACCATGGAAGAAAAGGAGACAGATAAGTATTTCACAGCATTCAATGTTTAGTCTGGGGTTATCTATGATGATTAAAGTCATCTCGTAACTATAATAGTTAACAAAAGAAATAGAGGCTGCCACAGCACATCGAAATATATTTTTACATCTTGTCCTTTGTTTTATTCATTTATGTATTGGTACTGGGGGACTGAACCTAGAGGTGCTTAACCATTGAGACACATCCCCAACCTTTTTTTTTTTTTAATATTTTTTAAGTTGTAGATGGACACAGTTTCTTTTTTATTTTCATATAGAGTTGAGGATTAAACCCAGTGCCTCGTGCATGCAAGGCAAGTGCTCTACCCTTGAGCTATACCTCAGCCCATCCCCAATCCTTCTTATTTTTTATTTTGAGACAGGGTCTCACTAAGTTGCTTGGGACCTCACTAAATTACTGAGACTGACCCCGAACTTGAAATCCTCCTGCCTCAGCCTTCTGAGTTGCTGGGATTACAGGCATGCACCACCACACCTGGCTCAACCTTGTCCTTTTAGCTAGCAATTAAGAACACAGGGCTTTGGAGTTTCAGATAGACATGGTTTGAATTCTTGCCTCTTTTCATAGGCGGAATGACCTAAAGCAAGTTAATTATCCCAAGCTCATGAGAATTAAATAAATCTCTCTCCTAAGTTGTTGGGAGATTTAAGCGAGAGTAGCAGTTTAAGGTCAATGATTAAAACTTGTTAATGAGTTACCTATCGTCCTCCCTCTTGTGAAGTATTCGGTGACCCATGAATTTAAAAGAATAACTGAACACTTACTAACTAATAACATTAAATATTTGAAAGCCTACCACATGCCTGACTCTGGGATCCACGGATAGACAGCTGATCTCTGAAATATCTGAAAAAGTAAACCAAATTTACTGTACTTGAGCATGTGTGTATGCTAAGAGGGCGAGGGAGGAGTTAAGATGAGGGATCGATATCTCTCATCAGATTTTCAAAGGGTTTATGACTCAAAACAACTTAAGCTGTCAAGAGTATTGAGGCTTTGTGCTGTGCCAAGTATAGGCGATAGTGTTGAACGCTAGCAAGTCAGTTCCTGCTCTTAAAGAACTACTACTGTGAATAGGATCTGCATCTTCTACATAAAAGACAGTTGAAACCAGCGAGAAGACGTGTCCTGTCAAAGGTCAGAGCGCGCTAATTAGTGGCGCAGACTGGAGCAGAACCCACGTCCCTCTACTCCCACCCATTGGGCCCACGGACGCGAGTCCCGCGGAAGGGTGAAGGCCAGGCAGAAGCAGTAAGATGGGATCTGCCGAGACACAGGACTGAAGTCCGACCCCCGCTAAGACGAGAGCTGGTTCTCCCTCCCTCTCAAGGCTGCAGAGCCACTTCCACCCGCCGCCCGGTTACCGGCCGCTAGTACAGACCCTTCCGGCTCCGTCACCCCGCGGGCCCTGCGCTCAAGTCACGCCGCCGGAAGTCGCCTCACCTCCTCCGGAAACGGAAGTCGGGCCGCGGGTCAAGGCGGTTCCGCTAGGGGCGGGCGCCAGGACAAGGTCGTGGAGAAACGGGCTTGCGGAGAAAACTCTATGGAACTGAGGACGAGATGTTCCGCAAACTATGTGGGAAGCGCTAAGGGCCTTGTCGCTTGTCAGAGCAGTAGGTAGCGTTTGTGGAGTTCTTCGTTGTGCTAACGCTGCATTATCGTTTCACATGCGCCATCTCTTCAGTTTCAACCACTGTGAAGTGTGTGGGCCGCTCCCGTTTTAAAGCCAGAGAAACTGAGTCTCAAAGGAGTTAAATATCTTTCTTCCCTCAAAAATGCCCCTCGCAACAATTTAGAGATGGAGATAGGACTTGAACCCAGAGAGTGTGACTCTAGAATTCTTGCTCTTAATCTCTTAGCAAGTGTTGCTAGTTCCTGATTTCTGAATTGCCTTAACTGTTTTTACAGTGAAGGTATTGTTTAACATTTTTTAAAAAGTTAGCTCGTTTTCTTTTTTAAGAATTTAACCTTTAGTTTTTTAAAATTTTTTAAAATTTGTTTTAGTTTTAGATGAACACAATACATTCATTTATTTATTTATTTATGTGGCGCTGAGGATTGAACCCAGTGCCTCACCCCTGCTAGCCAAGCACTCTACCACTGAGCTACAACTCCCTCCCAAAAGTTAGCTTATTTTCAAAGGAAATTTTCACTCCACAATAACAAAACCCAATTAAAAACTGGACAAGGACTTGAATTAGATGTTTTTCAAAGATACACAAATGGCCAATAAATATATGAAGAAATGCTCAACGTTGCTAGCTATTAGGGAAATACAAATAAACAATGCAATACCTGTTGGAAGGCTAAAACTGAAAAGCAAATATTGGACAACCCAACTTCTAGTGAGGTTATGGAGCAATGGAGGAACACATAGATTGCTGGTGGGAATGCAAAATGTTTTAAAGACACTAGGAATCAGTTAAGACTTTTGACAAAGAATTTAAACTTGGTGCAGTATTACAAGCCTGTTATTCCCAGTGACTAGAAAGGCTGAGCCAGGAGAATACAAGTTCAAGGTCAATCTCAACAACTTAGCAAGACTCAACAACTTAGTGAAACCCCGTCTCAAACTAAAAAATAGAAAAGAATTGGGGGTATAAATTGGTGGCAAAGCACAAGAGGACTAGAAACAGATGTTCAAGCAAAAACTTGCATACAAATAGACCCATTAGCTTTATGCATGCAGCCCAAAAGTGGAAACAGTGAATATATACATGAGCTGATGAATGGACAAATGTTGTACACTCACATAGTTAAATATTATTTAGTCAAAAGAAAGGTTAAAATACAGGTACATGCCACAGCGAAATGCACCTTGGAAACATTACATATTAAATAAAAGAAGCCATATTCAAAAGACCACATTCATAATTTCATTTATATGAAATGTACAGAATAGGCAAATAAAGGAGATAGAAAGCAGATTAGTGGTTGCTTAGGGTTGAGGGCATTTGAGCTAAAGAGTATGGAGTTTTCTTTGAGATGATGAGAATATTGTGGAATTAGGTAGTAGTGATGGTTGAATATCATTGGGAATATTAAGAAATACTGAAGTTTATGTGAATTTTATTTCAATATATGAAAGAGGAAACTTGGGTGTTAGGGAACACTTATCATCAGTTTTCCTCATCTGCAAAATGATACTTCCACCCTAGAATTGTTGGGAGTTTTAAATGAGATTAACACATTGTTAAGCACATATTTAAAATAGATGGTACCCTTAAAAATAAATAAAATGAAAACAAAAGGGTTACTAAATTCTGACCAGATACTGTTCTTGCAAAAGATTCTTAGTAGGCTCTAAAATTTAAAACCTATTCTCTATTTTTTAAAGATAAATCATTAAGCTCTTGGGATAGAGAGAGAAGATGGGAGGGGAGGGGAGGGGAGGGGGGATAGTAGAGGATAGGAAAGGTAGCAGAATACAACAGTTACTAATAGGGCATTATGTAAAAATGTGGATGTGTAACCGTTGTGATTCTGCAATCTGTATTTGGGGTAAAAATGGGAGTTCATAATCCACTTGAATCTAATGTATGAAATATGATATGTCAAGAGATTTGTAATATTTTGAACAACCAATAAAAAAACAAACAAAAAATCATTAAGCTCTGAATAGTCACACACACCTGTAATCACAGCTACTTGGAAGAATGAGGCAGGAGGATTGTAAGTTTGAGGCCATCTGGGAAATTAAGTGAAACTCTATCAAAGTAAGACATTTTTAAAAAGGGCCGGGATGTAGCTCATTGATAGAGTACCCCTGGGTTCAGTCCCCATTACCATGCCCCCCATAAAAGATAAATCATCAAGCTAGCATTAAATGAGAGAACTTTTTGACATACTGAAGGGTTAAAACGTTGAAAATATTCTCTTGACCTGATTCAGTGTTAGTTAATGCATATCTTTATACTATCTAAAATCATGTCCTACAAACAAGTCTCAAACTTGGGGAAATGTTGCATTAAGGCACAGTATCCACCATTAGTATTACTTTGGGTCTGTCATTTAATCAACAAAATTTGTTGAAGATCTATTATGTTTTAGGCACAGGGGATAAGCAATGAAAAAAAAGAAGTCACTAAGTGTCTGAACTCCTAGAGCTTATATTCTAATGAAAAAGACAGTAACAGTAAACATGTATGTTTCTGTGATAAAGTTTTAAGGAGGAAAACTAAGCAAGGTCATGATAGAGGTAGAGTGCTGGAGAGATGGACAAGAATGCCAGTTTTCTGACAGGAGGTCAACCAAAGCCTTTTTGATAAGTTGACAAAGTTAAGCCTGAAAGAAATGAGAGTGAACCATTTAGATATCTGGGAGAAGAATACTCCAGGCCAAGGGAAGCAACATGCTCTACAAAGTCTAGTAATAAGCCAAGAGGTCAATAAGTCTGGGAAGGTAGAAGATGAAATGAAGTGAGTACCTCATATAGGCCAATGTTTTACAAATTATCACAATGCTTTACAATTAAAAAGGATCATTCTGGCTCTTGCCTAAAGAATGGCTTGAGACTGGGTTTTAAACAGTTGTTAGGCTATTTCAGTGGTCCAAATGAGAAATGATGATGGCTTAAACTAGAATATTAGGGCTGGGTGTGATGAAAATTGTCAAATGCTAGTGTATTTTGAAGGATTAGCTGGTCACTGCTAATAGATTGAATGGGGGGTTTGAAAAGAAGATAAAAACGGGAAGTTTGAGGATCACACCTCGAAGATTTGCTGGTCTAGAGTGCTCAGATTGTTGCATGCTAAAGAACTTGGGCCAAAATGCCACAAAGGCATTATGAATGGACATATTTGCTCTTTAGGGTTTATTGCAAAGCACAGTAGTATTTTAGTTTAAATCAGAAAGACCAAAATGATCTGTTGTGAAAATATTGACTAAAATGGATCTTTAGTTAAAGAAAAATGCTGGGTTTTGACAAATTTCATAACACAGGTGTGGAAATGGAAACCTCTAATATTATTCTTTCTAACTCACAGTAGTGGTTACATAAAGGTGAAGTGACCCCCAAGGAAACAAATGTTTAAATATCATAGTTTGTATTCGATATAGTGACACAAATTAAAAACTCAGTGATAGCTATTCCCAAGGATCTAGACATCTATTTTACACTGATATCTATCTGTTCTATTATTGCCTTTTTTTGGTGCGTGTGTTGCTGCTGGGGATTGAAGCCAAGGCCTCAGACATGCTGTGCTCTGCTCTGCTGTTGAGCTATACGCCCAGCCCAGTCCTTTCTTAAGATTAAAAAAAAAAAAAAAAAAAAATGGTTTAAAAAGTCACAGTGTGGAGCTGAAGTTGTAACTCAGTGGTATAGTGTTTGCCTAGCATGGGTGAGGCCCTGGTTTGATCCTCAGCACCACATAAAACAAAAAATAAAGGTTAAATTCTTAAAACAAAGGAGGAGGAAAAGGAGAAAAAGGAGGAGGAGGAGGAGGAGGAGGAGGAGGAGGAAAACGAGTGGTCACATTGTACAGCCATTTCCTTGCCCAGATCCATCCCCCTTCTCCAGAGACAAGGACAGTTAGCCTTTTGCTTTTAGTTCATTTGGTGATCACCTCCCTGTCTTCAAATAACATACTTGTAGTATTATTTCTGGTTCTTTCAATTTTAGTTATTCTCTATGGACTCTGTTATATACTTAAGGTTTAGTCTACTAACTTTGCTGCTTTCTATCTCCCCCTTCCTTCTTCTGCCATTATAGTTAAATCCCAATACAGGTTGTTCCTCTGCTTTAAATTTATATGTGTAAGTGATAGGTTAAACAACTTGTTCTGTCAACCTCAGACAGCATCTCTTGGTCCTCCACAGTGTACGGTAAGGGTTTTATTAGCACTCCTGGCCTTTCCTCTACCTCTCCTCCTTTCTTTGTACTTTACAGTCCATTTTGTTAGAGGAGCCCACTTGGCAGGCTGGATTCCTGTGGGGATGTAATTGGAAGAAGGGATGCCACTACACCTGCTTCTCTTTCAATAAGCTACTGAAATTCCATCTCCCCGCCCCATCCCCCCAACCCTTTTGGGACCTCATTGAGAAATGAGAGATGTGTCTATAATCCTATTAATGATATGATAGCCTAAGAGCCCATGAACCTTTAACCCAAAAGACCTTTGTCCTGTGGGTTGTTAACAACTAGAGGGTAAAACAATCAGCTTTAGCTGTGCCCTAAACAAGTCCTGGTATTTACTTTTCCCATGCCTTTTTAAGCCAATGGCTGTAAAAACTTCAGTAATATAACCTCTGTGAGAGCTCAAGTTGTAATTAGTGACCTTACAGTGAGTTTTCAAGAAAATGTATGAAATTTATTGGTTCTTTGTGAACTGCATATTGATAAGTACGTTGATTTTTTAAAAAGCAACTTATTCATTTTGAATGGAATTATATTTTTGCAGTAATTGAAATCACAACTCAGGAAAAGAAAATGAGCTGGGTAGTGAAACACCCCTGCCACCTAGTGGTTACTTATGCTGAAGCATGTGATTCTTTCAAAGCACAGAAAACGTAAACGGAATTGCGTTAGTATAGGTGACAAATCCAGCCAATGTCCTGAACCTGGGAAATTTTCATTCCCTTCTCCCTTTGTGTAATCAGAAGAACTAAAAGAGCATTAGCAAGGAAAAACGTTGCAGATAAACATAAGCAGCCACCAGGTCCTTAGCATGAAGTGCCAGCTGCAAAAGGAAGCAGGAAGTTCAAGAACTGAGCAAGGGAGTGTCAACAGTGAGACAGGATCCCTCAGTAGTGGAGCTCATGCAGCAGCACTGTGGGGCCAGGGCAAAGGAGGATCAGAAGCAAGGTCAGCAGGGACGATGATAAAGTCACAAAGGTTTAGGATTATTGAGCTGCAACAGCCCTGGAGACCATTGTGTTGGGACAACTATACTGCTTGACTTAGGGTAAAGGAATCAGCATACTTAGATCAAACATACGTTATCCTTAGGCATTGCAGGGGATTTGTTCCAGGATACCCACGGATACCAAAATGCAAAGATGCTCAAGTCAAATCTCTTACACAGGTTGAACATGGTGACACACACCTGTAAACTCATCAACTCAGGAGGCTGAGGTAGGAGGATTGCAAGTTCCAAGCTAACCTCAGTGAGGACCTAAGCAACTGAGTAAGACCCATTTTTTTCTCAAAATGAAAAATAAAAGGCCTGGGATATAGCTCAGTGGTAAAGTATCCTGGAGTCAATTCTTAGTACAAACAAGCAAATAAAACCATAATATTCACATATGACCTACATACATCTTGCTGTATACTTTAGTTCATCTCTATATTATTTAATGCAATGGAAATGCTGTGTAAGTAGTTGTTGTGGAATTGTTTAGGGAATGGTGACAAGAACAAAAAGTTTGTACATATTTAACACAGAAACAATTAAAAAAATATTTTCCCTCTGTGAGTGGTTGAAGCCATGATGCAAATCACACAGATACAGAGCTGTCTTAGGTCTGTGTAGAGCTTTATGTGTATTATCGTTATCTGGTTGGTAGATATTGACATCAGTTCTGTTATACAAGATTAAAACACAAACCAAAGTAATTTGACCCTAGTTTCCACCCTGGAAACATGGGGTTCAACCCCCTCTAACTCTATTGACTTTCATATTGAAGGATTGTGAATTGGAACTCTTGAGGCAGTTAAGATTTGATCCTAGATCTGCCACTTACTTCTGGGAGGATACTTAGCCTTTCAGGAACTTATTTTCCTTGTTTATAAAATAGGGATAAAAAGATGACTGTCTTATAAGTTGCTGTGAAGATTTACTGAGATAATGTAAAATTTCTACATATTACAAATGAACTAGGTAACCTACAAAGATAGTTTCTGACAGTTCTTCTCATTATTATAAGTATCTGTACTCCTTAGCAAGAGATGGAATCTGGGCTGGATCTATCACTTGCTTTGACATGTAGAATGTGATAGGGTCTTTTTTTGGTTGGGGATATTGGGGATTGAACTCAGGTACTTGGCTTCCACGCCACATCCCCAGCCCTACTTTTTAAATTTTTATTTAAAGGCAAGGTCTCACTGAGTTGCCTAGTGTCTTGCTTTTGCTGAGACTGGCTTTGAACTTGCGATCCGATCCTCCTGCCTCAGCCTCCTGAGCTGCTGGGATTACAGGTATAGGCCACGATGCCCTGCTGTGACAGGGTCTTAATAAGTTGCTTAGGACCTTGCAAAGTTGCTGAGTCTGGCCTTGAACTTGCTATCTTTGAATTTGCTATCTTCCTGCTTCTGCATTATTTACTCTAAATCAACTATGAATCACAGACAGTTACACTCGTGACCTCAGATTAGGAATTACAGATGTGCTATTTTTATTTTTTACTTTGAGATAGTTTTGCTAAATTGTTCAGGCTGGCCTTGAATTTGCAATCCTCAGCCTCTTGAGTCCCTTGGATTACAGCTATGTACCCCTGTACCTGGTGCAAAGACAAAGATTTGTTTTTTAATATACCTTTATTTTATTTATTTATTTTTATGTGGTGCTGAGGATTGTCCCACAAGCAGAGGCAAGTGCTCTACCGCTGAGCCATAACCCCAGCCCAAGGACAAAGATTTTAATAAAACACCTTTTTAAAGGCCTGCAGATGATGCTTTATTCTAACCTTTATTTCCTATTTATTCTTTTTCTGTCCTTACACATCTATTCTCATCTCCTTTTGCCTTTCTTATTTCTCTCTTTTTTATGCTGAGAATGGAATCTGGGATCTTGGCCTGCAAAGCACATGACCTACCCTGAGTTACACCCCCAGTCCCCTTTCCTTTTCCATCTCAATTATTTACTGTGGTAACTAAGATTCTCCATACAGAAATGCAAGCTCCAAGAAGGAGGAAATTTTCATCTATTTTGTTCTCTAAAAAATGTTCTTTGCTTAAAACCATCCCAACACACAGAGATGTGTGATAAATATGTGTTGAATGAATTAAATAATGAATGTAAAGCTCTTAGAACAGCATAGACTAGATGATGCTCAATAAATATAAGGTATGGCAATTGAGTATTGTAATAAGATCATTCACATTTATCTTTTAAAATGTTGGATTATGTTTAGCCTTTTTTCCTTTTAATTTTTTGCCTCCTTCTTTTCTTTCTTTTTCCATCACTGTGTGATCTTTTCTATCTTTACTGAGGTCTGCCGGGGACCCTCATAGATGTTGTTTTTGTTTCTTTGCATAGAGAATATGCAGAGAAAATGTTCTGGAACTTTGTCTTGAATTGAATGTAATTGAGTCTGTGATTCATAGTTGATTTAGGATTGCACATAAAATTCTGCCGTTGAGGTGAGTCTCGTTCTGGTGCTAGTGAATATTTTAATCAGAGTCCTACATGAGTGAAAATTGCAAGCTTATTAAACCTAACAAATGCCTGACTGTACATGTCTGCAAGCGTGTGGGTGTTTCTAGTGTCTGTTGGTGAGTAACCATGCTGCTCTTGGCAGTAGAAATGTGAGCAGAATCAAATAGGACTAATTTAACCAATTTTCTCTTCTCCTCTTTCTACATAAGGAAATGGAAATGTACTAACATGCAGTGGTCTAGTTCTTTCTCAGGGTGATAACATTACAGAATCCCTGTAGAAATGCAAGCTGGGCTGGTAGAAATCAGACCTCCATGTCCTCTTATAGGTTGCTTGTCAAGGTAAATCTCGTAGATTTTGAAAGCATGACTTCCCAGGGGTAAATGGAAAAATAAGAAGCTTTGAATTTATCACAGGAACCAATTTTACAGATGTCTCAGTTTCCTTGGGTAGTAACTCATGTAGGAAGATCTGGCTTCTCTTTCCTGCTAGTCTTTCATATTCAAATCAGGAACATTGTGGGTCTTCTGGCCCCTGGCTGAGTAGCTTGGGCCCAGTACAGAATAGTATTAATGCAGTTCTCAACACAGCCTTGTTTATGTTTAGATTATACTCATAATTAGCTCAGATTTCTTAACCCTGCTGTTGCTTAACAGAGTCCTGAATATATTCTTCTGTTACCTAAGACTGGTGTTTTAAAACTGAGAGTTGGAAGTAGAAGGGGTGAGTCTTTGAGTCACCCTGTCATTGTTCAGGATGATTGCTTTCAGCTCACTTTTCCCTCCAACCATCTGATCATCTTACAAGCAGTTATTTACTATGCCTCTTTACTGGTTAACCAACATCATAAATCTAGTCAACCAACCTAAACAAGGAAAGGGAGATTCTGAAGCATCTAGACCATTGGTTCTTACTTAAATGGGCCAAAAGATCCCAAGATATGCCTATCTCATCAATTCTGCTTCTGATGGGGAAAAAAAAATTAATGATAATAAAAAAAAATGAGAGAGGAACAAAATATCAACTCTAAACAGTAATATTGTAGTATTTATGCAGGAATAAAATGACCAAAAAATAGAAAAACAAAATTATTTGATGTGTGACATAACATAAGAGGGCTGCAGTTGAAACTCAAAACACATTGGATTACTACAGAAAATAATTCATATTGGAAATTATGGAAACTCCAGCTACCTATGTTTTCACATGTGCAGCAGGAAATTTGCATCATTGCCAAACTTTCTGTGGAGGGTAGAATTTTCAATAATTGGCAGTACTGCACTTTTGTGTGTATGTGTGAATATAAAATTTTAATTACCCTTAATAATTAAAGCTATTAAATACTTAGTCATAGGTTAAAATATGTCATTATAGCCTTGCTTGGCATTTGCTTTAATAATTGAAGAAAACACATGAATTTTTGGATCTTTTCACAGTTCATCCAGAAGATTCTAATGGGTTACAACTCTGCTTGTCTACATCCCCAGCCCTTTTATATTTTTTATTGTGCGACGGGTCTTGCTAAATCACTGAGGCTGGCCTTGAATTTGCAATCCTCCTGCTTTAGCCTCCCTAGTTACTGGGATTATAGGGGGCATCACTGCACCCATCTGGCAGCTTTGTTCCTGAGCTTCTTCTGATTTTCTGAATTTAACTTGTAACTTTTTCCAAATCTCTGAGTAGCAAAGATTTGTACATTAAAATGATCACTCTAATATTGAAAGTTTAATAATCAGATAAAACCTTTTTGGGAGAATATTTGGCAAGAGGTTCAAAGTCTTAAAAATATGCAGCCTCCTTGACCTGGAAATTCCAATCCTAGGAGAAAAATATGTTAAGATATATGTGTAAGACTGGAAGATGCTGCACCGAATTACACCACACGACACAGATCACCGAAGAGGTTCCACTTTATTACAAAAGGCTGTGTGTTTATATAGGTCTAAGGAGAGGTAGCAGGGCTGAGGTAGATAACAGGTTGCCCGTTTATTGGCAAGCTCTTCTATATGTCAGTTCCGGAGCCCAAGAAGTTAATTCTTATTGGGGCTAAGGCTTCCCACCAGCAGGATTTGAACATTGGCGCCGGCGGGAATGTTTCGCGCCAGTGAAAGAAACAAAGAGGAGAAAAAGGGTCGTTAGGCGCCATGTTGGGGTTTTTCTCTGGGGTGCTGCTGCCGTTATATGTTTTCCCAACAATATGTACAAAGATGTTTATTGCAGTGTTCTTTTTGGTTCTGGGGATTGGATTCAGGGGCACTTGGCGACTGAGCCACATCCCCCTCCGTGTTTTGTATTTTATTTGGAAACAGGGACTCACTGAGGTGCCTAACGCCTCACTTTTGCTAAGGCTGGCTTTGAACTCATGATCCTCCTGCATAACCCTTCCAAGCTGCTGGAATTACAGGAATGCACCACTGCTCTCGGCTACAGTGTATTTTTTTTTTGGGGGGGGGGGTCCCAGGATTGAACTCAGGGGCACTCAGCAACTGAGTCACATGTCCAACCCTATTTTTTTGTATTTTTTTTTAGAGACAGGTTCTCACTGAGTTGCTTAGTGCCTCCCTTTTGCTGAGGTACAGTGTATTTTCCTTAGACGTTGATGGACTTTTATTTTGTTCATTTATTTATATGCGATGCCAAGAATTGAATCCAGTGCCTCACACATACTAAGCAGTGCTCTACCACTGAGCCACAACCCCAGCTCCCAGTGTATTTTTTAATATTAGGAAATATAGAAAGAAACCTGAAGGTCCTAATAATATGGGATTAAAGAAATGTTATTTTCATCTAATAATATACTATGTTTTCATTACAAATAATTATAACAAGGAGACAATGACATAGAAAAATTGTTTACAAGACTGATTTTTTAAAAATTATGGCATATGAGTACACATGATATAATCCTTTTCATTTAAAGATGTATGCCTTGCCAGTCTTGGTGGAGCACACCTGTAACCCCAGCAGCTCAGAAGCCTGAGGCAGGAGGATCTCGTTCAAAGTCTGCCTCAGCAATCATGAGGCAGTAAGTAACTCAGTGAGACCCTGTTTCTAAATAAAATACAAAATAGGACTGGGGATGTGGCTCAGTAGTTGAGCACCCCTCAGTTCAATCCCCCATAACAAAACAAATAAAAAAACAATGATGTATGCTTATTCATAGAAAATGGCTGGTAGTATATATAAGGCAATGCTAAAAATAATTATCTGTTCTAGTAAGGATTTTTCTGAAATGTCAACAATAAATGTGTATTCCATAAAAAGAAAGAGGTAGTTACATATGCTTGAAACAAACAAGATCACTTTGGTAGCAATTAGAAGAATATGAATAAAGGAGATTAGATGAGAAATTATTGTAATGGTTTATGCAAAAGACAGTGCAATTAAGAAACAAGGTCATGGTGGTGTGGGCAAAGAAGAAAAACCTGATTTAGACATATTCAGAAGTCCTATGAGGACAATAAACATACCACACCTTCATGTCCAATAAAATTGGTCTTTCAAAAGAGCCAATGTGACTCATTGCTGTCCTTGTTATGCTTTCAAAAATGCATTTAAAGAAACTCAGAGCCAACTCTGATGATAGCTTTCTGGCTTGTTAGCTAAATTAATGGAGGTACAGTTGACCAAGAAAAAGAATACAAGGGGAGGACTGGATTGTGGAAGGAGATAATATATCTTATATAATATATAAGTTTGGAGATGAGCAATTTGAGGGGTTTATGGACCTGTGCTAATATGCAGTGCATGAGTCTGGAGCTTAGGTGTTTGGGCTATAAATAGATACAAAATAGGGAAATGTTGATGTTAATCATCAACATTTATCATGTTGAAACTGGGGTGATTGTTAAGGCTGCTTGGATAGTACACAGTAAAGAATTGGGCAGGCATGCTGTGTGACAGCCAGAGTTCAGGGGTGGGACAAGGAAAAGGAGGCTACTGAAAAGATTGAAGAGGAGTGGTGAGCTAAGCCAGCACGTAGAAGGATAGTCTGGGTTCCAGGTCAGCAAGAATGACCAGTTGGACCAGTTCAAGGTTGCTTTCATTTCAGCTTATTATGAAACCTGTGAATAAACCATGCAACAGGCACAGCAAAGGAGAAAAATGGCAAAGGAGTAGATTCTAGAGTTTCTTTTGTCTCCTGGTGGAATTATGACTAAAGTTCAGGAGTAAGTGTACCCCCTAGCAAATTTAACCCTCGATTAACTGTGTTTGCAATTGGGGAAGCCGAGTGTTTCTAAATTCTCCTTAAGGCAAATCCTTCCTGTGCCCCCTCTTCATCTGTACCATACTTGTCCATGGTGTACCAAAAGTGGCCAGAGAGGTTCAGAGGAAAAAGGAAATCTAGGAGAAGATGTCAGCAATAAAGAAATTGTTGACAATAGCAGATACTAGAAAAGCCAAGTAATGTTAAGTACTGAAGTGTTCTTGACATTTGACAATGTAGAGGTTTTTGGCAGCCATATATAGGATCTCACCAAACTCAGATTCCTGCAAAGTCATTTTCATTCTCATAAACTACAATCACAATATCTATTTTAGCTGATCTACTTTACTTGTAATTCAGATTACAGCAAAAGCTACTACTATTGTTATCAAAGTGTTAGATTATCAGGCAGCTTGGAATAATAGGACTCCATGAATGTATGCTTGGTAAGATGATAGGAAAATTCAGGTGGCACAAATGTCCTGTGGCTTGCCCAGCTGATGAATATATCTGTGACATTTATAGCCATAATCCATGATTAGAAGAAAGCCTAGTCTTTTCCCTAAGAGGCTTTTCTCAAAGGATTCTCTCTAGGAAAGGGAGTGGGAAGGCTTTAGGAAATCAAAGAGGGGACTGAAGGCTCTCAGATGCCATCAGAGATGCACCTCTTCTGGGTGGCATTGCTGCTCTTGTCTTTTTGACT
Organism: Callospermophilus lateralis; assembly: GCF_048772815.1. Taxonomy (NCBI): domain Eukaryota; kingdom Metazoa; phylum Chordata; class Mammalia; order Rodentia; family Sciuridae; genus Callospermophilus; species Callospermophilus lateralis. Next base: position 6,930,394 of record NC_135324.1, read on the forward strand.
TTTCACCTCTTTGACTACAATGTCTATAGTCATATATCTCAGTTCTGGGTTGAATTCAGAATTTCTTCTATAGGACTCTTGTGCTCCACTCACTTTTCCAAGTGTTATCAGCTCTCTTTCTTTGTCCTACTGCTTTCCATGTTGTGTGCCAGCTTCCTCTAGTTGACAGTCTTCACATTGCCCGTGGACTGAGCCTGTGTTGCTGCCGACCACTTCTCTCCCAATAGCTCTTCCTAGAATGCCAGTCTCCTGTATTTTTCCATCTCCATAAGCAGCTGGGAAACACTTTTCTTCTCATGAGCCCTAGTGACACAGTTCTCTGTGTTATACTTCAGGTTTTTCTTTCTCAGAGCAAAAGAGTACTTGAGTGTGGAGGGTGGGAAGACAATCATACTGGGGTGGGTAATAATCAAGGAACCATAATATTCACATAATGCTGCTCTGTATAGCCCACTGCTAATATTGAATGTCCCCTCCCCCACCCTATTCATATATTGAATCCCTAACCCTCAAAGTCACTGTATCTGGGGATATGGTCTTTTGAAGATAAGGTTAAATGAGGTATTAAGGGTGAGGCCCCAATGCCATAGGACTCTGGCTTTATAAGAAAAAAGAAGGTTCTCTGTCTCTATCTCTTTCTATCCCTCTCTCAGCCCTGTGAGAACACTTGCCTCTGTAAGCCAGGAAGAGAGCCCACACCAAAATCCAAACATGCTAGCACACTGATCTGAGAATTCCCATCTCCAGGATTGTGAAGAAAACAATTTCTGTTATTTAAACCACCTAGACTACAGTGTTTTGTTATGATAGCCCAGGTTAAGAAAAATACCCTGCCAGACTCCTTCATTTATGGCAGTTTTCCTTTAGTGGTCCCATTGTCTCTTCTGACAGTCCAGCCTATTTTTTTATTTTATATATATATATTTTTTGGGTTCCACAGTTCATCTCAAAAGATCATGTATCTCAGTTCTGGGTTGAATTTAGAATTTCTTCCATAGGACTCTTGTGTCCTATGCATATTAAGGAATGGGGCTAGATACTAGGTTCATTATTTCCGAAACTTACCAAAAGGTGAGAGAAGACTATTGGATGTGGGTTTTCCCAGGGCATATGATAGACTTCTGGACCGACTAAGGTCTATGAGGATCATCTCTGTCTTGTGAAATGCTCAGTTACTGTCATATGGCTAAATATAAGAAACACTTTCAAGAGGGATATGGGTCTCTTGCACACAATTATAATTACTTAGATTTATAAAGCAAGATGAAGACTTAGAAATGCTTAGACTCTTCCAGAAGGGTTGAGGCAGCTCATTTTTTGTCTGTTAGGACAGCTTCATTTAAAGCCCCACCCTGAAACAATGCGAATATCCCTATCTTTTTTGCATCTGTCGTTGTTTATTGTTGATTTTCCATCTGCCCTGCTCTAAAGCAGGAGGAGGAACAGAGGACAGAGGGAAATTGTGAGCTCTTCAGGGAAGTGGTGCCAGATTTGAAATCCATAAATAAAATAGATTGAACTGGAAAGAGTGAGTCAGAGATGAAGGAAGTGGGAAAACAGTTTCACACTGGGAAAATATAACCTCAGAGTGCTGACTGAATGTCCATGTTATATTGGGATTATCCCTTCAGTGGACACCTTTAAATCCCATGAGCACAACTGGGTTCCTGAACTGCAAGGGCCTCCCTGCTCTCTATTGAGCATCTTCCCTTGTTTCCTCATGTCTAGCCCTTACAGTCATTTCTGTGATGCAAGCTGATGACCCATGGTGAGATTTTCCTTTCCTCTGGTGATAATGATCCTGTCACTCCAGGTTCCTGTTTCAGCGGAGCATGAAAAGAATTAAGCTGATTGATTGAGACTGAGATGGAGTGCAATAAGGATTTCACTTGAGAGTCCATTAACCCTCCTGCATAATGTCTCAGAGAATATTTAAATTGGAAGTTACTTGAATGCCGTGACTTCTCAGGTTTAGCTTGCAAACTGGTGTTCCTTACACCAGATTTTTCCCCCCTCAATACTGGGGGTTAAAGCTTTTCTACCCTTATTATTTTTATTTTGAGACAGGTCTCTTGCTAAATTGATTAGGCTGGCCTCAAAGTTGTGATCCTCTTGCTTTAGTCTCCCAAGTTCCTGTGATTATAGGTATGTACCACCATGCCTCATAGTCAGATGTATTTTATTTGGTCCATTCTGGATTTGAAATTAGTTGCCAGCATTTTATTTTATTTTATTTTTTGGTACCAGGGATTGAACCTAAGGGTGTTTAACCACTTAGCCACATCCTCAGCCCTTTTAGAATTGTATTTACAGACAGGGTCTCATTGAGTTGCTTAGGGCCTTGTTAAGTTGCTGAGGCTGGCTTTGAACTTGTGATCTTCCAGCCTCAGCTACCTGAGCCTTTGGAATTACAGTTGTGCACCACCACAGATGCCAACATTTAAAGATAGGGATTTTTTTTTCCTGCTTCTCGTTAAAAACTGGAAGAATCTTGGAGCCTCATCCCTTGGCTGAATAGAGTGAATCACTGTCAGTTAGGGAAGACATGAGCTCTTCAGATAAGATTGCCAGAGTCCTCACTGCAGTACATGTTTATGTTAGCCACCATAAGCATTTGAATTTGTGTCCCTTGGTCTATAGGAAGGAAACTAGCATTTATTAAGTGCCTTCTATACATGTATCATTGTACCTTGTAATTTTCTTTTTTTTTTTAAAGAGAGAGTGAGAGAGGGAGAGAGAGAGAGAAAGAATTTTAATATTTATTTTTTAGTTATCGGTGGACACAACATCTTTGTTTGTATGTGGTGCTGAGGATCGAATCTGGGCCGCACGCATTCCAGGCAAGCACGCTACCGCTTGAGCCACATCCCCAGCCCTGAACCTTGTAATTTTCATATGTTATCTCCTTTGATTTTTCCTAAGAATCTGGTGAGATTTAAGCTCCATGACTGCAGAGATCATGCATGTGTTTTTTGTCACTGTGAGAGGACACAACTCCTGGCATTGCCATTGATACATGGTAGGAGCCCAAAGCTACCTGTTGAATGGGTGCATGCTTAGATGCATAAATAAGCGAATAAGGCATTTTTATCCCATTTTTGTAGATAAGAAAACCAAGGTCTGAAGCAGTTAAGCAACTGTTCAGAATTCATGCAACTGGGTTGCAGCTAGGATTCAAATGTGACACTGTGTGACTTCAGAGATCCAACATGGAAGAGAAAGAAAAAGACTGTGTGTTTCTTCGGGGCTAAATACATACAGTGCACTTGGTAAGTAATTGCTGAGTTGATTGACAATAATACTCAACATATTCATGAGTACAAGCATCCAGAAGATTGCAAGCATTTTTTTTTAAATTTGTGAAATTTGTCATAAGCTGCTGGTGTGGGACGCCTTGAGCTTTGTTATTATATAATATGTAGGCATTGCAGTAGAGGTTACTGTTGGCATGCAACAAGGACAGCATGACATGTCAGTGCCTGGTTGACTTGTGTGTCATAAATGTGGGGTAATTCCAAAGCTAATTCGTGCATATCTCAGGAATGCCTTCCTCCATTAGCAGGAAGTTCAAGGAAATAAGCCTTGAACTAATGGTGCTTGGGTACCACCATGGAGCTCAGAGTGGTGATCAGGAATGAATATAATTTTGTGCTTTTTTCTGAGGCTTTTCAAGAAGACCTGAAGCATGCCTGCCCCAGAACAAATCCCTTTTTAAAGAAAAGGAATTGGACTGGATGAGGGAAATGGAGAAAAGGGTAATAGTGACTTAGTTTCCAAATCTATGCTGATGATTCCCAAATTAATCTAAAATTTTGATAACTCTTACACAATCTCAGAATTCCAAAAACTGCTAGATATTTCTTACAGACTCTCTGTCTACCATGATTCCAAACCCAACATACTGATAACTGAACATATCATTTCTTTGTGTATAAGGTTCTGGGGATTGAACCAGGGCCTCATGAATGCTAAGCACATGCAGTATCATTGTGTTAGTTAGCTTTTTGTGGCTGTGACTAAAATATCCAACAAAAACAATTCAGAGGAAGAAATGCATATTTTGGGATCACTGTTTCAGAGATTCACTCTATGGTTGGCTGACTCTATCACTCTGGGCCTGAGGTGAGGCAGAGTGTCATGGTGGAAGAGCATGGCTGAGAAAATCAGCTCAGGATTTGGTGGCCAAGAGGGAGAGAGAGGGAGGGCCGGTGGGCTTGGGGATTGAGAGAGAAAGGGACTGCAGGGAAGATAAACCCTCCTAAGGGATGCCTTCATGACCCACATCCTCTAGCCACACCCCACCTGCCTACTGTAACTACCCAGTTAGTCTATGCAAATTAGGATGGACTGATGAGTGCTCATCAACCAATCATTTCACCTCTGAATATTCCTGCATTAGCAGGAGCTTTTGGGGGACACCTCACATCCAAACCAACATGGAAGAGAAAGGAAAAGACTGTGTTTCTTCTTCTTCTTTTTTTTTTTTTTTATTTATTTATTTATTTTTGTTATCGGCGGACACAACATCTTTGTTTTGTATGTGGTGCTGAGGATTGAACCCGGGCCGCACGCATACCAGGCAAGCGCCCTACCGCTTGAGCCACATCCCCAGCCCTTTCTTCTTCTTTTGATGGGACCCAGGGCTTGCACATACTAGGCAAGTGCATTGACTGAGCTATATCCCCGGCTCAACGTATCATATTTTGACCCTGAACCAGTCTTTCCTTTCATTTTTAAAAACTTTAAAAAATTTTTTTTTGATTGTTTTATTTATTTATATGTGGTGCTAAGAATCAAATCCAGTGCCTCACACATGCTAGGCAAGCACTCTACCACTAAGCCTACAAGCCCCTCATTTTTTTCTTCATCATTGGCTATTTATTCTTTTACTTATAAGGTCCCAAATTTTCTACCATTCTTTTCTATTTATAATCCATATATGCAAGCACTTTTCCATAAAATATTTCACCATCTTCCTTTTCTTCCCTATTCCCACTCAAGGCAAGCCTCTGAAGTGAAGATTTCCTGCTGGGCTCTCTGCTTCTAGGTCCTCACTCACTTTCTTTTTGTTGTTGTTGTTGTTTTGTTTTTTTCAGTTCTAGGGATGGAACCCAGGGCTTGTACATGCTAGGCAAGTGCTCAACCACTGTGTTATACCCTCAGCTTCTTTTCCTCCTTTAATATCACTACACACTGTTGTCAAATTTCTCTTACCTTGTTTTTCATGGCCCTTTCCACATTCCAAATCTATATTATCTTTTCATGGCTCAGAGTTGTACTCCTCAGTGTTATGTGAAACTTTGGTTCCATGGGAAAATAATAGGTATTATGTAAGAAACAGGTTCTATGATCAAATGCCAGGGTTGCCAAAATTATGAACCTTTTTTCCCCCTGCAAGATGATTCATAGCTTTGAGATGTTAATGTGCCTTAATATGCAGTATTTCCCAAGACTTGTATTTTCACAGAGGCTTTTTGATGGAGTATTTCACTGGCTTAGGCCCTTATGAAACACATTTGAAAACACAGGTTTACAAATTCCTGATTCCTGAGCCCCATCTCAAGAGTAAATCAGTAGGTTTGGGGTGGGACCAAGAATTTGCATTTCTAACAAATTCTCAGTGATGCTAATGCTTCTGATCTAGGGATCTCACTTTGAGAAGCACTGTCCAGGAGGATGAAGACTAAGAAAGAGAGAGCCCAGGTTACTCTGATATGATTCCCTGGGACTGAGGAAAACCTAACAGAAGGCACACTGCTGAAAACATTATTTTACATGGAAGTTACCAGTTGGTGACCTAAGCACCAAATCCAGTCCATAGTTTTTTGTTTTTGTTTTTTGTAGATTCACACAAAATTTTCCACTTAAAAATTAGTTAATATTTAAAAATCAAAGATTTATACATGCACACTCACACATACTAATCTTTTGATTTTTTGAGGGAAATAAGTTGGCAGCAGGGGCCCATTTTCCTACAGAGCAACATTCAACATTAACTGACAAAGCGTAGCTGTCCTGCTTTCCCAAATGAGCTTAGTTAGGTCCTGGTCAGCCTTCTAGATGAATATAATTTTAAAAAAAAATTTTTTTTTTTTTTTAAAGAGAGAGAGAATTTTTTAATGTTTATTTTTATTTTTTTTTTAGTTTTCGGCAGACACAACACCTTGTTTGTATGTGGTGCTGAGGATCCAACCCGGGGCGCACGCATGCCAAGCGAGCGCACTACCGCTTGAGCCACATCCCCAGCCCCTAGATGAATGTAGCTATATAAGCCAGGCCAGGCAAAACCACAGAGAGGGCTGGGGTTGTGGCTCAGTGGTAAAGTGCTCGCCTAGCGCATGTGAGGTCTTGCGTTTGATGCTCAGCACCACATATAAATAAATAAAATAAAGGTATTGTGTCCAACTACAACTAAAAAAATAAACATTATTAAAAAAAAAAAGAAAACCACAGAGAAGCTACCTAGTAGCCAAGAAAATAGTGAAAAGTAATTTACAATTGTTGATTTAAGCTAGTAGGTTGTGGGGTGATTTGTTATACAGTAATAGCTAATTGATAGAATTAGCAGAATCCTCTTAGTCAAATATGTTACTTTCCTGGTCCTTGTAGGCAGGCAAATTTCTAGCTTGAGTCTCACCTTGAAGAACACTAGATAGACTTCAAAGCTTTTCCCATACCTATTGTCCCAACAACCTTATAAGTTTAGCTGGTGTTAAATTTTCATTTTGCAGATAAGGAATCTGAGAACCAGATAGCTAAGGCACATTGTAGAGCCACGAAGTATCACAGCAGTATGAGAAACCAGCACTTCTCACTTCTAGTTCAGTGTTTTCCCTCTTCCAATGCTCTCTTCCAACTGTTAGTCTCCCCAAGTCATTAGACTTGGCAGCTGCCAAAGCCAAACTCTGTAATGAGTGGGATATTTTTTAAAAAGGGTAAAACCTCTGCCCAGTCTTGATTTTTGAGAATATTGTCTGTAGAGTACCTAACATAGTGAGCAGTACATTAATGAGAGATGGTTACTCATTTCATTATCCTGTTTCCATAGCATCCTTTGATGTTGCCATCCTTCTTTCCTTACCCCGTAGCACTCATGCCACTTGATTCATTCTATAGATTTATCAGCACATATCATACTGTATTGTATTTCTTATGTGTCTTTCTACTTCTCAGACCGTGGGTGCTTTATTTTCAGGGATCATGGATTTCCTTTTTATTTCCAATTTCTCTAGCTCAGGATCTGAGTTAGTACTCATTGAATGGAATTAAAATTTAATTGAATAGTTGCAAGATTCATTCAATTATATTAAAAAATTCTTTTAGCTTTTTATTTCACAATAATTACAGACTCATAGGAAGTTGCAAAATCAAAACAATACACACACACCTTAATTTGACCCCTATAGCAATAAGCCTGTGAAGCAAGTGTTATTGATATCATTAGACCCCCATATTAAAAATGAAGAAACAGAGGCTCAGTACCCTGAGATTGGTGAGGCTGAGGCTGTTTGCCAGGTTTTCCATCAAACAGTTGATTATTATTCTTTGTTTTTTTTGCTGTGTGTTCTCCTGGATGGCATAGACTAAATTTTATGTTGAGAGATGGCAAGTGGTTGATTTGAATTGAATTTACACTTATATACATTAGAAGCTATGTAGAGTACCACTCTAGGGAAAAATTTGAAAGTGCCATTTAAATAAAAGTCTTCTATGCTTGGGGCTGGGTGTGGCTCAGTGGTACAGCACTTGCTGAGCATATGTCATGCCTTGAATTCCATGTCCCACCCAGAGAAAAAGTGCTTATGATTAAATCTACTTTCACTTCATTTTACTAGTAATCAAAAGTACCCTCACTGTTGTATTACAATAGATCGGATGTTTGCTTGATGGAGTAGGGAGAAAGAGAGAGAGAGACACTTTCAGAAAAGAAGGACATGGGAAATTGCTGAGTAACAGGACTCCTGTCAGAGAGAGAATTCTCTCTTTGTGCTTCCACCAGAAGAATGTGGGGCTGTCATGTGAGGAGCAGTTATGTTCTTTGTGTATCAGGTTAGGCAGAAAGGAGAGGACTAAGGTTCAAGGAAAGGAGGAATTAGGAGGGAGGCCAGGTGATTGAAATCAACACAGGGAGAGGGCCAAGAAATATGAGAAATGGAGAGGAAAGAAAGGTGGAGAGACTGCTGTGTCAAAAGAGAGCAGTGAATGCAAAGTGACCTGCTGTGAAGGAGCCCCAAGATACCATCTGGATTCTTTTTTCCTATGAAACCCTTACACCTGAAAAGGATTGTCATCATCCAACCCTAGTCACCGTCACATTGTTTTATTGGTAGTACTACTTTTCATGAGTTACGTTAGCTTTATACCACCAAGTTTGATGGCTTTATTATTGTTTGTGTTCTTTCTTTCTAATGGTAAAGAAAAACATTTTTAAAAGTTGACAATCATTTTATTTTAAGGATATCATGATTAATATCTGCTAATATTCTGGAATCTTTTAAAAAATATCTTATTTTATTTATTTATATGTGGTGCTGAAGATTGAATCCCAGGGCCTCACATGTGTGAGGTGAGCACTCTACCACTGAGCCATAACCCCAGCCATATCTGGAATCTTGTAAAACAATAATATACTAAGTTATCCTGTCAATTAGCAAGGACATTTTTCCCCACCATGTGGTTGCTGATTTTATAGGGAATTACCCACATGCAAGAGACATCTCCTGGTATTAGTAGTGGGTTCTGTATCATGTTTTGAGCTAATATGATTTTCTGGTCCAGGGCCATTTGTGTCTGGATAAAAATGACAACTCTGGTAGCAATTTGTCATAATCTCCTTGCAGCATGTTCCTTTTGTTCATGAGTCTGTTATTATTGAAGAGTATTTAGTTATAGGTAAATGACCCTTGCCTTCTGTCTTAATTGAAACTCAGCCTGCCACAGTTAATATGTTACATGAGTCAGTAAGTCTTGAAAGAAAACCTAATGTATTATAGAAGGAAAGAAAAAAATTAATTGGTTTCAGCACACATTTTCCTATGCAAACAATTCCTTGTTTTTATAGAAAGAGCTCTTTTGACATTCTTTTTTTTGGCGGGGGCAGGGATGGTGTTGGGGATTGAACTCAGGGGCACTCAACCACTGGGCCACATCCCCATCCCTATTTTTGTATTTTATTTAGAGACAGAGTCTCACTGAGTTGCTTAACACCTCACTTTTGCTGAGGCTGGCTTTGAACTTGCGATCCTCCTGCCTCAGCTTCCCAAGCCACTGGGATAACAGGAGTGCACCACCATTCCGGGCACATCTCTTGACATCCATTTTTTGCATAATCTCCTGCACTTTCTTACTGGCATCTATAGTTGCATATAGTTCTGTTTTGCAAAGAGGATAACTTTAGTCTGTTTGGAAGGAAGTGTGACATAAATAGTCCCTTTCTAGATGTGGAATTTGGGTTTGATCTGCATACTAGGAAAGGAGGTATTAGTGAACCTCATGGAAAGGGCTTGCCTTACATTGCATTATTTTAGTAGTCTGGGTCAAGCACAGGCATCTCAATGACTTCAAATCTTCTCTCACTTGTAAGTTTAAGTTGTATCAGTTAGCTATTGTTGCATAACAAATCACCCCACAGTTACTTGAATCAATGACATAATGATGTGGGTACATTCTGAGAAATGTATCATTAGGCAATTCTGTTGTGTGAACACCAAAGAGTGGTATATTTACATGTCATTAGGTGATATAATCTTATTAGACCACCACTGTATATGTGGTTCATCATGTTTTTTTTTTTTTTTTTTTTTGGTTGTTTGTTTGTTTGTTTGTTTTTGAGGTAGAGAGATTGAATCCAGAGGTGCTTTACTATTTTATTTTTTATTTCAAGTCAGGGTCTCACTAAATTGCTTAGGCTGTCCTTGAACTTGGGATCTTCCTGCCTCGGCCTCCTGAGTTGCTGGGATAGCAGGTATGAGCCACCACGCCTTACTATGTGGTCTATTATTGAAAAAAAAATCATTGTGAATGCAAGGCTATATTACTTTTCACAATATTATGGATTTTCTGGGTAGATTTTCTTCTGGTTTTGGTTTTCACTGTTTTATGGGTTTTCTGGGTTTTTCTTCTAATTTTGCCAGGTCTTGTTCATATGGTTACATTCATTTGGAAGGTTTGCTCATTTGGAATAGCAAGATTGGCTGACCTTCATTTCCATAGAGTATTTCATTTTGAACTTCTTTACACCATGGTGGTCTTAGGGTTGAGCAAGTCTAAGTCCAACTCAGATTTGAGAAATGGGGAATCTACCTCTGAAAAAAAAGAGCTCTAAGACATTGTAGCCATTTAAAAAAAACCTACCACATAGCTAGTTGCCTAAGAGCCAATAATTGGGATATATATGGGTCTGAGTCCTTAGAGTGTATATGAGGGTAGCTGGGTGTGTGCATGTATGCATATATAATTGTATTCTATAGTCAATCCACATTGAATGGTTTTAAGCTTCATTTCTTCATATTTAAAATGAGATCAGTAATAGAGCCTCTCATATAAATTGTGAGGATTAAATGAGACAGAAAAATGCTTTGCATAGTACCTGGAACATGGTAGGTATTTTAATTTTTAATTTTTGGTAGTGCTAGAATTGAACCTAGGGCCTTATGCAGGCTAATAGAGTGCTCTATCACTGAGTTACATTCCTAACCCAAGTTTTTTTTTTTTTTTTTAAATCTTAGCTATTTGTGATTTTGTTTTATAAGTGATCTGTATTCCTTGCAAAAAAATTTTGGAAAATATAGAAAAGCAAAAGGAGGAAAAAATATTTCAAGATACTCAATATCTTACCATCCATATTTAGCTACTATCAATCTGTTGGTAAAAATATATTTAGAGTTTAGACTTTCTTTCAGTGTTAAGCACAGATTAATAAGTGCATGCATATGAGAGAGAGAGGAGAGGGGGTGGGGGGTGGAGAGAGAGAGAGAGAGAGAGAGAGAGAGAGAGAGAGAGAGATTTTTGTAGTTAGATATATTATAGACTTTAAGAAAAAAAGAAAGCCAGAAATGCCCATTCTTTTTGTTATTTGGACCTCCTTATCCAGGGATGTTTAGGGCACAGAGACTGTGTTGGTCAGTAATACCCAGTTCACCACCTGCCATTTAGTCTTCCTTGTATTTCAGACATTGAGGCATGGGCTCACACTTCCTGCTAGCTTAATTTCCCAAAGTAATCCCTGAAAATACTAGGATTTTGAAATGTTCTGAGAAAGAAGTTTCCTTATCAAATAAGTTAGAGAAATGGTGCATTATTCTCTTCCAGTCTTTGAGAATCACAGATGCTTATTAGCTTATTAAAGGTTCTGAGAAGTCTTGTATAAAGAATCCTATTCTACAGCATCTTGGGCAGGGGACCACACCTTTAACAGATCTTTGGGGGGACATTTTGGATCCAAATGATGACACAGTAAAATTAACTTTCTGGGGTGTATAGGTCTATGAAATTTCTTACATATGTAGATTCACATTGCCACCAACACAGTCAGATGTAGAACAATTTCACCCCACACCAGAACTCCTTATACTCTCCCTTTATATATACCCCTACCCCTTCACTTCTGGCAGCCATTAATCTGTTCTCTACCACAATTGTGTATTTTTTCTCTCAGTCTAATAATGTCATATAAATGAAATCATAGAATTGATAGCTTTTGTGACTGTGACTGGCTTCTTGTACTCAAGAAATACTTTTGAGACACATCTGGGTTGTTGTATGTATGAATGGTTATGTCTTTTTTATTGCTGATTCATATTCTACTGTAGGGATGTACCAAAATCTGTTTATCCTGCTGAAGGGTATTTATATTTTTCCCTGTTTGGTGTTAACTATGAACATGGTTGCTATAAACATTTGTTAGAGAAATGGTGCATTATTCTCTTCCAGTCTTTGAGAATCAGGTTTTGGCATGAATCTAAATTTTCACTTCTCTAAGATCAATGCCTGGAAATGGGGTTGCTGGGTCATCTAGTAAATGTACAGAAGCAAACTTTTTTTTTTTTTTTTGGTACCAGGGATTGAACTCAGGGGTACTTGACCATTGAGACACATTCCCCAGCCTTTTTTTGTATTTTATTTAGGGACAGGGTCTCACTGAGTTGCTTAGCACCTCACTTTATACTGATTCTGGCTTGAAACTCACTATCCTCCTGCCTCAGCCTCCCAAACTGCTGGGATTACAGGCATGTGTTACCACACCCAGCTTAGAAGCAAACTTTTTATTTGTGTAACACCTGTCAAGATTCCACATAACCAGTATTTCACAAAGCATACTGTTATGCTATGATTCTATGTTATGCTATGGACATACTATATTTCATAGAATTCATTTTGGGAAGTAAAGCTTTGAAGGCCTCAAATGCTGTCACTTAATGCTGTTTTTTGAAAGTCAGATCTATCTCAAATCCATCTCTCACACCCAAAGCTTGCTTAGGCTCAGCCTAGATTCCCACCACACTCCATTGGGAACCTACAGCCAACATTTGTATCATTATCTCATTTAAGTTAACCTTCATAACAATTGATTTTATAGATGAGGAAACTGAGGCCCACAGAGGTTAAATGACTTGCCTAAGTGTCCAAAGCTCAGATTTGAACAGCTGTGACTTTGTTTTTATACTGGGGATTGAACCCAGGGGCATTCTACCACGGAGCTGCAACCCCAGCCTCAACAGTTTTTATTTTTTATTTTGAGATAGAATTTCACTAAGTTGCCCAGGCTAGCCTTGAACTTGTGATCCTCCTGCCTCAGTGTCCCAAGTTGCTGAAGTTATAGATGTGCGCTACCACAGCAGACCCATTGTGTCTTATCTCTAAGCCCAGGGCTTTTTTTGCTACCTCCATTATCTGTCTTTTTCTCCCTTTCCCTCTTTGAACATTTTATTGGATCTGTAGTTGGTTGTCTTAGACAGTGGTAGTGCTGTTGCTGCCTACTTTCACATCCAGCTCATGGAAGATATTATAATTTAATTCTATCTCTTCTTTTTTATTTGTGTCCCATGCAACTTTTCAACTATTAGTTGATCTGACTTAGCACAGCTGATCACCATTACTGTTTTGGTCCTGGGCTTTATGTTATCTATCTATTGCTATGAAATAAACTAACCTAAAAGGGCTTATAAATAGTAAAAATCACTTTGATCTATCATGATGTCTGTAGGTCAAGAACTCAGACAAGGCCCTGCCAAATAGATGTCCCTGTTTCTCCATGCCTGGGGCTAGTGTTGTTAGAAGACTGAAATTATCTGAAGGTTTCTTTGTTCACTTGTTGATGGCTGATTCTAGGTGTTGGTGGAGGGCTGTTGTCAGAACATTGACTTGGTTCTTCTCCATGTGTCTTAGGCTTCCTCACAGTGTGGTCCCAAAGGCTAGCATTTCAATAAAGCGAGAAGCAGGTGGAAGTCACAAGGCAGCTATTCCACCATATTCTGTTTCTTAAAGTGAGTCACTACTTCTGGCCCATGTTCAAGGGGCAGTAAATTAGATTCCTCCATTTTAATGGGAGGAATATCAAGTAATTTGTGGAAATTTTTTAAAAAACCACCAGATGTTAAGCACATATTGGACATAGATGGTATCTGTGCAACAGTTTTTGTGTGGGCCTTGTGTAGCACTGTGAATAATTAAATATTGGAATTAAGGTTTTTAAAATTTTAATTGGTCACATTGGGAGCTTACATTGTTCAGAGCTTACATATAGCATACCCATGGTGAATATTTGTTGGCTAGAAAGAATTCTCTTAGAATCCTAACCTCTGTCCTTTGTTGGGTCTTAAAAGACCATTTCCCTTAGTCAGCAAGCACTTTAGCCAGACCCAAAGATGAGAATTCTGATTACAAAAACATTCCACAAAACATTGGGCCTAAATTGTCCTTATTTTCGTTATTCAGGGCAAATTTTTTTTTGCAGAGTGAAACTAGCAAGGACTCTTTCAGAATGTGACTGATACTGAACCACAAAAGAGAATTCACAGGTTCATTTAACTGAGAACTTCTGAGTAGATGAATTTGTCATAATCACATCCAGGTCCTAAAGGAATGTTCTTAGAATGAAGTTTCTCTGTATCCTGGTCTTCTTCTGTATTTTAGCCTAATTTTCCTTTCTGTTGGTTTTATTCTCAGGCAAGCTCTTCCTGGGAGATGTTCCAGACCAATACCACCTGCTCCAAAGCATTCTGACTCTCCCATGCCCAGTGGATCAAGTTGCCCCTTTTCCTGGAGTTCTAGAAAAATGTTGAGATTCAAGCTGATTGGCTAGCCTTGGGTCACATGCTCATCCCTGAACCAATCACTGTGATGGAATCTAGGCTGGGATAGTAGTTTGTCAGTCCCTTTTGAACCCATAAACTATGTTTGGGGGAATTTGTTTCTCAAAAGGATGAGATGGGCTTTGTAATGAGAAGTCATGTGAGACAAAAACAACAGATGTCCCCTGTATACACTGACAAGCATTTTGACTCTGAGGACTTTCTTCTATGAGGAGCTTTCCCCTCCTCACTCTTACAAGTGTGTTTCTATATAACCTTAGAGGCCGAGTTTCTCCCTAGGAGGACATATAAAGAGAAAAGGTTCAGCTCTTGACTACTCATGCCTGACTTGCCTCCATGACTCCCTAGATTCTCTTTTTTTTCCCCAAATTTATTTATTTATTTTAATTAGATATGTAAGACAGCAGAATGCATTTTGATACAGTGTACACAATTGCAGCACAATTTTTCATTTCTCTGATTGTATGTGATGTAGTGTCGCACCATATGTACAGTCATGTACCTAGGGTAATGATGTCCATCTCATTTCACCATCTTTCCTCCCCCCATACCTCCTCCCCACCTCTTCCTCCCCTTTGTCCAATCAAAGTTCCTCCATTTTTCCGATGCCTCCTCACCCCATTATGGATCAGCATCCACTTATCAGAGAGAACATTTGGTCTTTGGTTTTTTGGGATTGGCTTACTTTGCTTAGCATGATATTCTCCAACTCCATCCAGTTACCTGCAAATGCCATAATTTTATTCTCTTTTAATGCTGAGTAATATTCCATTGTATATATATATATCAATCACAGTTTCTTTATCCATTCATCTATTGAAGGCTACATAGGTTGGTTCCATAGTTTAGCTAGTGTGGATTGAGCTGCTATAAACATTGATATGGCTGCATTACTATAGTATGCTGATTTTAAGTTCTTTGGGTATAGACTGAGGAGTGGGATAGCTGGGTCAAATGGTGGTTCCATTCCTAGTTTTCTAAGCAATCTCCATACTGCTTTCCATATTGGCTGCACCAATTTGCAGTCCCATCAGCAATGTATGAGTGTACCTTTTCCCCCACGTCCTGGCCACCACTTATTGTTGTCTGTATTCTTGATAACTGCCATTCTGACTGATGTGAGATGAAATCTTAGAGTAGTTTTGATTTCTATTTCTCTAGTTACTAGAGATGTTGAACATTTTTTTCATATATTTGTTGATTGAATGCTTATCTTCTTCTGAGAAGTGTTTGTTCAACTCATTAGTCCATTTATTGATTGGGTTGTTTGTTTTTCTGGTGTTAAGTTTTTTTAGTTCTTTATATATCCTGGAGATTATTTATCCTGGAGTGCTCTATCTGATGTGTATGTGGCAAAAATTTGCCCCCCAAAATGTAGGCTGTCTCTTCAAGAAGAAGCTTTTTAGTTTGAATCCATCCCATTAGTTAATTCACCACATAAAAATTAATAAATAAAATAAAGATTTTGTGTCTAACCAGAGTATTAAAAAAAAAAAAAAGATCTGGCACTTTGTGACTTTAAGTAAGGCTTTCAAATCTTTCTGAGTCCTAATTTTCTCATCTGTAAAATGGGAAGATAATATCTACTTCCACAGAATTGCCAAGAGAATGAAGGCATTGCAAGATAAAACTTTTAAAGTGTTACTATTTCTTGAGCTTTAGGAGTCTTGTTAGGGAAGTTGGGGCCTAATTCAGTGTGATGAAGATTTGGGCCTACTTTTTCCTCTATTAGGCGCAGGGTCTGTGGTCTAATTCCTAGGTCCTTGATCCACTTTGAATTGAGTTTTGTGCATGGTGAGAGATAGGGATTTAGTTTCATTTTGCTGCATATGGATTTCCAGTTCTCCCAGCACCATTTGTTGAAGAGGCTATCTTTTCTCAAATGTATGTTTTTGGCTCCTTTGTCTAGTATGAGGTAACTGTATTTATGTAGGTTTGTCTTTGTGTCTCTTATTGTGTACCATTGGTCTGCATGTCTATTTCGGTGCAAATACCATGTCGTTTTTGACTCCTTAGATTCTTGACTCCTGCCCTGGTCAGTATCTGTAAGACACAGATCCCTCTGTGTTTTTTGTTTTTTGTTTTTTTTTAATATGAGCAGTATTTTTATTTTTTAATTTGTTCTTTTTATTTATATATGACAATAGAATATATTTTGACATATTATATATATATATGGAGTATAACTTTCCCTCTTTTTTTAAAAAAAATATATTTATTTATTTATTTTTTTAGTTGTGTCTGAATCATTATTTTTTATTTACATATTTATATGTGGTGCTGAGAATTGATCCAAGTGCCTCACACATGCAAGGCAAGTGCTCTACCCCTGAGCCATAACCCAGCCCCTCCTTCTGGTTTTGATCTTAATTTTCTGCACTCCTTACCTTCTCTTACAGTGAAGACATGATTATTCCTTGGCCAATGGCCTTGTCTTTGGGCTTGTTAACTATTTTATCTCTGGTGTTTACAAACCTGTTAACAT
Organism: Callospermophilus lateralis; assembly: GCF_048772815.1. NCBI lineage: Eukaryota > Metazoa > Chordata > Mammalia > Rodentia > Sciuridae > Callospermophilus > Callospermophilus lateralis. The sequence goes on from NC_135324.1 coordinate 6,947,191, forward strand.
TTTACTTCCAGTAGCTCTTATCTCTGCCTTGATATTTCCCACATCTTGGCTTAACAGTGTCTCTTAGCCCAAGTAATTTCCTAACATATATCTTCTGATCAGTGTTCTGGGCCATACCTTCTACATTGACAGGACTCCCTCTTTCCTTTTCTCTTTTGGAGGACAAACTGAGGTATAGTGGAATGAACCTTGGATTCAGAACCAGGTTTTAAAATCTGGCACTTTATGGGCTGGGGTTGTGACTCAGCAGTGGAGCACTTGCCTAGTACATGCAAGGCCCTGGGTTCGATCCTCAGCACCACATAAAAATAAATAAATAAGGGGCTGGGGATGTGGCTCAAGCGGTAGCACGCTCGCCTGGCATGCGTGCGGCCCGGGTTCGATCCTCAGCACCACATACAAAAAAAGATGTTGCGTCTGCCAAAAACTAATAAATACTAAAGAAATTCTCTCTCTCAAAGTGGCCCAGTGTTGAAGAACTGAGTCCAACAGCAGTGTATTAAAAATAAATAAATAAATAAATAAATAAAATAAAGATTTTGTGTCCAACCAGAGTATTAAAAAAAAAAAATCTGGCTTTCAAATCTCTCTGAGTCCTAATTTTCTCATCTATAAAATGGGAAGAATAATATCTACTTCCACAGAATTGCAGAGAATGAAGGCATTGCAAGATAGAACTTTTAAAGTGCTATTATATGTGTGAGTGTTTAAATACCGCCCCCCCCCTTCAGTTTCCCCATTCAGACAGGCAGGCCATTCTGTGCTTATTGACTCAGGGAAGGAAATGTCAGAGCAGACAAAATAGAATCTTTCTGGCTTTGGTTTTCAAAAGCTTAAAGCCCTCAGGAAACATCAAGAGCACTTGGACATGGCCAAAATGAAGAGGGCAAGGGATTTGAAGGGAAAGGAAAAACTCTCCCTAATAATAGCAAAGATTCCACTGTCTGACCAGAAAAGGGTTCAGATAAAAAGAAAGAGCGACAGAGGATGTGAAGAATGTAGAGATGCAGCTGATCCCTGAGAGAGGGACTCCTGTGCCATGCTTCCCGGGCAGATTCCTGAGGAGAAGAGACATGACTGGGTAGTAACCCAGTGGGTTCTGGGTTGGCATTGTGTCCTGGAAGTGATGCTGGGCTGGAAGGGGTCAGGTAGCTTGAGAATGAGGGACACATCAAATGGCGATCAGTGAGGACTGATGCCTATGGACCAGACAAGCTGATGACAATTACACCTGACAACTGCATGGATGGAAGACAGCGAGGACCAGAATGCACCCCTCTCAATTTTTCAAAAATACCCATAACCTAGAGGCATTTTCTGAAAATGGAAAGACTGCAAATTAGCCACCCTTTTGTGCATATCTGCACGACAGTTTGAGACCATAATCAGTACCCATAGGAAGCACTTAGCTTGTGTTTGTAGATGGTTACCTCAAAATGTTTACTAAGTCTGAATTCAGATATGATTGAGCCTTTGACTGTATCTCATGGCTTTCTTGATATCTGAGACCTGAGATAACCATTCCCTATAGATGTGGTTCTTAAAGTGTGCTCCCTGGACCAGCAGTATCAATCTTACTGGGTACTTGTTAGAGCCTTATAGGCTCCACACCAGAATTATTGAATCGAAAAGTATTCAGGATCTTTCTGAAACATGCTTAGAGTTTGAGAACTACTATTCTACATCATTTCTGTTTTCTTATTCATACCCTCAGTTTTTCAAGCTTATTCTCAAACACAAACACAGTCCAGTTCCTATTGGGCACTTGACAGGCTTCAGCCACACATAGTAAGCTTCTCATGAAGACAAGAGAGTTTCCGACTTCCCCCAGAATTTTTCTCATAAACACCCTAGCTTCATTTCCCCTCATTGTGGCTCCAATTTTTTGAAGAAAAATAGAAAACGATAAGACCCTCTAGTAAATAAACAGGGAGAAGGAATGTCAGGCAAATGTGATCTAAACCTTTACCAAATCTCCAAGGAGTTGGTGAACTCCAGAGAGAACAATTTTGTGGCCAGGCAAACTCCTAAGGAAATTGATGGCTAAAGAATTTCCCTGTTTCTGGGTCAGGAAGTGATAGCACACAGATGGAATTTACAATGGGAGTGTGAATGGAGTCCACGCTAGCCAGTGGCCCCACCAAGGCAGCTCTGCAAAAGCCCTTTCATGGGCTCTGTTGGGATATAATGAGTGCTCCCCAGGCTAACTCGCTCCTGGCTGGCCCCTTTTTCTTTTTCCTCGACTGCTTTCACTTTTTCACAGAGGACTGGCCCGTTGTGGTCCACTTGGGATTGGTACGAGCCTTGATTTGGCAGGAGAAAGGAAGAAGTACACTGTGGCCTACAAAATTGAATTACTGTGCCTCCCTGGCCCCTTGCCTCAAATAATAGGCCTTTGTGCTTTGAAATGCAGGGATGTCCCAGTTTCTCAGGCTTAAAAACAAAACAACCTTCTTTCAACCTCCTCTCCTGCCTTAAGATGCTTAGCAGGGAATAGTAGTTGAGGGGCAGAACAATGAATAAATCAAATATTGCTTTATTAATTTTAGAAGTTGCTTGGAGAGCTGACTTTTCTTTAAAAAATGATACCTTTATTTATTTTTTATTTTTACGTGGTGCTGAGTATTGAACCCAGTACCTCACAAGTGCTAGGCAAGCACTTTACCACTGAGCTATAATCCCATCCCCAAGAGCTGACTTTTTTTTTTAAATATTTTTTTTAGTTGTAGATGGACACAATATCTTTATTTTATTGATTTATTTTTATGTTGTGCTGAGGATTGAACCCAGTGCCTCATGTGTGCGAGGCAAGCGCTCTACCACTGAGCTATCACCCCAGCCCCCAAGAGCTGACTTTTAAACAAATATATTTAATGTATTCCTTCAGAAGGATAAAAATATTGGCACAACTTAAAAATCTAGCTTGAAGAAAATCACATGGGACAAATTGCTATGTATATGGGGGTGGGGCCCATCCCTGAAAACCAAAACACAATTTTGGGCTTTGAGGTATGATTCAATTTCATGAAATATCTGAGAGAGCAAAACTGCATTACCAGAAAAGTTCAGCCTTCAGAATTCTGTTGAAATAGGTTTTGATAATAGACATAATTTAAGTCATTCAAACATTTTTCTTTACCTATTTTTTGTGCTTCTTCTCTCACCTTTTAAAGGTACGTATTAATAGCTTTGCATTCTTTTTTTTTAATCTTATAAGTAAATTATATTGAAAAATCCTTTTCATCATTTAGGCTCCCATATATTTCAATGCACATTTTGTACATTTTTAAATTTTTTTTGGTACTGGTGATTGAACCCAGGGGTGCTGTACCACTAAGCTACATGCAGCCCTTTTGAAATTTTTTGTTCCTTGACAAGTTCTCACTAAGATCTTAGAGCCTTACTAAGTTTATGAGGCTGGCCTCAAACTTGGCTTCTTGGCTCCTCCTGCCTTGGCTTCCCAAGTTGTTGGGATCATAGGTGTACGCCACAACACTTACTCTTTTGTACATCATTGATATTCACTTTATCACAGAAAATAGGCTTTCAGCATTTATTTTTAAATTTTGTATAATGTGGTAGAAGACATAAACCATTCTTCAATCAAGGATTATTATTTATCTCTTTGAGTTAGGGCAGGCCAGGCTATGGAACTATAAACTTTATGTAAGAGCTTGTTGTTTGCCCTTTCCTCTTCCAGCCCAGATTTGTGTTTTCTCTTTTTTTCAATCCAAAGTGATCTCTGCGAGACTTTCCTGTAAGCTCCAGGACTTAAACATGTTGTCCCCGCATGGCCAATCAAGATGTCAAATGGGAGGAGAGGGGACCACAGTGATTGGTTTAGGGATGGGCATATGACCCAGTCATAGCCAGTGAGACGCAGTGAGACTTTTCTGGGATTGGTGGGAGAGGGGAAGGTACCCTCATCCCACTGATGTGACAATCTTGGGGAGGGTGAGGCTGGAGGGGCAGCAGACCGTTTGAACTCTGAAGTAAAAATCCTAGACTACTGGGAGAGACTAGGATTCATTTGAACCCCAAACCCACAGGCAGCCCTATCAGTAGATCCTTTATTATTATTATTATTATTTTTATCTAATACATCTTTGTAGTGCTTTAACCAGTTAGAGTTGGATTTTCTGTTACTTTCACTAAAAGAGAACTGCTAATAGCACTGGTGCTTCCAAGGCAGTTCTGGAATCCACAGGGATTAGGACTTTGACAAGATAAGACCCCAAGCAAGGGAAAGAAGCTGAATTCGGGTTATTAGAACTGGGGCCACAGTGTCAGGCCCCTATCCCAGCTCTTGCTGGGAAGAGAGGTAACTCAGTGCTGGTTTCTATGTAGGTGTCCTGGAGATGCCTTTGGTCAAGACTTGTCAGGTCTACACCAACCTGGTATCAGGACCAGATTTAGAGGTGAGGATCACACCCCTCTAGGTGGGGATCATAGCCCTGCAGCTGCAGGAAGAGGACAGGCTGGACATATATTGTGAGGTGATATAAAATCTCCATACTGTATTAACTCTTTCAAAAGGTGCATGGACACTTTTTTTTTTCCTCTCCTGTTTTGAGTGCCCTTCAGAGTAGGGAGTGTGTCTGCTTTTGGTCTCTGCCCCAAACACCTTCCCACTCGCTTACCTTCCACATCTGGGTTAGACATCTCTCTAAGATATTCCCCTATGTTTCTTTATGCACTGTTAATCACATTTATCACCCTCTATTTCCATTCATTCATTCATTCATTCTTCAACTGACATCAAGTCCTTGTTGTGTGCCTACTGTTGCTCCTTCACAAAGGTTCACCAGTGAACAAGACAGAAATTCTGCCCTCATAGAATTATATTCTAATGAGCAGAGATATATAGCAAATAGAAATAAATTATCAATATTCAAACTGGATAAATAACAAAGGGGAAAATGGGGAGAAGGTAGTAACCTATGGGGAAATGCTTATAGTTTTTAATAGACTAATGAGGGAAAACTTCATTGAGAAGGTGGCATTTAAGCAGACTTAAGGAGGTGAGTGCACAAGCCCCATGGGTATTTGGGGAAAAAACTTTCCAGAAGAATACTCTAGCAAAAGCTAAGGCCCTAAGGTTTGAGCAACAGCAAAAAAAGCTGAGTATGGGAGGAGTAGAGAAAGGAGTGGTGCTTGGGAATATGTGGTGGAGTGCAGGTCACCCCAGTCTTATAGATGGGGAGCAGTGGAAGATTTTCAGCGGAAGATTTTCAGCAGAAGTGGGATATATCTTCATCTCTTCTCTGTTGTTATACGGTACTACAGACTGGGTAATGTAAACAAATAGAGGTTTATTTGGTTCATGGTTCTAGAGGCAGGGAAGTTTAAAACTGGGGCACAGCATCTAGATCATAACATGGTTGACTACATTACATTGCAAGAGAGAGAGAGGGAGAAAAAGAGAGAAGCACAGGAAAGTCAAATTCGTCCTTTTAAAACAAACCACTCCTGTGGTGTTGACACTGTTCCATTCAGAAGACAGAGTTTTCCTGGTCTAAGGTCCCAACTCTTAATATTGTCATGATGACAATTAAATTTCAGCATGAGTTCTGGAGGAAGGAACATTCAAACTTGACATCTGTTTTCTGTCTTAAAAGATTCCTTGGGGACTGGAGTTATAGCTTAGTAGTGGAGCACTTGCCTAGCACATATGAGGCACTGGGTTCAATCCTCAGCACCACATAAAAATAAATAAAATAAAGGGATTGTATCTATCTACAACTTACAAAAATATTAAAAAAAATCCCCTGGCTACTGAGATGAGGATAAACTGTTAAATGATCCAGTCAATTCCTTTCATGACAGCAGACACCATAATTTTGTAACTGCTTTGGGGATCTTCCCAGTGTCTGATTCAGTAGAAGTTTGTTGAATGAATGAAGGAAGGCCTCAGTGCTTGGCTAGACAGAGGGTTTTCACCGCCATTGCAGGACAGGTATGGAAAATTCCATCTGGCTAATAGTCAGTTTTTCCAAGTGATGAAGGAGTGCTGTAGCTCCCATGATCCATACACACAGACAGTTGACTGCAGGTTAGATATAAAACCAAAACATTTGCTAAACTTGCAGTACTTAGTGTAGTTCAGCACTATGCAATAAATGGAGGCATGTTCAATTCTAATGACAGAGAGGTGACACACAAAAAATGTTCCTGCTATTATAGCAGAGTAGGTTATGGCAGTGTATGGGTACTCCCTGATCTTTATGCTCTACTACTTTCCTACCAGGACCCCTCATCAATAACTTTAGGGAATATTTCACAGCAAGGAGAGAGAAATTATGCATACAGCCCACAGGCCAAATCCAGCCTGAGGCTTATTTTATATAAGCTGCAACTACAGTTATGGTTTTACATTTTTTAATACTTGAAAAAAAAGTCAAAGGAAGAATAACATTTTGTGATATGTGAAAATTATACAGAATTCAAATTCTAAATAGAATTGTCTTTATTTATTAATTTTTTTTTTTTAGTTGGAGATGGCACAACGCTTTTTATTTATTTATCATCATGTGGTGCTGAGGATCGAACCCAGTGCCTACATGTGCTAGGAAAGCGCTCTGCCACTGAATTACAACCCCAGTCCTAGAATTGGGTTTTTTTTTTTTTTTTTTTTTTTACATGAATCGGTTTTTCTTTTTCTGGTTACACAAGACAGTACAATGATCTTGACATATCATTAGAACTGTTTTTAAATGAGAATTTTTTTGTGTATGAGGTGGTGTTGGAGATTGAACCCTGTGCATGCTAGAGAAGCACTCTACCACTGAGCTATATCCCCTGTCCCCCATAAATAAAATTTTATTTGGACACAGTTACATTTATTTACATATGTTGGTAATTCCTTTTGGACTACAACAACAGAGCTGAAGTATTTTTGACAGGCTGTTGGCCTGTAAAGCTAAAAATATTTACAAGTTGACCCTTTGCAGGAAAGGTTGGCTGACTCCAGTGTTACAGTAACATCAATGCTTCCTTTCAATGTTGTCATTAATAGCTTGCATTTTATGAGTGTGAACTTTTTTTCTTAAGTTAATTACCTTGCATTTTGCATGTGTTAAAATTCTTAACTATTATCTTGCTAGTGTTTATCACAATTAGCTATGAACCGACTATCTTTTGTCAACCTGGAAGTGTCATTGTATATATCATCCAGTAATCTTTTAGTTGCAAGCAATAGAAAACCTGTTTGAGACGCTTAAACAGTCAAAGGAATTTAATTTATTTTAATTGAAAAGTCTAGTGTTAGGATTAGTTTCAGGTGAGGTCTGAGCCAAATGATGTCACCAAATATGCTCCCATTTGTTTACTTGCCAGTAAGTTTTCACTTCTACATAATGACTCCAATTCTCTTTTTGAGTTACCAACTGGTTATAGCAGTTCCAAAACTTGTAACTATACCATGCCTTAGCAAAGAAAGGATGTGTCTTTTCCTAGCTCCTGCAGAAATACTTCCCAGAAACATTTCTCCTTGAGTGTTATTGTCCCTGATGGCTTTGCAAGCCCATCCCTAAATCAATCACTTTGGTCAAATGTGGGATACACTGACAATTAGGATCCACCCCTGGAGCTATAAGCAGGTTAAAGCCTCCCAAACTGCATAGCTCAAGACAAGAAATAAGGAAAATGTATCTTTTATCAACCTGGAAGTATAATTGTGTGAATCATTCAGGAATCTTTGGTTGCAACCAACAGAAAAGCCATTTGAGCAGCAGGAAATATTTAGCAGGAGAAGGAAGGAGTGTTTTCTAACAAAGGAATGAATAAATGTCTACTAGATTGGGCATGGTACCTTTCTGCTTTTTTATAAAAAATAGTACACAGCTCAGATCCAGGGGCAGTTCTCATACTTACCCATCTTCACGTGGCAAGTGTCTGTTTATTTCTATCTGTTTTTTTGTGATAAAAAGAAAAACTTCTGATTTGACTCTGCTATTATTTAATTAGTTTAGTTGGAGAAGTAATTTACTTTTCTGGTCTTTTTTTAAAATATCTATAACAAGAATGGGCTAAAAAATTCTATGGTCATATTAATTCCACTAATTTTTTAAATGAGATTTGAGTGGATTTTAGGATCTAGAATGTTCTTAACGACTATATTAAAGTGTAATAAGTGCTCAGCAAACATTTATTGCATGAATAATTGATTGGCAGACTATCTATTCCTTGTAGTTTATCTTGATTCCTTTTAAATTTAGATGAATGTGTTGTTTTAGTTTTCGGGATTCTTTCTGAGAGTGCAGGTTTGGAGGCTACTCTAGTTTCCCATCATTTCCATCAGCTTCTGCTTGCTGTTACATGAGCAGTTGATGTCATCTGTATTTTATGTAAGATGTTGCATACATAGCTTTAATATAGGCCCTCTCTTGAGTCCCCCAACTAGACTACTGCCTTTGAACTCTACCTAAATATAAATTTTTAGATAGAGTTATCACTGATCCTGTAAATAAAAGCAAATGAGATCTCATGAATCTACATTGGCTGTCTGTGACAACAGCTTCCCTTGTTCAGGGTTCATAGAAACATCCTATAGACAGCCTTCTCAGGACTATAGTCTTCCTTCTTTCTCTTGTTGCCCTCAGCTTTTGGAGGAATTTCAGTATTCATCATTTTATTTTTCAAAGTTAAAATAACATTATACTTTTTAAAAATAAATGATATACATTTAAACAACACAGACAACAAGTGAATCCAGAAGTCACTATTATTAACATATTAGTGAGCATTCTTTAGCCCTCCCACAGCGAATCCGTGTGCCCCAATGCAGGAAACAGGAGTG